>NC_133324.1:667294069-667614903 GCF_042186555.1 Aquarana catesbeiana | reverse complement strand
GTAATTGGTAGTCTGATCCAGCCCACGGTGAGTATAGGGCCATGCGTTTTTGGACTCTCTTGACTAATTGTCATGATACCATGTCTGTGTTGATGCTTATTTGGTTCATTATACCCCCTACAGATGTACTCCACACACATCTACCCCTGATGAAGCGAGCATGGTCTTGCAAAATGCGTTGGGATACTTTTTATCCATGTGTACTCTGCAAATTACATTTTATACCTTGATAAGTGTAATGACATTTTCTACTGTATGTATCATTTCAGTGGCTTGGATATGATTCATGTTTGCATGACTATTTTAATAAATTTTGTGACTGCATTTACTCTTTCAATTGTTAGCTAAACGCATTCACCTCATTTAGAGTCTTGGGGCGATTTCCTGTTTTGTGTTGTGTATTATGCAGGGGGTCTGTGTACTATGCAGGGGGTCCATGTATTATGCAGGAGGTCCGTGTATTATGTAGGGGGTCTGTGTATTATGCAGGGGGTCTGTGTATTATGCCGGGGGGCTGTGTAGAGTTTTTTTTTCCCTGAAACTTCCCTCTTAAAGTTAAGGCGCGTGTTATATGCCTGTGCGTGGTATACACCGATAAATACAGTATATTTGAAAAATAATGTACATACTTAAAAATACAATAAAACTAACTCATACCAATTATAATTTACATTTAGGCCAACCATTGACATTAAATAATTATTAAACAATAAGGGGTGCACAAGCAGTTTACTACTCTGTCATATACCTGGAAGGGGGGGCTAAAGATGACAACGACTGCCTCCCTTACTTCTTCAGTCCAAACACTTCTAGGTAAGAAAACAGGGCATGTAGGGAAGGTGGATAATGTTGGTGTCACTGGAACTTAAGAGCATAGTAATCAGGCGGTTCAGAGTAAGAGATGAAGGCCACTGCTGAAAAGTGGTCAGGAATAAGTCAGAGTCAGCAAAGGACAGGTATCATATCAGCAGGCAGAGATAGTGGTAGGATTGGACCAGGTCATCACAGCACAGCACAGACAGGTTCCCAGCATTGGCAGTCATCATAGTTGATAAACAAGCTGGAGTCAATACAGGAGCTGATGAATAGACAGGGAAAGGTCAAAGACAGGATAAGAAACAAGAGAATTTTGTAACAGTAATCACAGTATCAGATTGCAAAATCAGTAGTTATGGTTAAAGAGCTGACGACTTCTGTTCAGCTTTAAATAGTCAGTTTAGCACCACTATAAGCAGTAAGTGCGCATGTGTAAAAGTGTCCCTCGCGCTACTTGGAGTACCTATGGAATGAACCTATCTACAGAAGTAGAGTGATAATAAATAAAACCAGCAGCAAAACCTCGTAGTGTTCACAATACACAAAATAAACCAAGTGCAAATATAAAGTGATCTCGCGCGGTAATAAAAATCACTCTAAACATAAAAAAAATCCACTAAGGGATAAATAAAATGCAAAAATATTGTGCAAAAATATTAAAGTGCAAACATATTAAAGTGCAAAGTTTTGATAGCTCCACAAAAAAGTGAAAACAATGAAAGGGAAAAGTATGAAAATGTGCACAAAATGTCCAAATGGTGTCCAAAAATCCTTAAAAAATAAATGGATAAATGCGTGAATTAAAAGAAAAAAACACTATATAACGTCCTAAAAAAAGTATAAAGTGTCAGGGGAGACTCCAAATTAAGGAGAAGATGTACACAGTACATAGATATATAATGGGCAGATGTAAAGTGGTAAATTGTCCATAAAATGACTCCACAAGTTCCCTCTTGAAACACTAGTCTCACAGAACTCTCACCTTATGAAAATGTGCAAACAATGAATGATGAAGACACGTGACGTGTCGTAACACGTAGGGAGTGGCTGGAATCAGACACACACCGGATATGACGTGAGAAGGTACTGAGAATGCCACTTGTTATTACCTTTTGCTTGTTTTTATATTTTTTATGTAAGAAACCACCTATTTGGTACTTGAATAAATATCACCTTAGTCTTTTAAACATACTACAACATTGGAGGCATTCTCCCCCCCCCCCATTTTTGCTGTGGTGTTGTACCAGAGCATATTAGGACGGCTCAGTGGAGAATCTATATAGCTGGAGAAGTACCCATGGTTCCACCAGCAGTGTATGTAAACACAACAAGGCCCCAATAGGATGCTGTGAAGAGTCCAACTTGCCTATTGAAGCAATTTGCTTCATTTTCATAAGGTGAGAGTTCTGTGAGACTAGTGTTTGAAGAGGGAACTTGTGGAGTAATTTTATGGACAATTTACCACTTTACATCTGCCCATTATATATCTATGTACTGTGTACACTTTCTCCTTAATTTGGAGTCTCCCCTGACACTTTATACTTTTTTTAGGATGCTATATAGTGTTTTTTTTCTTTTAATTCATGCATTTATCCATTTATTTTTTAAGGATTTTTGGACATCATTTGAACATTTTGTGCACATTTTCATACTTCTCCCTTTCATTGTTTGTACTTTTTTTGTGATATCAAGACTTTGCACTTTAATATTTTTGCACAATATTTTTGCACTTTATTTATCCCTTAGTGGATTTTCTTTTATGTTTAGAGTGATTTTTATTACCGCGCGAGATCACTTTATATTTGCAGTAAGTGCGCATGCACAATGAAAGATACACACAGGTCCTTGTGCTAGAATCTGGCTTTGAAGGCTAGGAAATTCTCCCTGATACTCCCCCTATAGACTGCCCCACACCTGGTTGCAAGAGCCACCTCTCTGGTTCATCCTTGGTGTACAGTTATTGATATGCAGTTGGCCCCAGTTGACACCCAGGTCACAGAGTTTCAGACACCCCCAAGAAGCAGCATTAATATTGGTGGGAGCTGTGATTGAAAGTGTGGATTGAAACTCCAGTTCCCTATGTTGTTCTGGTTGCAGCTGTAGGGATGTCTATATAGGAGGGAAGGAAACCGCTTGTTTGGAAAATAACATTTCTGTGGGAGTACAGTGTACATGAACCTCCCCAGTGTGTAGCGTGTTTATGACATGAGAGGAACCATGAACATATGTACAAATCTGGTAGGCAGCAATACTATCAGGCAGCCCACAAAGATGGGTATTTTTTTGGCAGGTATGACTTTAGGTTACCAAATATATGGCAGGACAATTGACGTGTGTGTGCATTACAATAATATATGCATGGATCTGTTCCATCTATTCCATTACAATTACTCAGATTGAGAAAATTTACTCCCAATTTTATTCCCTGGTGACCAGAGAATGTGAGTAGAAATCCAAAGTATTACAGTTTACAGTACATATAGGGGGTAATTTCCTAGTGGGGACACCTGCTTTTAAAACAACTGTCAAACTTTGGATTCCCACTCCATGCACACTGGCTTAAAAAAACGTTGCTTTGTGTTCTGCCTGTAGAAGCAGCTCAATGTTCTCCTATGTGTCCATGCACATTAGGACGTTAAGAGGCATATTATGAGTTTAACGTTTAGAGGCAGAAAAAACGTTTCTGATTGGAACTTGGAGGCAGAAAAAACGTAAAACTCTCCTAAACTCATCTAAACTTTGTACAAAAAATGCTCCATATGAGCGTTTTTTACTCCCAAGAGAACAGACATTTTTTTTAAGCCCAGTGTGCGTGGAGCCTTAGGGGGAAATTTATATTCACATCTTGTCATGTCTCTAGGACAGAAGGTATGCGGAAATTTTCCTCATGGGGACATAGACAACAACTAAAGCCTGAAAGATATTATAATCCTTCCATATTTTATCTACAACTCTACTTTAACAACATAGCTATGACGGAATAGTTAGAATATGGTCTCCTGCAAAGTTTTCACCCTTGCCTCATGGCAGCCTTGCTGCAATCGTGGCAGTAGTCATTAAAGTTAATACCGTTTATTTTTCTGCACAGAACTTACAAAGTAATACATTCAAACATAAGAAAAATGAATTGGTGGGCTATAGGTAAATCATAGAAGTTCATGAAACATAAGTATTCCACAATTAAATAACCTGAATTACCTGTAATCTCATATACCTGTAACTGAAAAACTATACACTTTTTATACAGGTAAGCTGTCCGTACATCCTTAGATATCTTTCATTTAGTCTACAGATTCTTCCATCCACTTAAAACAGCGGAGATGGATGAATCTGGCTGTTAGAATAACTGAACAGTACCTGCATCTGTTCGGCTGAATTTTTCTGCCCAGCACTTTTGTTTTTTTTTTCAGTCAAATGTGCCGGGTGCAGTGTTGCCAACTGTCAGTATTTTTTAATGGCAGCCAGTAAAAAACAGGCACTTTTCTCCTGCCAGTAAATGCCAGTGACAGGAAAAGGTTGCCAGTAAAAAATATGGCATGCACAGTTCCAGGCTGGAGCTGGCCGAGACCATCCGAGTGCCTGCTACAGTGTGTTCAGGTGGTGACGGCAGGGGGCGGGTCTGGCGGAGGCGGTGCCTGAGCACGTTGTGTGATGTCATGGTGCAAGGGAGCTGAACAGAGCAGCCGAAGCCTCGGGTGTGGGTGTGCGGGATGGAAGCAAGTCAAGCCGGGAGCAGAACTGTCAGTACTGTTTGGACTGGAGTGGACTGAAGAGACCACCTGCCATGGAGAAAGACTGTCACTGGGACTCAGGAGGGGACGTGTCATGTCGGTGAGGTGTCATCATCATCTGTGCTGCTGTCAGTGTCCCTGTGAGAATCAATTTCATGTGTGTGTGCCTGCCCGTTCTAGTTTCTTGCCCTCCTGAGTCTTGTCCCTAAGCTACTTACTATATCGAAAATAAAATAAGAAATATGTTTTTTGCCTTAATATCTATCTTAAATCACATGTCTAGTTGCATATTGTACTTGTTTGTAGCCTAAATTCTAAAATTTGCAATTTTTAACTTTTGGAAAAGCCAGTAAAAATGTCGGCGATGTCAGTAAATTTTGGGTGTCGTGCCAGTAAATTTAAATCAGGAAGGTTGGCAACACTGGTCAGGTGAAGTGGTGCCAACAGGCCATCCACTGAAAGAATTCCAGTCAGTTCATTAGGAACTTTGCTCAGTTTATAGGTAGCTATTTGTTTTAACTAAACCCCACCCAGCAAGCCATCCTAGGCCACCTGTCTTGCTCCCTTGAGACCTATGTTTTGCAGCCCACTGGGTGTCAGAGTTACTGCTGAAGTCTCCTGGCCAGGCACTTCTTTGTCTGCACATGCATAGATGAATCTTCATTTATTTTTATGGAGAAGCCATATGTTATGCATCGCAAAGGCGGCTTCTCGATAGGCATGAATGGAGATTACAGCATGAATACACAGAAGAGCCTGTCAGTGACACTTCTATGTGGTAGTACAACACAATAGGTATCTTAGAGGAGAAACAATAGGTAAGTATAGGACTTAAATATTACTGTGGAGGGCGTTATTTAAAGGGACCCTGTCCTAATACTATTAATATACTATTAATATTAGCAACAATCTTAAATCATTACATTCTGTATCAGATAACCATGCTTTGTGCTTGTAATTTCCTTGTAATATTGATGTTGTTATAATACTGAACATTCTGTGACTGCTGCTGTGTTTTGTTATCTTTGATATCAGCACCAGACAGACTAATGCCCCGTACACACGGTCGGACATTGATCGGACATTCCGACAACAAAATCCTAGGATTTTTTCCGACGGATGTTGGCTCAAACTTGTCTTGCATACACATGGTCACACAAAGTTGTCAGAAAATCCGATCGTTCTGAACGCGGTGACGTAAAACACGTACGTCTGGACTATAAACGGGGCAGTAGCCAATAGCTTTCATCTCTTTATTTATTCTGAGCATGCGTGGCACTTTGTGCGTCGGATTTGTGTACACACGATCGGAAATTCCGACAACGGATTTTGTTGTCGGAAAATTTTATAGCCTGCTCTCAAACTTTGTGTGTCGGAAAATCCGATGGAAAATGTGTGATGGAGCCCACACACGGTCGAAATTTCCGACAACAAGGTCCTATCACACATTTTCCACATTGCTGTCACTCAAATGTGCTCTTTAGTATTTCCAAGCCTGTTAAATTTAGATGGCCAGATAGCTAATGCTTGAAATCCCAATGTTTGTTAACAAATAGTTGTTTAGGCTCCTGCTGTCTGCCTACATAGCAGCAAGGGGAGGAGGCATGACATGTGAAGGACTTACTCCCCAGTCCTCGAATTACCCCTTAACCGTACTCTCCACCCTCCAAAAACCTTCCCACAAATGACTTGACAAGGTATTGGAGTAAATGGCCTTGAAAATTAACATAAAACGAAATAAATAACATTTTAATAACTTTTTAAATAACCGTTCAGTATTCTCTTGGGGTCTTGGAGGGGAACACACGCCACTGGTCACTGCGATAAACTTCAAATAAACTTTAGGGCTCGAGTCGCAACCCCAGCGAGACAGTACCCAACCTTCACAGTGACCTAACTAAACCCCTTCCTGGTTAACCCCTCGTAACCGGAAGGTACCAGATAAACCCCATATTACATATGGGTACTGTCACGGAACGTCACACACTCCGCTTGAGTCCTTCCGTCATATACCACTTCCTCCCAGTCTGTATACAGATATCAGATATTCCAACCTCTCTGAGCACAAAACAAGGCGACACTTGCTTGTTGCTAACATGAACTCACTTTATTCAGAACCAGAATACAGTCTTATATACAGGAGAAGATTACTCTAACAACACAAACGTAACCTAATTAACCTAATTAACATGAGATAATTAACTAATCCTTTATACAGCCTAGGTGACTGAGACATGACCTATTGCCCAGACTGAGTTAATTATCACAGGACATTTTCTCACAATAGCAGCAGCTCCAATAGGAGTCGTCCCGTCTCCTACATTGTATAGAGGACAATGTGATCAGCTCATTCAATTAACATAAACACAGGTAGTTGGAGTTGATGACACCAGCATCTCCTCACAGGATGTGTCCCAACAGTATAATTCAGTCTTATCATTCTAATATGGCATATAAAGGGTTCCCAGAGTCTGTGTGTTTTGGGGGGACATGGAGCTGAATCCAAAGTAACACCAAACCCCAGGGTCCCCAGGCATACAGCTCACAGAGAGCACCATTCCCCCAAATGCTAGGGCCCATAATCGGTGGGCAAGAGGCTTGCGTTCAGTCCCCTCCAATAGCCTCTGTCCCGGGTGAGTCTGTCACATTTCTCCCCCATCAAAGGTTGACTAACAAGGTCCCAGACCTCCACCTGGTCTGGACTTGCGTTAGTCAGGCAGAGTGAACTCACATAGTCTTCCCGCATGATCTCCTTTCTTGGCTGCAAGGAATAGTTGACCTCAGTAGATGTGGGGCAGAGGTCATTTACTCTCCGTCTGGCTGCCAGGGCTTCAGCTGGATTGTTTTTAACATTCCTTGGCTCGGTCTGCTGCTGGGCAGAGGGGCCGATCACCCCAGCTTCCTGAAGCTGTAGAGAGACACAAGGTGCTAGGCAGAGGCCAGCTGTGCTCTGCCCTGTTGCCAGCGATTCAGCTGGGAGTAGCAGCTCCACTACATCAGCTTGTCGTCGGAGAAAGGGGCCAACTGCCCCGGCTCCCTGGAACTCCACAGTTGTTGCCGATGCTGGGCAGAGGTTGGTAGCACTCTGCTCTGTTGCCAGCACTTCTGCTGGGGACTCTGCATCCTCCGCTCCAGCTAACCATTGGGGCAGGAGGCTGGCTTCCTCCACTCCCAAACTGTGTAATTGCCATTGGAAAAGGGAGCTGGCTGCTTCCTTTTCCATTCCCTCATCTGGCTGCTGGGACGGCATGTCGATGGTACTGTCTCCCAGGTGCACGGGTCTTTGCTGGGGAGGAATGTCCGCTTCCTCCACCCTGGCCAACTGTTGGGGAGGGACAACGCACACCTCCTCTCCCTTCTCCCCCTGTATCTGCTGCTGGTAAGTGATTGCCACCTTCTCACCCTGAGCCTCCGAAACTGTCACAGGTGTGGGGCAGAGGTCTTGGACCCTCTGTCCGGTTGCCAGCACTTCTGCTGGGGGTTTGCCTGGTGGTTCCTCCTCTACAGAAACGTCTATTAAATCCCCAGTCTCTGGAATTGGTAAAAGTGTGGGACAGAGGTCTTGGACCCTCTGTTCAGTTACCAGATCTTCAACTGGAGAAGTTTGTTTTAACTCCATAGATGCTGCTGGCAGAAAATCAGTGTTGTGGGAGAAAGGCCGACTACCTCTTCTCTCAAGAAGGCCGAAGCCACTGTTGGTGCTGGGCAGAACACAGTGAACTTTGGCCCTGATAGCAGCTCTTCTGCTGGAGGTTGTTCTTCCTCAGCAGAAAAGTCTATCAAATCCCATGTCTCTGCAACTGATGTCTGGGGATAGAGGTTCACCATCTCCTGTCCATGGAACCCAGAAGATGCTATAATTTCTGTGCAGAGGTTAGCAGAGCTCTGCCCTGTTGTCAGCACTTCAGGTTTGGGGACGGCAATCTCCGGATTTTCCACTGCCGATTCTCTGGCATGCTGCTGAACTTGTTCTAGCAGTTTCCTGTATGCCCTTTCCAGATGCTGTTCCTTCCTTAGCAAATGGTCCAGATCAGGTTTGAGCTCTGAGACCCCTGCAAGACCGAGCATAGACTCTCTATATTCTCTCAGGTCCTCAAGGTCAGGTTCCCCTTCATCGCCAAACATAAAATGATCTGTAAGGCTCTCCCACAGCAATCCAGGGCCTCCAAAGTCATATCCCTCCGGAGAGCATTCTGTTGTCTCCCCTAAATATCTCTCCTCTGCGTGCCATTGCAGAGCCCGATAACGATTGTCCAGCTCTATCTCCTGCTGGACCAGCCTGTCCAACTCAATCACCCATTGCTCCTGGGGCCACTCTCCCAGGAATGCCATCCGCAATGCCCGTTGGTCACTGGCCCGTTGCTCTTGGGTTGGAAAGCACTTGCCCTGTTTTATACCAGCGAGCTGGAGGGCTCCGATCCAGAGCGCTACCCGAATCTGCTGCCTGAGCTCCAGGTATTCATCCTTAGACACAGTCCTGGTGTATGTTGAAAGGATGATCCGCAGCAGCCCCGGGAACTCTGATGCCAGGTCCATATCTCCGCTGGGGTGACTGAAGTCTGCTATGCTGATCTTGGATCCATTTGGAGGTTTGGATGTCCCAGACTGCAGGAAGCTTTCCTGCTGCTTGCCACCAATGTCACGGAACGTCCCACACTCCGCTTGAGTGCTTCCGTCATATACCACTTCCTCCCAGTCTGTATACAGATATCAGATATTCCAACCTCTCTGAGCACAAAACAAGGCGACACTTGCTTGTTGCTAACATGAACTCACTTTATTCAGAACCAGAATACAGTCTTATATACAGGAGAAGATTACTCTAACAATACAAACGTAACCTAATTAACATGAGATAATTAACTAATCCTTTATACAGCCTAGGTGACTGAGACATGACCTATTGCCCAGACTGAGTTAATTATCACAGGACATTTTCTCACAATAGCAGCAGCTCCAATAGGAGTCGTCCCGTCTCCTACATTGTATAGAGGACAATGTGATCAGCTCATTCAATTAACATAAACACAGGTAGTTGGAGTTGATGACACCAGCATCTCCTCACAGGATGTGTCCCAACAGTATAATTCAGTCTTATCATTCTAATATGGCATATAAAGGGTTCCCAGAGTCTGTGTGTTTTGGGGGGACATGGAGCTGAATCCAAAGTAACACCAAACCCCAGGGTCCCCAGGCATACAGCTCACAGAGAGCACCATTCCCCCAAATGCTAGGGCCCATAATCGGTGGGCAAGAGGCTTGCGTTCAGTCCTCTCCAATAGCCTCTGTCCCGGGTGAGTCTGTCATAGGTACCAACCATGTTATATCTCCATATAACAAACCTCTCCTCCTCCTCACAGACCCAAACCACTGCCTAGGCCATCACCGTATCCCCCTTCCTAATTACACCTAAACCAGGGAGGGTGGGTGGGAATCTTCACTCCCCGCTGCTCCCCTCTTCCCCCCTTTCTCCAAATTCTCCAATTTCTCCAATTTCATTAAATCGCATTTAATGTCCCTTATTAGTTCCCTCATGGACCTGGCTCCCATATCATACCCCCCCCACATTTAGCACCAAGACATCTGGTGCCCTGTCCCAATGGGCGAACCTATGGACTTCAGACCGTACCCTACTCCAAAGCAAACCCGGTAACCCGATGCATCTGACCTGTGCCTCATGCCTGGGGATGCCCAATTGCCTACCATTCGGCCGAACATCAGCTCATCTGGCCCCCCAAAACACGAAGGAGTGGCCCAGGATCCAAACCAAGCCCACCTCTTCACCTTTGAATCAGAAGATGACAAACAAAAAGAGTAAGTACCCTCCCTACCAAAAAACACTAAACCCCAAGTAAACCCCCCAAACTCTCTTTTTTTTTTTTTTTTAAGACTGTAACAAATGTGGGCGAATATAGAGCTTAAATCTGTCAGAATCCCACCTCCCTATGTGCTTCACCACCTCAGAATTAAGCCCGGCCCTGGCTGCCTCTGTAGCAGCGCCTATGCGGAAAGAATGTGAGGAATAACCGTTGGGATCGTACCCAGCCGCCGATAAACATTTTTTGAACACCGCTATAAATTGAAACTTAGACAAGGACAACCCATCTGCGTGCATCAAAAAGGAGCCTGGTAAACACGGCCGCATGTCCTTGAACGATTGCACCGCTCTTACCGGACAAATGGGGGACTCCGAAATCCAGAAAACTTCCAGTTAATAACCCTTCCCAAACTGATCAGTTTTAGACCGTTTTATTCAAATTCTAACTGAATCCTTTGAACAATCCAAATCCTCCCACTGCAGCCCCCCTTGCGCCCGCTTTGAAGGGCTGACGAGCTCACTCACCCATAACGCTCCAAAGAACGCTAGTGCAAACGCCACCCGGAATAATGCACTTTCGTATTCAGAACCACAAATGGATGAAATATGAAAGAATAGGCCTTGTAGCATATGAAAAGACACTGGGCGCCGCCCATCCATCTTCTTATGCTCTTTCCTGTATCCTTTTACTGCTTGCTTCACCCAAAATTCTTTTGTAAAGTCCCGTTGCCCTTGTAATTTAAAAAGAAAGGCCAGACCTGCCACTTTCCTTTCAATGGCAGCTGCCAAAATCTCCCCCTCAAATCCCATATTAATAAAATAAAGAATCGCATGGGTTACCTCCGGGCCCTCAGGGGCGATACCCAGCCTGCGCAAGCATGCTAACCACTCCTGCCATACCTTGGAGTAGGCGTCCCAAATGGCCTTACTCACGGAGCGCTGAATCCACCCTGCCACGTTCCCAGCAACGTTCCACATCCAGTCGGGGCAGGTAACCCCCTGCTGCTCCGCGTCTGGTGCCAACTCCCGAAACCTGTCCCACTGGAAATGAGACACAGTGTCAGCCAAGGTGTTCTAAATCCCTGGTAAGTGTACAGCGTAGATGAAAACATTCAATTTCAAACAGCGAAACACCAAATGTCTCAGCAGCCTAACCACCGGCATAGACTTGGCCGACAATCGGTTAATCACCTGGACGACCCCCAGGTTGTCACAGTTGAGCCGCACCTTCAGGTTACGGAATGACTCCCCCCATATTTCCATTGCCACCACAATTGGAAACAGTTCCAGGAGGACAAGTTTTTTTAAGAACCCAGCTTCCTCCCAAGCCTGGGGCCATCGGGCAGCACTCCAATTTCTTTGAAAGACAGCCCCGTAGTCCGTCGAGCCTGCCACGTCCGTGAATAATTCAAGATCCCAATTACTAATGGGACCTGACATCCAAAGGGAGCGCCCATTAAATGATTCAAGAAATTCCTGCCATACACGCAAGTCCTCCCTGTGCTCCTTGTTAAGACTCACAAAGTGAGTGGGAGCCTGAACCCCGGCAGTAGCAGCCGACAACCGCCGGCAAAACACTCTACCCATGGGAATTATTCAGCAAGCAAAATTCAGCTTCCCCAATACGATTGTAATTGCCGCAATTGCACCTTGCACCTGCCGGTGGTCCCACGTACCTCTGCCTTGAGACTTTCCAATTTGTCCACAGGCAATCGGCACTCCATTCCAATGGAATCCACTTCGATTCCCAGGAAGACGATGTTAGACTTGGGGCCTTCCGTTTTTTCCGGAGCTAGCGGTACTCCAAAACGCTCCGCTATATGCTGTAACGTCCCTAAGAGGACAGCACAAATATTGGAACCCGGTGGGCCGACGCATAGGAAATCATCAAGATAGTGAATGATCGAGTTGATCCCAGATACGTCTCGAACTACCCAATCCAAGAATGAGCTGAACGTTTCAAAGAAAGCGCGTGAAATAGAGCATCCCATCGGGAGGCAACGATCCACGTAGTACGCCCCATTCCATGCGCAGCCCAGTAGCCGAAAGCTGTCCGCATGAACCGGCAAAAGCCGAAAAGCAGATTCAATATCCGCTTTCGCCATCAGTGACCCCTGTCCGTAGCAACGCACCCATGATATTGCAGCGTCAAAGGAAGTATATGTCACCGCACACTCCTCTGGCGCAATCGA
Source organism: Aquarana catesbeiana (assembly GCF_042186555.1). Classification (NCBI taxonomy): domain Eukaryota; kingdom Metazoa; phylum Chordata; class Amphibia; order Anura; family Ranidae; genus Aquarana; species Aquarana catesbeiana. Next base: position 667,602,346 of record NC_133324.1, on the reverse strand, counting down.
ATCATTGACCGACCCAACCTTCGGAAAGGAAAGGTGGTGAATCAATCTGAATTTGTTTGGCTCTTTCTTGGGAACTACCCCCAATGGGGATACCACCAAGCCCTGAAGAGGAACGGAAGTAAAAGGGCCGGACATGCGGCCTAAACTTACTTCTTTCTCTATTTTTTCTGAAACCACCGCCGGATGCAGCAGGGCTGAACGTAAATTCGTCGCCATGGGAGGGGCCGCCGTCAATGAGCACGGTATTTTAAAACCAAACGTGAAACCTGCGTCTAACAACTGGGCCGCTTTTCGGTCGGGGTACCTACTGAGGAAAGGACGCATCCTTTCCACCCGCACCATCGTCATCCCTCTTACTCGCAGGCTCTCAGCCACGCCCCTTCCCTCTTCTAAAGCACTTGGACAATGCGTGAGAACCCCCGCAGCCGGAGCATGTGTGCTTAAATCGGCAGTTTGCACCATACCTACATGTGCCCTCGTTGAACTGCCAACAGAAGCCCCATTTCTTGTCGTTCGGTTGTCCTGGAGCTGTGTTACCTCCGACCCCTGTGTGCAAAAAATGCATAGGAGTCCTTGCCGCTGTCATAATCTTCATCCACAGGCTGATATTCTTGTGGTCTCAGCGTAGCGACGGTCGGACAGCCATCCGTTGGCGAAACTGTTCGTCGTACCAGAGCCACGCTACCCCGCCATACGTCCGGTGCGCCTCACTAATGGCTTCCAAGTATACGAACAAAGCCGAGCAGTGCTCAGGGGCCTTTTCCCCAGCTACACTCGCCAAGATGGCGAACGCCTGCAGCCAATTGGAAAAGGTACGCGGAATCAACCTATATCTGCGTTTTACTTCATCTTCCTTCTTGTTCGCTTCTGGCTTCAATCTGTCGAGATTGAACTGTTCTAACGGCAACAATGTGAATATCTCTACATATTCACCCTTCCAAATTTTTTCCTTTACCTCTGTCTTGAGATGAGCTCCCAGAGGGCCCTCAAAACAGACATAAACCTCGCTCTTCGCGGAATCCGCCAACCTAACCGACTCCGCCTTTTTCTCTGCCAATTTTTCCCGACTTTCCAGGGGCCGAAACGCTGGCCGGTGTTGCGGCCGGATCGACCACCGCTCACCCTGTTCCCATCACTGGAGCAGCTGCATCGTCCCCGGCCGCACCTGTTGCCGGCGGAGTAGCCGCTGTAGCACCTCCGGTCCCCTGTGGTGTAGCCCACGCCTGCGCCGAGGAAGAACTGCCCCCCCGCGGTCGGCTCGAAGCGCTGTACAAACTCAAGCAAACCCGCCAGTAAATCCTGCAAACCAACCCCGCCAGCCCTGTCCCCTACTTCCTTGGGCTGTTCTGTATGGGGCCTAACCCCTCCTGCCCCCGCTGAACTACTCCCACCGGGGGACCCCTTGTTTCTGCCCTGTTCTAACAACTTTTCTAATAAAGAAGAAACAGATAAAGTAGAAATGCACATTCCGGGCTGCCCAGGACTGGGCCCATCAGCCGCCACTCCTGAATCCACCGCTGCCGTACGCCCCTGGTCCTCGTCCCTCTCCGACCCGGACAGCTCTCCCTTCAATCTGTCGCTGATCTCTTCTCGCCAAACGACCGCTGGCTGCACCCCAGAGGGACCTGCTCTGGCTGCCGTGGGTCTGCGTTGTCTCTCTCGTCCAGCTCTCTGCAGTGTCATGCCAGACCCGTGCATTGCCCGCCTCGATGGACTTCTGCGTCTTTGACTGACCTGGGCCGCTGCCGATCTCTCTCCGCCTCTGCTCACCGTTACTGCGCTTCACTGTGCTTCTCACATTCATCCCTCTGGAAGTTGCAGGGCTGCTGGCCGCTTCGGTCACTTGGCCAGCCCCCCCCGGGGCACGGTCATCCCCCGCTGGGCCGGTTAGGTGCTCGTACCTTCCATCGCATCCGGGGGGGCAGAGCCGTGTGCTGCGCTGGGCTCCCCCATACTTCCGTTCCGGCCTCTGCGCTGTGTCCTCCTCGTGTCTCCATCCCTGGTTCCTTGCGGCTGTCACTCACTGGATGGATGGCTCCTCTCCTCTCAGTCAGTGGCCTCTGACTTGCAGCCCTGACAGGTGCGGTGTCAGGGCTGAAGCGCTCCGGCAGCCGGTAACAGCGTGCACGTGGAGTCTCAGGGCCCCCCATTCGCCGCCGCTCCGCTCTCCTGTAGCACTGCCGCCACCTGAGCCTGCAGACAGTCAGCCCCTTGCTCTGCAGCCGCCGCTCATAGCCGAGTGATTAACTCCTCCATCGCTGCCGAGTTCTCCATAGTAGCAGGGAAAGCAACCGAGCAGTGGGAGCGTGTATAATCTTCACTCCCCGCCACTCACCACTGACGTCACTTCCCCCCATTCTCCAAATTCTTCCTCCTGAGCGCCTCCCCTGCTAAAACCACTCCCCTTCTCTTAAAGTTACAGCTATCTAACAGCGTGACTGTGCAGTCCGCACATGTCATGCTGTCCCTCCGCTGATCCCTTCGCTCCCTTGCTCCAGGACTCACTGGAGCAGGGGCCTGCACAGGCAGGAACTGACACTTCAAGTAAGAGGTTAGTTACTTATCTTACACAGGTCACAACATAGGAAAAAAACAATTGTGTGAGGAACTAAGTGAGGAACTAAGTGAGGCTTTGAGCATTAAAATGAACACAAAGAGAGATGGACAGAAGTACACAATAGGAGTTATATTACCAAAAGGTCCTCATGTTTTTGCTAAAGGCGGAAGAACTAAACACTGTTTTTGGAAATGGGAAACTGTCAGGGGGCAGGAGGCGGAGCCTAGCGGAGCAGACATGCATTGTTAGAGCTCCACACCGCTGAGGAGAGAAGAGAAGGACAAAGCGGAACCTGCAGACTCAAAAGGTATCCATTTGAACCTTTTTGCCCCAGGGAACAAACTGTGAAAGTTTGGGCAGGAAATATGGTACTGGGAAATCACCTCACAAAGAGCTCACAGGCACTCACTGCAGCTGAAGCAGCTCCAGTCACCTCACAAGATACAGCATCAGGGCACTCTCACAGACAGAAAATGTCACAGCAAGACTCTCCATTTGAGTCAGATACAGAACAAATCCTTGTTCAAACTTGCGCATAAGGGGAATACCTGAAACTGTGACAGACCTGCAATCTACTATTACTGCTCTATTACAAGAACTAAAGCCAGATATCCCTATTGAACGTTTAGAACTGGACAGAGTACACAGAGCCCTCACAGCCAAAAAGAAAGATGGACCCCCACGTGATATAATCACAAAATTTCATTATTACAGAACGAAAGAACAAATACTAATTGCTGCAAGAGAAAAAAAGGAACTTAATTTTCAAGGGCACAATTATCAAATTTTTGCTGACCTATCCCAACTTACTATTACTAAAAGACGATCCATGAAACCCCAACTAATGGAACTGCAACGCCACAACATTATGTATCAATGGGGCTTCCCCTTTTCAGTCAGATTTAACTACCAAGGTACAATTTACAGAAGCAGATCAGCAGATGAACTACAACAAACCCTTTTAAAATTAAATCTGACAGAACCCACAAGCAGCAACACTCCCACACGCAGAAGAATGGCATCATCTTCACCTTCAGGCAGCACCCAGAAAATTTCAGAACAAAATGGGAATCATCATTCTCACAAAAGAGGCCGTTATGCCACATCATCCATGGACCAAGAAGATTCAATGGACTGACATCCTAATTCCTGATATCTCTTCATTTGTTATACTAAGAGATGGTTCTCTATAAAAAACCTATATTTATAACTGAATGTAACTGCATTCTGATAGTCACACACTATGTGGGATCATGTTACATTCCAGTTATATTTCTTATTACTTCTGATTTATATAGCCTTAGAATATATAAGTGAAATAAGGACATTCTTGTTCAGTTATATATTTTCAGGTAATAACAATAGATTTATTACTTTTTAGGACAAATATGTTCAATAATCCAGAAGTAATGGAAGCTTTTTCTTTCTTTTCTTAAAACAAATATATTATTACCTAACTAGTTCCTAGAATTATGTTTTTGTTTATTCTAATCTGAAGCAATACAACCTCAATTTTATGAGTTAACATATCTAAACAGTTACATATGAATAAAATATGTAATTGTTTACTCTAAAAGAGTTAAAATCCCAAAATAATTCAAAATATCTTCATCAATACCAAAGTTATTAACAGTACCTTTCTAACTGAATTATTTAGCCTAGGGCAAGACTAACCATATACAACCACCCTGGAATAAATAATTTCAACAAAAACTATATTCTGCACTTCTCTCCTGTAAGCGGAAGATCCGTGTACCCCCATTAGCCCTCCTCATTCTCCCAACCATATTATGTGGGAGTGTGATGAAGGCACTTATTCCCCTGAGAGAGATATTTATTCTCTTTCACGGGTAAATTGTGATTACTTGCAAAAAATAATTTATACAATATATCATCTAATCTCATATGTTTTTTGTTTACTCTTTACTCCAGAATTCACTGGTTTCTTTTCTATCTATTCATCTCTTCAGTCCACACAGGTTGATCTGCGCAGTCAGCTCTGCATAACAAAAAGTAAGTCAAAACTATTTGATCTATTGCCATGGCACCACTGAATATACTTTCCCTGAATGTTCAGGGAATAAATGTCCCTCAAAAAAGGACCAAAGCCTTCCGTACTTTCCATAACAAGAAGGCTCACATAGTATGCCTCCAAGAAACACACTTCACCAAAAGATTCTACTCCAAAATATATTTCTCCTTTTTATCAACAAATTTACACGGCTTCTGCCTGTACCAAGCAAAGGGGAACTCTAATTGCATTTCACCGATCCACACCATTCACCTTATCATCAGAAATTAAAGACCCAGAAGGTAGATACCTGATACTCATGGGTTATATAATGGATACAGCAATCACGGTGATTTCCTATTACGCTCCTAACAAACAACCTACACCATTCCTCTCACATATATTACAAGTGATTAATACACACAAAATCGGAACAGTGATAATGTGTGGGGATTCGAACCAGGTCCTCCTCCCATTTCTAGATAAATCACCTTTTACACCATCCAAAATAACCTCTAGATTACCTTTTTCTCAACTTCTTTCCAAATACAATCTGGTAGATTCATGGAGAGAAAGTAACCCAATCAAAAAGAAATTCACTTATTTCTCGCACCCTCATCAAACCTTCACCAGAATAGATCATATTTTTCTAACAATAGGAATGATACCAGAAATTATTGCATCAGATATAATTCCGATTCCGTGGTCTGACCATAATGCAGTATACACTACTATAGCCTCAGCCATACCAAAAGCGCATGACCCAACGTGGTACTTACCGGACATAATGCTCAAACACCCACTACATCAGATGGCCATTGAACAAGCTTTAAAGGAATACATATCAATTAATAATACAACAGACATCTCCCCAATAACACTGTGGGAAGCTCATAAGCCTGTCTTGCGTGGTACAATACAAAGACAAATGGCACTATTTAAACGGGAACGCAAAAATCTAGCAAAAAAACTAGAACTCAATTTTAATGCAGCCTACATATCATTTCAAGATAATCCATCTCAGAGTACAAAATCTCATCTGGAAAAATCTAGATTGGAATACGATCTATTTCTCACTGAGTCAGTTGATAAATCCCTCAAATGCTCCAAACACAATTTCTACATGAATACAAACAAACCAGGTACATATTTGGCTCGGGCATTAAATTCAACTAACAAATCTTTCAAACCAATACGTTTGAAATTATCAAAAAATGTTTACACTTGTAATCCAGTTAAAATAGTCCATAAATTTCACTCACATCTCGCAACTTTATACAAGACAAACAATGAATTTAATTCTACAGAGGCTGAATCCTTCTTCTCAAAAATAACCTTACCTGAGTTATCTCAGAATCAAAAAAGCAGTTTGGATGAGCCTATAACTATAGATGAAGTTGCTAACGCCATAAAAGACCTAAAACTTAACAAAAGACCAGGCCCAGACGGCTACTCGGCTTTATACTATAAAACATTCTCAGAAATACTCTCTCCCATTCTCACTGAAACTTTTAACAAACTTCTAGATGGACATTCTTTTCGGCAAGAAACACTAATGGCAATTGTTTGTATGATCCCAAAACCCCTTTCTGATGATACTTCCTGTGTGAATTATCGGCCTATCTCTCTGTTAAACCTCGATATTAAATTATTAGCAAAAATAATAGCATTATAGGAAAATTAATACATAGAGATCAAGTAGGCTTCATGCCAAATAGACAGGCAGGCGATAATATACGCAGGGCAGTGTTATTGGCACATATTGCTAAAAAACGGAAAATCCCTTTATGTTTTCTATCTCTCGATATTAAGAGGGCATTTGACACAGTATCCTGGCAATATATGCAATATTCATTACAAAAATGGGGTTTTGGACCCCACTTTTTAACATGGATCAAAGCATTATATAATAAACCCAAAGCCTATATAAAATATGCTGGATACAAATCTGAAGCCTTTAATATCGAAAGAGGTACCCGACAGGGTTGCCCATTATCTCCCTTATTATTTGCCCTTATACTCGAACCCATGGCCCAATACATCAGAACAAACCAAACTATAACTGGCATTGAAGTAGGAGGTATTACACACAAATTATGTATATTTGCAGACGATATATTACTTTTTCTATCATCACCACAGCTCTCTGGTCCTAACTTAATACCAGCTCTTGATGGATTTGCAGCCCTATCCGGCCTTATGATTAATCCTAAGAAATGCCTAGTGCTTAACCACTTCAGCCCCGGAAGGTTTTACCCCCTTCCTGACCAGAGCACTTTTTACAATTCGGCACTGCGTCGCTTTAACTGCTAATTGCGCGGTCATGCAATGCTGTACCCAAACGAAATTTGCGTCCTTTTCTTCCCACAAATAGAGCTTTCTTTTGATGGTATTTGATCACCTCTGCCGTTTTTATTTTTTGCGCTATACACTGAAAAAGACCGAAAATTTTGAAAAAAAATGATATTTTCTACTTTTTGTTCTAAAAAAAATCCAATAAACTCAATTTTAGTCATACATTTAGGCCAAAATGTATTCGGCCACATGTCTTTGGTAGAAAAAATGTCAATAAGTGTATATTTATTGGTTTGCGCAAAAGTTATAGCGCCTACAAACTAGGGTACATTTTCTGGAATTTACACAGCCTTTAATTTATGACTGCCTATGTCGTTTCTTGAGGTGCTAAAATGGCAGGGCAGTACAAAACCCCCACAAATGACCCCATTTTGGAAAGTAGACACCCCAAGGAATTTGCTGAGAGGCATGTTGAGCCCATTGAATATTCATTTTTTTTGTCCCAAGTGATTGAATAATGACAAAAAAAAAAAAAAAAAAAAAAAAATTACAAAAAGTTGTCACTAAATGATATATTGCTCACACAGGCCATGGGCATATGTGGAATTGCACCCCAAAATACATTTGGCTGCTTCTCCTGAGTATGGGGATACCACATGTGTGGGACTTTTTGGGAGCCTAGCCGCGTACGGGGCCCCGAAAACCAATCAGTGCCTTCAGGATTTCTAAGGGCGTACATTTTTGATTTTACTCCTCACTACCTATCACAGTTTCGGAGGCCATGGAATGCCCAGGTGGCACAAACCCCCCCCAAATGACCCCATTTTGGAAAGTAGACACCCCAAGCTATTTGCTGAGAGGCATGGTGAGTATTTTGCAGCTCTCATTTGTTTTTGAAAATAAAGAAAGACGAGAAAAAAAAATTTTTTTTTCTTTTTTCAATTTTCAAAACTTTGTGACAAAAAGTGAGGTCTGCAAAATACTCACTATACCTCTCATCAAATAGCTTGGGGTGTCTGCTTTCCAAAATGGGGTCATTTGGGGGGGTTTTTTGCCACCTGGGCATTCCATGGCCTCCGAGACTGTGATAGGCAGTGAAGAGTGAAATCAAAAATTTACGGCCTTAGAAAGCCTGAAGGCGGTGCTTGGTTTTCGGGGTCCCGTACGCGGCTAGGCTCCCAAAAAGTCTCACACATGTGGTATCCCCGTACTCAGGAGAAGCAACAGAATGTATTTTGGGGTGTAATTTCACATATTCCCATGGCATGTTTGAGCAATATATCATTTAGTGACAACTTTGCGCAAAAAAAATAAAAAAAAATAAAAAATTGTCTCTTTCCCGCAACTTGTGTCACAATATAAAATATTCCATGGACTCGACATGCCTCTCAGCAAATAGCTTGGGGTGTCTACTTTCCAAAATGGGGTCATTTGGGGGGGGTTTTGAACTGTCCTGGCATTTTATGCACAACATCTAGAAGCTTATGTCACACATCACACACTCTTCTAACCACTTGAAGACAAAGCCCTTTCTGACACTTTTTGATTACATAAAAAAATAATTTTTTTTTGCAAGAAAATTACTTTGAACCCCCAAACATTATATATTTTTTTAAAGCAAATGCCCTACAGATTAAAATGGTGGGTGTTTCATTTTTTTTTTCACACAGTATTTGCGCAGCGATTTTTCAAACGCATTTTTTGGGGAAAAAACACACTTTTTTAAATTTTAATGCACTAAAACACACTATATTGCCCAAATGTTTGATGAAATAAAAAAGATGATCTTAGGCCGAGTACATGGATACCAAACATGACATGCTTTAAAATTGCGCACAAACGTGCAGTGGCGACAAACTAAATACATTTTTAAAAGCCTTTAAAAGCCTTTACAGGTTACCACTTTATATTTACTAAAATTAAAATTACTGCCCTCGATCTGACGTTCGCGGTGATACCTCACATGCATGGTGCAATTGCTGTTTACATTTGACGCCAGACCGACGCTTGCGTTCGCCTTAGCGCGAGAGCAGGGGGGACAGGGGTGCTTTTTTTTTTTTTTTTTTTTTTTTCTTTATTATTATTATTTTTTTATCTTATTTTTAAACTGTTTCTTTCATTTTTTTTTTTTTTAAATCATTTTTATTGTTATCTCAGGGAATGTAAATATCCCCTATCATAGCAATAGGTAGTGACAGGTACTCTTTTTTGCAAAAATTGGGGTCTATTAGACCCTAGATTTCTCCTCTGCCCTCAAAGCATCTGACCACACCAAGATCGGTGTGATAAAATGCTTTCCCAATTTCCCAATGGCGCTGTTTACATCCAGCGAAATCTAAGTCATAAAATGCTCGTAGCTTCCGGTTTCTTAGGCCATAGAGATGTTTGGAGCCACTCTGGTCTCTGATCAGCTCTATGGTCAGCTGGCTGAATCACCGGCTGCATTCTCAGGTTCCCTGTTGAGACAGGAGAGCCAGAGAAAAACACGGAAGACGTTGGGGGGGGGGGGCATTCCCTCCCACTGCTTGTAAAAGCAGTCTAGAGGCTAATTAGCTGCTAGGATTGCTTTTACATGAAAGCCAATCGCTGGCTGAAAAGAATGATACCAAGATGATACCTAAACCTGCAGGCATCATTCTGGTATAACCACTCAAAGTCGTGAATGGCGTACCTGAAGACAAAAAAATGGTTAACAATAAAGCACAGTAAACGGTAAGGTATAAAAAATTGCATATCTGAAAAGCAAACATGATAAAACATAACAACAATAAAACATTGCAGAATAGAATACAGTAAAAAAGAGCAGAACAATAGAGAGAGAATAGAGAGAGAGAACAATAAAACAACAACTATTTTTTTTTTATTTTATATTTTTGTTTGTGTTTTTTTTTTTTTTTTTTACACTTTTTTTTGTAACTAACTTTTATAACTGTAACCAGTTCCAGGTTCGGGTCTCTCAAAATGCGATGGCATCTTGGGAGACCCTGTGAAAGTGTGCCTAGTCTGTGCAGTGCTGTACCCTACGCTAATACACAACTAGTGAATGGTAGTGTTCAAAACATTCACCAATGCAAAGACCAGGATTGTCAGGACAGGAGGGACAATAATAGAGGGTGTCACGCCTATATCCGCGCTTGCTGCAGACACGACATCTTTTTTGGGGGGGTTCGTTGGGTAGGGGTACTCGGGAGGACATAAAGAAAATGCCTCTCATGCAGCCGACTGCATTTGGTTGGGGATGTGAATGGGGGAAGTACGGGCGCTGCAGAAGTGGTGGGTTCCCAATTAGGATTGGCGAATGCAGCAGGAAGGGCACTATGGGCACGACGGGCCTGTGTTTGTCTTCTTCTTGGTGGCAGCGGGACACTACTTGTGCTTGCCACCTCACCAGCTTGAACTGCACTTATGGGACTCGCCACGTCACCAAGTGTTACTGCAGTGCTGGTTTGACTACGACCGGGGTGTACTAGGCTGCTGGTGCTTGCCAGTTCACCAAAACGCTACCAAAAAAACTGTTAGCGATCGCAGGGATCAGGCCTGACTCTGCGAACGCTGCAGTTATGCGTTTAGTGTTTTGTAAGTGACAGTGATCGATCGATACTGCACTTGGGTGGGCTGGGCGGAGGGGCAAAACGCAGGTGCTAGCAGGTATCTGGGCTGATCCCGCTAACACTGCGTTTGTGGGAACCCTAAACTGCTGGGGACGCTAGTATAGATCTGATCGGATCAGATATTGATGCGTTCAGATACTATACCACTAAGGGAGGTGTACGGTGCGTGCGTGGGTGTTAGCGGTACTGGCGCTAACCTGACGCTGCCTGGGGCTGGTGCTTGCCAGTTCACCAAAACGCTACCAAGAAAACTGTTAGCGATCGCAGGGATCAGGCCTGACTCTGCGAACGCTGCAGTTATGCGTTTAGTGTTTTGTAAGTGACAGTGATCGATCGATACTGCACTTGGGCTGGGCCGGGCGGAGGGGAAGAACGCAGGTGCTAGCGGGTATCTGGGCTGATCCCGCTAACACTGCGTTTTTGGGAACCCTAAACTGCTGGGGACACTAGTATAGATCTGATCGAATCAGATATTGATCCGTACAGATACTATACCACTAAGGGAGGCGTATGCTGCGTGCGTGGGTGTTAGCGGTACTGGCGCTAATCTGACGCTGCCTGGGGCGACGCATATCACCGCCGGGCGATCAGGGGGCTAAACCTTTATTAGGTAATAAACGGCGGGTGCCCTGACACTATAAAAAATAAACGAACTAACCAGCGTCACCCGTAACGGTTATACGGTGATCAGTGGTGAAAGGGTTAACTAGGGGGCAATCAAGGGGTTAAAACATTTATTAGGTAGTATATGGGGGTCCCTGTCACTATAAAACGCTGACGGCGAACCTAAATATTTACGTTCCTAACTAGCGTCACCAGCGACACTAATACAGCGATCAGAAAAATGATCGCTTAGTGACACTGGTGACAGGGGGTGATCAAGGGGTTAAAACTTTATTAGGGGGGGTTAGGGGGGTATCCTAGACCTAAAGGGGGGTAATATTCACTGCCCTAACACTGTAACTGTCACAAACTGACACCATGCAGTAATCAGAAAAAAAAAAAAAAATACTGCTTGCTGTCAGTTTGTGACGGGGGGGGGGTGATTGGGGGGGGATCGGGGGGCGATCGGGGGGGGATCGGGGGTGTAAAGTATGCCTGGCATGTTCTACTGTGTGTGTTTGTGTGTGTTGTGCACTTACATGTCTTCTCTCCTCGGCGCTGGACGGAAACTGCCGAGCCGAGGAGAGATGACATCACATCCTCTGCCTGTGTGAAACTACACACAGGCAGGGGAGGATTCCGATTGGCTGGGAGCGATCGCGAGGGAGGGGCCACGATCGGATGGTCTCCCCCTCGCCTCCCGACGCTCCCAGTCAAATGCCGACCGCCGCTGGCACCGGGGGGGGTCCGATCGGACCCCCCGCCCGCGGGAGGCAGATCACGTACAGGTACGTGATTCTGCCTGCCCGTGCCATTCTGCCGACGTATATATACGTTAGGCGGTCGGCAAGTGGTTAATATTTCACTCACAAACATGGAATTGATCCCAGCTAGGGCTGCACTCCCATTCACATGGGCAGAAAAATCAATCCCATATCTTGGAATTCATTTACCAGCATCTCATTCTGACTTATTCTCAACCAATTATCCTCCTGTATTAAGACAGATCACAAATCTAATAAAACAATGGTCGCAACTTCCTTTATCCTGGATAGGGAAGATTAATGCAATCAAAATGACTATTCTACCCAAATTGCTTTATCTATTCAGAGTCCTCCCTATTCCAATTCCTTCCTATTTTTTGAGAATAGTACAAAAAAGAGCAACTTCGTTTATATGGGGCTCTTCTAAACCACGTATACCTATACACACACTATATCTTCCCAAAAATAAAGGAGGCCTGGGATACCCTAATTTTACTGACTACTACAGAGCAGCACATTTGGCCAGTCTGTCCAAATACCATGCAAAACAGGAAATCCCATTATGGGTATTTATAGAGGCTTCAGAAAATGACCCTCTATTAATATCAAATTTATTATGGCTTGATCCTAAAGACCGCTTTAAAATTCATAATCCCATAACTAAACACTTCTTATCTCTCTGGGATAAACTAAAAACCAAATATCAGTTACAATCTCCACATAATCCTCTCCTTTCTTTTATCAGAAATCCGGCCTTTTATCCGGCATGGATCTACCCAAATTCTTTTAAAGCTTGGACAACATCAGGCATTCAGACACTAAATGACTTCATAGCATCTAAATCATTCCTTTCATTCCCATCGCTTAGAGAAAAATATGATCTACCAAACTCTGAGATATTTAGATATCTCCAAATCAAAAATTTCTATACACCATTCCTAAAGGGGGATACACCATTATCCCAATTATCCATTTTTGAATCAATCTGTACAAAAGATCCATTTGCTAAAGGTACAATTTCATCACTTTATAATCAATTATATGGAGTAGCAAATCTTAATAGACCCTCTTACGTTCAGAGGTGGGAGGAGGACCTGGGACGAACTTTAGAAGACAAGGACTGGTCTAACATATGGCTCACATCTAAGTCATCTTCACCCAACATCTTAGCACTGGAGACAAATTATAAAGTCCTAACTCGCTGGTACCTTGTACCCGCTAGAGTGGCAAAATATTCACCTAATACCTCAGCTCTTTGTTTTCGAGGATGCCCAGAAATAGGCACATATTTACACATATGGTGGACGTGCCCAGTAATCCAAACCTTCTGGAAGGAAGTCTTTGTGATTGCATCTAAAATATTTAAAAAAATAATACAACCAGATCCATATTTAACTTTACTTAATCTAAAACCGGAATGGTTAACACTCTCTCAATTCAAACTTATGATCCAACTAATAACGGCTGCAAAACAAACAGTGGCCAAGGCATGGAAATCTCCTACATTGGTACTAGCAGAAACAATTCACAGAATGAATAATACAATGTCCCATGCTAAGATGGTAGCCATCGATCAAAATCAAATTCCAAAATTTGAAAAACTTTGGCATCCTTGGATAAAACAACAGTTCCTGTCAAACTTCAATGACTCTGTCCTGTTGCCATGGTAACAGATTAAATGACTTACAGAGACACCCATTCTAAGGCTTCAAAGAGAACTAAAAAGAATAATAAACTGACGAGCGGGACAACCTTGTGGACCATACCTCTACCTTTCAACCCTTTTTCTTCTTTCTCTTTCCTTTTCTCCACCTTACGATTAAAGCTCATTATCAGAATTTATTTGACCTATATACACTCTACTTGTAAACAATATGTATAGTAGGTATAAATCATTTAAATACCTACAAAAGTAACTAAGGAAATGATATATATCTTTAATTTAGGTTTACGTGAACCCAATGTTTAATATTTGAAATTTCATGTTATTTACCTATATAAACCCTACTGTAAAACAATGAGCTTACTTTATAGATCCTTGTAAACTTACTTTATGTATCTTTATAACATTGTATACTCAATAAACTTCTTTTGACAAGGAAATGGGAAACTGTGCTCTAAGATGATGAAAAGCAGCTGGCACTCACTTGGACAAATCGTATAAACAAATAAATAAAATCATAGTGCAGCGCTGTAAGGTGAAAGAAATAATGATACCGTACAATGAACAAGTATTAATGCAATGGATGTGATGTGAAAAACTGTTACTTTGCACACAATTAGCAAAACATGAAATGCAATAGCAAATTCAGATGTGAATAACATGCTATGATCAAAAAGCAAAAAATGCTAATAAATGTATAACATTCAATGACTCCAAAGTTAAAGTCCATTCAAAGTGAAAAAATGAAAATTGAAAAGTGAATAATGGATAATGAAAAAATAGTCCACCAAGAAGTCTAAACCCTTAAAGTTTTGTTTTTTTTGTGTCATACTTACCTCAACTGTGCAGTTCGTTTTGCATAGAGTGGCCCCGATCCACCTGTTCTGGGGTCCCCCAGCGGCGATATCAGTTCCTCCCCGCATCGGTAAACCCCTTAGGAGAAGCGCTCTCCCTGGGGTATACCGTGCGGGCGTCCATAGACACAGAATGCCGGACTCGGCCCCACCCCTCGGCGCCCGCGCCTTTGGATTTGATTGACAGCAGCGGGAGCCAATGGCTGCGCTGCTATCAATCTATCCAATCAAGAGCTGAGACAACGGGCAGAGAGTTAGAGCATGTCTCTGCCGAGGGAACGAACAGGTTTAGATGAGTAAAATGGGGGGGTTGGAGGGCTGCTGAGTGTCAGAAGTTTTTTCACCTTAATGCATAGGATGCATTAAGATGAAAAAACACGAGGGTTTACAACCCCTATAAATGAACATGAAGCTACCCATGTGAAGGCACAATAGAAAAAACACTGGTCACTGGTTTGTGCAATCCACCACCAAGGAGTAAAATGAACATGCTTACCAAAAAATGCGGACTCATATACTTGGTTGTAATGAGTCAACCAAGCATGTGTGAGGTAATACCTCAACCTTGTCTGGCTGTATCGGATGGATGGTCTGTATACACCTCAACACCAGTTGAATGAAATGGTTCCACTTTAAACAGACAGACTCCCAACAGACAGCAAACATCAGAAAGGAAGGCTTCTCCCGAACATGTATATAGAGAATAAACAGCCACACGTAGTGTAAAACTGTATAAAAGGGTTTTATCGTAAAAACAGATGTACACTTGCACAAGTCCGCCTGAAAAGCACATGTATATCCAAAGAGACATCAGAAAAAAACTGCAACAGCTCACGAGCGTCACCCGACACGTTTCGTCCTTTTGGACATCATCATCATATCAGATGCGCTTTACATGCGCTTTTCTAGCTTATGCTGCTTGCAAGCAATCATTCCTGTGCTGACTCTGCCTCCTGAAATTTCTCCTCTGAGCACCTCTGTGGTTCAGAAGGCCTGCTCTGTGATTTCTGTGACACCGCAGTGAGTATAAACAGGGCATAGTGAATATGTATCACAAAATTTAAGGAAATAAATGTGTGGGGATCTTCACAAAGTAAGTTTACATAACTTTCAGATTGCTCATAATAATAGGAGCAGTATAGAAATAGTTGATACAATTTGGAAATGAATATATGATTTCAAATTTTTATACACGTTAACTAAAAATAATGTATTTTTAAAAACAATGAAGAAAGGCCTATATCCACTACCTCGGTGCTTATGGAACCTCAAACTCTAAAACATATAAATACTTCCAATATTTTCAAAAAAAATAGCAGCCCCTAAATTTGTAAACTGTATAAATAAAGAATAGTAAATGTCCACAGGCACCTCGATAGGTACCTATATATACCATAGCAGCGCTACTATCATTAATTATTATGAACAGCTTTCATAAGATATTCCCAGATGAGAGAAAATATAAAAAAAGAGGGTGATAGTCAGTGCAAAAGACACAGGTGGTGATATAAATGTGGAGTTTGTTGAAGTGCACCTCACACCAGAGATCCTCAATGCGTCACACTCCCCTTAGGGGTTCACACTCACCAGAAAATTAAAAACATCAGGCGTTGAAATGTTTTTAAATGACTGTCATCCTCCTACATGGATAGTGTCAGCGCTGCAAATCGTCTCCACCATGTACAAAGATTGCGGGAGCAAGCCATGCGTTTACATCTGTAGACCAAAGGGCTTTGGTCTGCAGATGTAGACCAAAGCATTGTAGGAGCATGACGGTCATTTAAAAACATTTCAACGCCTTATTTTTTTAAATTTTCTGGTGACTGTAAACCCCTAAGGGGAGTGTGATGCACGTTATGAAAAAGAATGTATTATTTGAAAATCATGGTGGTGGTTCCCACATATTAAGGGGTGGATCTGCTAGGGAAGTAAGTGCAGCCTGTGTGGGACCACCAATAAAGTGGGGCTAATCTGAACAGGACCGACCAGAAGCTGGGCATATCAAGTGTGGGTGGTGGTGACAGTGTCCTGGGCACTGGAATTAATAGGTTGGTAAGTATGCTTAATGTGTCATGTTTAGTTTAGTTTAAACCGTTATCCTTTCAACTTCCATTTTTGGTTTCCCGAGGTCTACATTTGAAGTTATTACTGTGTCATTTGTTAAGTTCCATGTGAACCAGAGTGCTCCAAATTCTAGTTTCATTTCAAGTAAATTGCTGCAGTGGATGAATTTAAGTAATGCAGCTTTTGTTAGGATTTCATGGTATGTTAATTTTTAGGCGTGTTTCATGGAAAGATGAGCTTATAGAGGATGTTTTTTTTCTTTTTTAACAATCAAGAGATTTAAAGATTGGTCATAAAACCTGCTCAGACGTTGTTTAGACTAGAACATCTTGTTTCAAGACAGACTGTACACACAGAGCAATGTTAGCTTTTCCACGGTTGCAACGCAAAGCATCGTGGGCGCGGCATGTGAACAGTCCCCTCAGGCTGTGTAGGCAGCTTTACCGCTTTTTAATGAGACATTGCAGCTTCAAGCAGAATTTGTGTTTACAGATTTAACACCCTTCCCCCACTTGAAATCATGGCAATGTTGCTCATTGATCTGACAAGTGACATTAGAAAACAATGACTGCTGATGTTTTGTTTATTAAGCCACCTCTTCTCTCCCACCTTGCTGACAATAAGGTTTCTTTCAGAGCTGAGGTGCTGTATACTGGGCTGTGAAAAGCAATTTGTGGTGGATCACTTTTCAGAGGGCAGTATAGCAGCAGCTGACAGGTGTTTAGGAGGCACTTCTGTAGCATCCTAATCACATGTTTTTGTTCTTTTTACTTTTACTTAAATTGTCCAATAACAAATTTACATTGTGGGACTGCACCGCAATTGCAAGCCAAGTGTTCGGCTCAAGGTTGCAGGGTGGCCCTTTGAACTCAATGGGCAAGTTTGACAGGCAGTGCCACCTGTCAAACCTTGTACCCCGAGTTAAAAATGCCCTGGCCATGAACAAAAGCATTGTGACCCAGGCATGTGTACAGCCCTGTCCGGCTGTATTGTTACCATTTGGGTGGGTAGATGACAGGGCCAGATCTAGTCTGTCTGATGTGAGTGTGCAGTATAAAATGTTAGGGCAATGTACATGGGGTCTACAGGGCAAAGAATGGAAGGTCAGCAGGGGACTGTACACAAATAGGTGGGGCAGTGTACAGGAGGGCAGTAGGGCAAAGGTCCGAGATCAGCAGAGCCAAGGATAGGGGTCAGCTAAGCTGAGAACAGGGGTCAGCAGGGTGGAGAACAGGGGTCACTGATGGAGAGGCAGAGGACAGTGGTCACTGCTGGCAGGGCGGAGGACAGGGATCACTGCTGGAGAGGCAGAGGACAGGGATCACCGCTGGGGAGGCAGAGGACAGGGATCACCACTGGTAGGACAGAGGACAGGGGTCATCATTGGCAGGGCAGAGGACAGGGGTCACCATTGGCAGGGCAAAGGACAGGGTTCACCATTGGCAGGGCAGAGGTCAGAGGTCACCGCTGCAGAGGCAGAATACAGAGATCATCACTGACAGGGCAGAGGACAGGGATCACCGTTGGCAAGGCAGAGGACAGGGATCACTGCTGGCAGGACAGAGAACAGTGATCACACTGGAGAGGCAGGCGACAGGGATCACAGCTGGCAGGGCAGAGGACAGGGATCACGGCTGGCAGAGCAGAGGACAGGGATCACTGCTGGAGAGGCAGAGCACAGGGGTCACTGCTAGAGAGGCAGAGGGCAGGGATCACCACTGGAGAGGCAGAGGACAGGGATCACTGATAGAGTGGGAGAGGACAGGGATCTCCTCTGGCAGGGCAGAGGACAGGGATCACCTCTGGCAGAGGAGAGGATAGGGGTCACCACTGGAAAGGCCCAGGACAGGGATCACTGCAGGCAGGGCAGAGGACAGGGGCCACCATTGGAGAGACAGAGGACAGGGATCAGCGCTGGAGAGGTAGAGGACAGGGATCACTGCTGAAGAGGCAGAGGGCAGGGGTCAATGCTGGAGAGGGAGAGGACAAGGATCACTGCTGGAGAGGTAGAGGACAGGGATCACTCATTAAGTGGCAGAGGACAGGGGTCAACTCTGGCAGGGCAGAGGACAGGGATCACCGCTGGCAGAGCAGAGGACAGGGATCACTGCTGCAGAAGCAGAGGACAGGGACCACTGATGGAGCGGCAGAGGACAGGGGTCACCTCTGGCAAGGCAGAGGACAGGGATCACTGCTGGCAGGACAGAGAACAGTGATCACACTGGAGAGGCAGGCGACAGGGATCACGGCTGGCAGGGCAGAGGACAGGGATCTCGGCTGGCAGGGCAGAGGACAGGGATCATGGCTGGCAGAGCAGAGGACAGGGATCACTGCTGGAGAGGCAGAGCACAGGGGTCACCGCTAGAGAGGCAGAGGGCAGGGATCACCACTGGAGAGGCAGAGGACAGGGATCACTGATGGAGTGGGAGAGGACAGGGATCTCCTCTGGCAGGGCGGAGGACAGGGATCACCTCTGGCAGAGGAGAGGATAGGGGTCACCACTGGAAAGGCCCAGGACAGGGATCACTGCAGGCAGGGCAGAGGACAGGGGCCACCATTGGAGAGACAGAGGACAGGGATCACCGCTGGAGAGGCAGAGGACAGGGATCACTGCTGAGGAGGCAGAGGGCAGGGGTCAATGCTGGAGAGGGAGAGGACAAGGATCACTGCTGGAGAGGTAGAGGACAGGGATCACTGATTAAGTGACAGAGGACAGGGGTCAACTCTGGCAGGGCAGAGGACAGGGATCACCGCTGGCAGAGCAGAGGACAGGGATCACTGCTGCAGAGGCAGAGGACAGGGATCACTGATGGAGCGGCAGAGGACAGGGGTCACCTCTGGCAGGGCAGAGGACAGGGATCACCTCTGGCAGGGCAGAAGCCAGGGATCACTGCTGGCAGAGCAGAGGACAGAGATCACTGCTGGAGAGGCAGAGGACAGGGATCAACGCTGGCAGAGCAGAGGACAGGGATCACTGCTGGAGAGGCAGGGGACAGAGATCACTAGTGGAGTGGCAGAGGAAAGGGGTCACCTCTGGCAGGGCAGAGGACATGGATCATCGCTGGCAGAGCAGAGGACAGAGATCCCCACTGGAGAGGCAGAGGACAGGGATCACCAATGGCGTGGCAGGGGACAGGAGTCACCTCTAGCAGAGCAAAGGACAGGGATCACTGCTGGCAGGGCAGAGGACAGGGGCCACAATTGGAGAGACAGAGGACAGGGATCACCGCTGGAGAGGCAGAGGACAGGGATCACTGCTGAAGAGGCAGAGGGCAGGGGTCAATGCTGGAGAGGGAGAGGACAAGGATCACTGCTGGAGAGGTAGAGGACAGGGATCATTGATTAAGTGGCAGAGGACAGGGGTCAACTCTGGCAGGTCAGAGGACAGGGATCACCGCTGGCAGAGCAGAGGACAGGGATCACTGCTGCAGAGGCAGGGGACAGGGATCACTGATGAAGCGGCAGAGGACAGGGGTCACCTCTGGCAGGGCAGAGGACAGGGATCACCGCTGGCAGAGCAGAGGACACAGATCACTGCTGGAGAGGCAGAGGACAGGGATCACCGCTGGCAGAGCAGAGGACAGGGATCACTGCTGGAGAGGCAGGGGACAGGGATCACTAGTGGAGTGGCAGAGGAAAGGGGTCACCTCTGGCAGGGCAGAGGACATGGATCATCGCTGGCAGAGTAGAGGACAGAGATCCCCACTGGAAAGGCAGAGGACAGGGATCACCAATGGCGTGGCAGGGGACAGGAGTCACCTCTAGCAGAGCAAAGGACAGGGATCACTGCTGGCAGGGCAGAGGACAGGGATCCCCGCTGGAGAGGCAGAGGACAGAAGTCACTGCTGGACACATAGGATAACATTGAGCAGCTTCTACAGGCAAAACACAGTGTGCATAGACAGGCCCAGATTTGCTCCCTTTGCCGCCCCAAGGCTGGGTCCTTCAATGATGCCCCCCCCCCCCCCCCACAAACACACACACACACACACACACACACCACCATTCTCGTCCTTTATCGATGACTGCTACAATAGATCAATTAAAAACATATCTCCACACACGAGAACACTGAAAATAACTGGCTTTAATTATACAGACTAAAAATACTTCAGGGTAAGCCAGCGAGGGGTAAGGATTTTTCATGGGCAATTTTTCAGGGCAATGGCTGGTGTTAGTGCTTCAATCATCCACGGCACCATGGTTGGTATGGTGTCAGGATGATTGAAACACATTATTTCTATCATTACATTGTAATATAAAATGAAATAGTTCAACTCACCATAATGCAGAATCATTGGGAGCCCTGAGCGTGTCACTTGCCACCATCGCTTGTCACTTGCCACGCTGCCTGCCACCAGATGGGAATGTCACTTGCCACGCTGCCTGCCACCAGATGGGGATGTCACTTGCCACTATGCCTGCCACCAGATGGGGATGTCACTTGCCACCATCGCTTGTCACTTGCCACGCTGCCTGCCACCAGATGGGGATGTCACTTGCCACGCTGCCTGCCACCAGATGGGGAAGTCACTTGCCATGAATCCTACCACCAGATGGGGATGTCACTTGCCACGCTGCCTGCCACCAGATGGGGATGTCACTTGCCACGCTGCCTGCCACCAGATGGGGATGTCACTTGCCATGCTGCCTGCCACCAGATGGAGATGTCACTTGCCACTATGCCTGCCACCAGATGGGGATGTCACTTGCCACACTGCCTGCCACCAGATGGGGATGTCACTTGCCATACTGCCTGCCACCAGATGGGGATGTCACTTGCCACTATGCCTGCCACCAGATGGGGATGTCACTTGCCACGCTGCCTGCCACCAGATGGGGATGTCACTTGCCATGCTGCCCGCCACCAGATGGGGATGTCACTTGCCATGCTGCCTGCCACCAGATGGGGATGTCACTTGCCACTATGCCTGCCACCAGATGGGGATGTCACTTGCCATGCTGCCTGCCACCAGATGGGGATGTCACTTATCAAGCTGCCTGCCACCAGATGGGGATGTCACTTATCAAGCTGCCTGCCACCAGACGGGGATGTCACTTGCCACACTGCCTGCCACCAGATGGGGATGTCACTTGCCACCCTGCCTGCCACCAGATGGGGATGTCACTTGCTACTATGCCTGCCACCAGATAGGGATGTCACTTGCCACCATCGCTTGTCACTTGCCACGAAGCCTGCCACCAGATGGGGATGTCACTTGCCACGCTGCCTGCCACCAGATGGGGATGTCACTTGCCACGAAGCCTGCCACCAGATGGGGATGTCACTTGCTACTATGCCTGCCACCAGATGGGGATGTCACTTGCCACCATCCCTTGTCACTTGCCACGATGCCTGCCACCAGATGGGAATGTCACTTGCCACGCTGCCTGCCACCAGATGGGGATGTCACTTGCCATGCTGCCTGCCACCAGATGGGGAAGTCACTTGCCACGAATCCTACCACCAGATGGGGATGTCACTTGCCACGCTGCCTGCCACCAGATGGGGATGTCACTTGCCACGCTGCCTGCCACCAGATGGGGATGTCACTTGCCATGCAGCCTGCCACCAGATGGAGATGTCACTTGCCACTATGCCTGCCACCAGATGGGGATGTCACTTGCCACACTGCCTGCCACTAGATGGGGATGTCACTTGCCATACTGCCTGCCACCAGATGGGGATGTCACTTGCCACTATACCTGCCACCAGATGGGGATGTCACTTGCCACGCTGCCTGCCACCAGATGGGGATGTCACTTGCCATGCTGCCCGCCACCAGATGGGGATGTCACTTGCCATGCTGCCTGCCACCAGATGGGGATGTCACTTGCCACTATGCCTGCCACCAGATGGGGATGTCACTTGCCATGCTGCCTGCCACCAGATGGGGATGTCACTTATCAAGCTGCCTGCCACCAGATGGGGATGTCACTTGCCACACTGCCTGCCACCAGATGGGGATGTCACTTGCCACTATGCCTGCCACCAGATGGGGATGTCACTTGCCACCCTGCCTGCCACCAGATGGGGATGTCACTTGCTACTATGCCTGCCACCAGATAGGGATGTCACTTGCCACCATCGCTTGTCACTTGCCACGAAGCCTGCCACCAGATGGGGATGTCACTTGCCACGCTGCCTGCCACCAGATGGGGATGTCACTTGCCACGAAGCCTGCCACCAGATGGGGATGTCACTTGCTACTATGCCTGCCACCAGATGGGGATGTCACTTGCCACCATCGCTTGTCACTTGCCACGATGCCTGCCACCAGATGGGGATGTCACTTGCCACGCTGCCTGCCACCAGATGGGGATGTCACTTGCCATGCTGCCTGCCACCAGTTGGGGATGTCACCTGCCACTATGCCTGCCACCAGATGGGGATGTCACTTACCATGCTGCCTGCCACCAGATGGGGAGGTCACTTGTCATGCTGCCTGCCACCAGATGGGGATGTCACTTTCCATGCTGCCTGCCACCAGATGTTAAATCGCTTGCCAAATCGGCGTCTATTGTTGGCAATGGCACTGTGCGAATCGGTGCGCCGATTCCCAAAAGTCATTTCTGTACTACTTTTGAGGACTTTGGGTGTGATTTCAATAGACATCTGTGCAGGAACCCGAAGTCGGACTGACATGCGGGTATGAATTTGTGCAAGTTCAGCTGAACTCACACAATTTCAATCATGCTGTCAGTGCGAACCTGGGCTAAAGGATGGAGGAGGGCGGAACAGCAGTGCGGCCAATCGCGTACGAGCTATCCCAAGCTCGGCCGGCTTCGGAACGGCGCATGCGCAGTTGCGTGGTTGGCTCAAGGCCATCTTTTCTACGGGCACCGGTGCCCCTAATAGACTTTAATGGGCAGCCCGAAAGAGGGGGCGGCCGCTAAGTCGCCGCAGGAGTGGCACCGCCCCTGCAACACTGCCACCCTGAGGCCTGGCCTCGGTGGCCTTGTGGCAAATCCGGCCCTGTGCATAGACATACCTCCTAACTTTTTGAGATGGGAAAGAGGGACACCTATTAGCAAAAGTATGTAGGTATAGGACACACCCCCTTGCCATGCCCCTTTAGCCTAGGTTCAGTTCACATTGATGCGATTTGGCATGCAATTTGAAATGTTAAATCGCATGCCAAATCGGCGTCTATTGTTGGCAATGGCACTGTGCGAATCGGTGCACCGATTCCCAAAAGTCGTTTCTGTACTACTTTTGAGGACTTCGGGTGTGATTTCAATAGACATCTGTGCAGGAACCCGCACAGATGTCTCTGAAATCACCTCCGAAGTCGGACTGACATGCGGGTATGAATTTGTGCGAGTTCACCTGAACTCGCACAATTTCAATCATGCTGCCAGTGCGAACCTGGGCTAAAGGAGAGTTATACAAAAAAATCGATTACTTAAACCCGCAAGTTCTTTTTTTCACCACTACTATCCCTTTATATTGGCTCTTGAAATTTACAAATGCAGCAAGTTAGAAATTGGATAAAAGGTTTAGCAGTGAGAAACACTTGAAAGATAAAAAGTGCATTTTATATACAATAATATAGGTCTGACCAAAATGAGGGGCAAATGAGGAGGAAAGAGGGACAGAGGGACTTTGTTCCAAATCGGGGAAAGTCCCTCAAAATCAGGGACAGTTGGCAGCTTTGTGCATGAACCCTTCAGAAGCATAATAAAACATGATAAAGTAATCTCTGTATTCCTTTTCTGGAAGTTCAGTATCAGGGCTGAGCCTGGATAGCTCAGTGTGCTGCTGTAGAGGGATTACAGGATGCTGATATCCAGACAGGTTCAAATACAACAGCTAGTTGCATATAATATAAATTGACTTATTTTATTGCATACATAATTGGATTATATTTTGTTTTTTAAATAACTGTTTGAAGTTCAGCATTAAATGTTTTTGACTGACACTGGCTACAAGATTTGCAGATGAGATGGTCTGTGTAAGAATTTAGGGACCTCCATCTAAAGTCTTTTTTGCCATCTGCATCCCTGAAATTTCACCTCCCCAGCCTGTATTATGACCATACAGAAAGTTATGGGTTCTTCCCAATGGAGCCCTAGATAATAATAAATGCTACTTTTTTATTAGCTCTCTCTCTATCCCCATTGGAGATATTTATGCAGACTTCCTGTCTCAGTGACTACACAGTAAGTGAGGAAAAATCTCTCAATGGCTACCAAAATAGCATCTAAACCTGACAGGGTTTTTAATCCTTCCACACTCTGTTCAAAACTGGTGTGTGTTTTAAAGTACAACAAAAGGCTATTGTATGTATAACAGGTGACAAATCCAATTATATGATGCACAAGCCTCATAAACTTCATTTACCTCCCCTGACTGAGCCTAGACTTCCTACATGTGTGCCTCATGCATTCCCCTTCTCAGACACTGCAGCTCACAGTGGGAGGGGTTCAGCAACAGAGGCAGTGCTGTTAATGGAAAAAAGCCATGGGCGGGTATAGCTGTGGCCAGGGTTTGATTGACAAGCTACAGGCTGACACACCCCCTGCAACATCTTCTCAGCCTACTTTAGTACAAGCAGGTACAGCCTACATCAGAGTGAGAACTCTGCTCTGAATTCAGGAGCAGTGCAGCTTCGATGCCACACCATCACAGGAAGATGTAATAGGTGGACTTCACTGGCAGACAACAGGTATTTGTGGGACAGATATGATCACTTACATTGTTTGCACTGTTTTTTTTTTTTTATCAAAGCCTTTCATGCCTATGTAACTATTTTTCATAAATTCACTCACTGGTATTTCCTCTTTAACCACTTGCCTACTGGGCACTTTCACCCCCTTCCTGCGCAGGCCAATTTTCAGCTTTCAGCGCTGTCACACTTTGAATGACAATTGCGCGGTCATGCAACACTGTACCCAAATAAATTTTTTATCATTTTCTTCACACAAATAGAGCTTTCTTTTGGTGGTATTTAATCACTGCTGGGTTTTTTTATTCTTTACTAAAAAAGACAAAAAAGACCGAAAATTTAAAAAATGAAAACAAAAAATGTTTAGGATAGGCTGCACTGATGGGCACTGACAAGGTGGCACTTATGGGCACTGATTAGGTGGCACTGATGAGGAGGCACTAATATGCCACACTGATGAGCACTGATAGGCAGCACTGATGGGCAGCACTGAAGGCCACTGATAGGTGGCACCGATGGGCACTGATGGGCAGCACTGGTGGGCACTGATAGGTGGCATGGATAGGTGGCACTGATGGTAAGGACTGATGGGCATTGATGGGCGCCACTGATGAGCAGATACTGATGGACACTGAAAGGCTGCAGTGGCTGGCATCACTAATGGCCACTGCTGGGCACTGATTGGTGGCACTGCTGGGCACTGATTGGTGGCACTGGGGGGCTTTACCTGCGAGGAGATGCCGCTGATCGGATCTCCTCACCACACACTCTGTCAGTGTGAGGCGATAAGAGCTGATCACCGGCACTTCAGTGTTTACATGTGACCGGCTGTGATTGGACACAGGTTAGCTATGAAAACAAACACACTGCTTAGTAAAACAACGTCTTATTTATTTCCCAAGAAAATAGGAAAATGCTAACATGAAGATACTAAAGGAAGATATTACAAAACATATAACAATAGAACATATTACACAAGAACATCAAAGATACTTATCGCACAGTCTCTTTAGCTGGGCTCAAGATGATAGAGGGAGAGCCATGAGGCTCAAAAATGGTAGAGAGGGAGCTCTCTGACTCGGTCAGCCCTTTTATACTTCAATCATACACCATCCAGACCCAACCCCACTGCTATCCCATCTAGACTTTTGACGAATCACCATAGGTGTGCGCAGCCTCTTGCATTAGGGTGTGCACCCCAAAGCTCAAATACATATGCCTGTACTGCTGTCATTAGGGCAGTGGACAGTGTCACTAGTTAGATTTTTATTGTTTTTACTTTTTTTTTTAACATTTTTTTTTGGTTGAAATATCAGTGGTCTAAACAGGGGGGAATATGCACCACACAAGGCGATTAGGGTGTGCCCAGGCACACCTGGCACACCCTGTGCACACGCCTATGTGAATCACAGTATTTATGGGGCATTCCTCCTCAATATATTATATTACTGTCCGTCCTGCTGTATTGGCCTCTAGGGGCAGCATTGTACATGTATCATGTCTATGTATGCCGGGTCAATCTTCAAAGCCTGTTGGTCCTTTGATATTTGTAACCCACCTTCATCAATTATCCCGGCAGCCAAGGCCCTCTTTGAAGCTTGCTTGCATAGCGTTATAACACCAGACAGCCCGGAGCTAAGCTTTTGTTCAGTCTTGATGAAGGCCTGATCGCTTCTTTCAGATATGCTACAAAGCTTTGATGTGCAACTTGTTACATTCCAGACCTGGTATCAACCAGAAAGAGAAACTCCAGAAATAAGATATTAAACCCTGTTGCCTTCCAATATATATATATGCCGCTTTGCGCCTAAAGGGCGAATATCACCCTTCTTTCGACACATCTCTTATGGAACAGTCCATAACTGTCTTAACGCATTGCGCTTCCCAACATGTATCTCCAAACCAGTTTCTATGGAAAAGTCTATAACTGTCTTAACAAGTTGCGCTTCTGAACATGTGCTTCAGAAACAGCTCCTATGGAACAGTCCATAATGGTCATAACGTGTTGTGCTTCCCAACATGTGTCGCTTTGCCACTGACACACCACCATCATTCTTCCATGACAGCTTCCATGTCACCATTCTGTGTCTTCTCCTTTCCGGTATCTTCACAATATGGTGCATTACAGGCAAGGGGCGTCCATTCACTCACCATTCACCAGCGCACACTCAGAGCAATATTTTAACCAGCTTTCAGATACACAGTCTCGAGGAGGGCCTTACTCACCCATATTACTAACCTAAAATACACATATGTCACAATATACCATAACAAAAATCAACCCATTACCATAATATATGCATATATATGTGACCCATCAAATTATGCATCCTGCTCCCAACCTCCTATAACTCTTTACTGTAAATATGGGTTCAGGATTAGGCAGGCTTGCTCATAATGGCCTTTCCTACCCCAATTTTGGCACATCAGCGGTATTTCAGGGCTCTGAATTGGCAGCAAAGGCTCTAACTTGTATGAAGAGACCTTACCGTCAATTCGTCCCTCATCTTGCATAGATAAATGGGAGACCCTTCTATATAAATGTCGAGTCTAACACATATAACCCTGAAACAATGCACCTCTACCTATTGTTAGGTTCAAGGAACACCCTAGTTCCATGACTAACGTTACATCGGTATCCTTTAGGACAAAGAAAAAATTTGTCTATGTCCCAAATAATACCCAGGTGCTTCCTTCCCAGCAATGATCTCTCCATCCAAAACTCAGAGTGAAATAGCTTCCCAACATTTCTCGTTCACCACCGTGTATTGACCTGGCCCACAAAGGACATCATGGTCATGCTTCCAACAGAGGAAAATATCAACCTGCCTCCAGCTTCCATCCTCTCTGATCACATGTGTGTAATTTAGCCTCAGATGCAACAAGGTAGAATCCCCAGTCAGCAAGCCCAATGATACCAATGAGTCTGCATTTCTGTATATGGGATCAATGAGGAAGCATAACATCTCTCATAATCCCAACTATCACAGCCCATCCAGGCATTCGACCACCACCTTGGATTATTGTAAGAGATGTGTTTTGGCAAAGTCTTACTGAGCTGTGATGCTAACCCATAAGGCCACTGCCCCTCATATAGATAATGTAAAATCAGCTAGAAGTTGGTTGATACCTCTGCCTGCCCCTGCGTGCACGCCAGAGCCCAAGACAGATTTTTGTCCTGTACCATCCCACTCTCTACCAACCTCTCAACTTGGTTGACAAAATCCTGAGCGACTTTAACCTGGGTATTTATGTGACTTTGTTGAATGCTATTAAGGATGCTACCAATCTCTGTA
Organism: Aquarana catesbeiana; assembly: GCF_042186555.1. NCBI lineage: Eukaryota > Metazoa > Chordata > Amphibia > Anura > Ranidae > Aquarana > Aquarana catesbeiana. The sequence goes on along the minus strand of NC_133324.1, from coordinate 667,573,959 downwards.
ACAAAGCCCCGCTTACTGTCTGAAGCTATGACTGAGAGTTTGTTCCTCAGGAGACCGATGTCCACTCCATTAACAACACCCATCCCAGCTCCTATTCCCCCAATATAGTGCTGAATACATCCCTCCTCTTGCGGTTACTCCTCGGAAATAAGAGTCCTGCATGAACCTCATTCTGTTTCCGCACATCTCTGGGAGTCAGTCCCTGGTACAATGATCGCATTTGATTCAGTGTATACTCAGCACATATAGGGTAATAGGTTTTTATCAACCACTGTGAGATGCTGAAGCGCCATGTGGTGAAGGCATATTGTACCCTGGTAGCCAGTGCTCCCGTGTGTAGTCACTGGCATTACCTGTGCAGGGTTCCAACCTCTCAGGTGAGACAATCTCCCCCATATCCAGCTCTGGTGTCCCACATGTCCAGTAACCGAGAACCTCTCTGTAGGACTGCTAAGATTGAGACACCACCCCTACAGGGAAATTTTCACTCCATTGATGTGTCACCTGGCACCCTCTAGTCTGGCCAACAGACACCTCATTATGCATAAGTACCAGCCTCCTGGGTACCTGCACTATATCAATTTAGTTATGTCAATACATGTCACACATTAAAAACATGATTCCCTTCTTTCAATTCCTCCCTCCAACAAAAAAAAACATATTTTACATTTCTTGTTCTGAAGGATTGGACAGGTTATATTCCTTCCCCAACCTCCAACCCATTGCACATGTATTAATAGCACGTTTGCATTCATAAATGACAGGAGAGACTCTGGCAAAATGTTTCACAAGTCTTGTTGATAGGCACAGTATTTCAGATTCAGCATTAGCACTAAATTGTCCATAAGAATAAGAAACCTTATATCGCAAGTATTAATCTGAATCTTTTTGTTTGTCCCTTCTCTCCTGAATGTTTATCAGAACAAATTTGCGGTGTGGTGTGGCACAGACAAACTGCCAACCAGATGAACATCTTTCATCTCTGTCTCAGAAACCTCTCCAATCTCGCTCCACCGGGACTCTGGAAGCGAAAAACAAGAGCAGAATCAAATTCTTATCCACAATATCTGCTCGCTTGCTATATTTACTTATAGTTCCCTCCTTGGAACCCCCGGAACTTAGTATTTCTTAGTATTCCTGGCTCCTGCAACTCTGAACAAATTATCAAAACAACCATGATTTCTTTAGGCTGAACCCACTCTAAAATGGATCCCCATGGTATAAGCAAAAATTTTTTTAAAATGAACATGTTGCTTCTCAAAAATTCTCAATTTAAAAAAAAAAAAAACAATACATTTATCTGTACCTTAACCATTTTGCCTTCCAACACATGGTTAAAGAGCTGCGTGATCGGCTCTTTACAGAGATCTGGGTCGTGCCGTGTCCTAGCAACACAGCGCGGCCGCGATCGCCGTGCTGCGTGCCCTCGCAGGCTTGCAACAGCGGCCGTTCTGGGGCGAGATCATATGACCCAGAAGGAGAGCTGCACCGTTCCTCTATCATTTGACGGTGGGCGGGCGGCAAGCGGTTAAAGTGGTTGTAAAGGCTAAAGGGTTTTTTACCTTCATGCATTCTATGCATGAAGGTAAAAAACCTTCTGTGTGCTGCTCACCCTAATACTCACCTGAGCTTCCTCTTGATTCAGAGATGTGCACAGGAGCTTGACTGTCCCAGGTCTGTCTCTCCTCAGTGGCTGAGACAGCAGCGTGAGCAATTGCTGTCAATCACAGCCAATGAGCCAATGAGGGGAGAGTGGGTGGTGGGGCAGAACTGTGTCTTATGAGCACATAGAGTGGGACTCAGAAGTGAGCATGTACCAGTGTCACCCTAGCAAGTGGCTTGCTATTGGGGGCACTGGTGAAGGGGGAGGAACCATGAGCACCAGAAGAGGAGGATCAGAGCTGCCCTGTGCAAAACCACTGCATAGAGCAGGTAAGTATAACATTTTTGTTATTTAAAAAAAAAAAAAGTTTTAGAATCACTTTAATGCCACGTACACATGATCGGATTTTCCGTCGGGAAATGTTGGATGTGAGCTGGTTGGCGGTAAGTCTGACCGTGTGTATGCTCCATCGGACATTTGTTGTCGGACTTTCCGCCAACAAATGTTGGCTTGCAGGTTCTCAAATTTTCCGCCAACAAATGCTGCATGCTCAGAATCAAGGATGAGCCGGAAGCGCTCGGTCGTGTAAAACTAGCATTCGTAATGGAGATATCACGTACGTCTTGTACGTCACTATGTTCGTAATTGTTGGCCAACATTTGTGTGACCGTGTGTATGGAAGACAAGTTGGAGCCAACACCCTTCGAACAAAAATCCAGGGTTTTGTTGTCAGAAAGTCCGATCGTGTGTATAAGGCATTAGGGAGACTACATCGTAGCGTAGTTTAGAATGTGAGATCATTCTAAAGTGCATGTCCTCACTCATCCAATAATAAATACTTACCATTGAAGTACTAGCACATAATCCAGAACAATGAGTTACTTTCTTGTTATCGGAGTGAAGTCTAGTCACAAGAGTGCAGAACAATTTGAAAAAACACACAATAATCCAAAGTTTGACCGTTAACAAATAATATTAACCTCCTAAGTGTCACATTAACCATGAAGACAGTGCTGTCATGGAGATGCAGTATGTAGAGCTGGTAAACTGCAGAAGTTTTAATTGTGTTCTTAAATCCGTCAGTTTTCTCCGGTTAAAAAAAAACTCCTAGAGGCTAGAAGTTAACCATTTGCACCCTGTCATTCGTTGGAAGGGTTAATGTCAGCCAGAGGCGTGAAAGGGGAGTGTAGGAGGCAGTGTCCTTAGGAAACACAGCAGGCTTATAAATAGAGTAAGAGAATAAGGCTAGAGAAGCACTCAAACCTCACAGCCAGAGAAGCCAGCTGATCTGTACTTGTGTGCCAGGGGAAGGCTGACAGCAGCAGACATGTGTGAGTCATACACCAAGGAGAAAACTATTGAGATGAGGAAAAAACACATAGGGTAAGAAGCATTTCTAACTTTTGAGACTATCTTATTTTTATAAGTTAATCTATAGCAAATAAAAAAAAAGTATGTGTGTATATATCTATATATAGATATATATATATATCTATAGAGATATATCTATAGATATATCTCTATAGATATATCTCTATAGATATATCTATATATATAGATATATCTATATATAGATATATATATAGATATATCTATATATATATATAGATATAATGTAATTATTATTTTTTATTTTTTTTTAAGTTATCAAGCATAATCATAGCATTGTATCCACTCTTGTAATATACCATATGGTATCTAGACATTATTCATTTAGCATTTGTCAATACCAACTTACATATGCAGAGGGACATTTTTACCATCAAGGTAAGCTGAAAATGGGGACGTTTCTGCACTGTTTCTATATTTTTGGAAGAATTAGACTTTTTTCTGAAATGTGTCTTTTTATTTTTTATAATGCTTTTGTTGGTCACAAAGTGGTCTTCAGCCACAAAGTGGTTTTCAGCTTGCCCTAGGTCAGTCTTTTTCAAACAAGGTTCCAGGGAACCTGAGGGTCCTCCTAAAGTTGCTAGGGGTTCCTTGAGCAAGAAGCAATTTCTACCTCTAAGTAACCACTGATAACCATGATCTTTTTAGGTATATGTCAGGCTCACACGGTTCACACTGCTGGGACCTGAAAGCCACGCGACTTATAGTGTGACTTTGCCAGGCGACTTCGGCGCGACTTTAGGGAATGCCTGTTATTCTTCCTGTAATGTCAGATCCAAATCACATGAATTAAGATGAGGATCCGATACGTCCATTAAAGTCAATGGGCACAAGTCAAGTAGAAGTCGCCTTGAAGTAGTACAGGAACCTTTTCTAAAGTCAGAGCGACTTTAGTAGTGCTAATTAAGACAGCTCTCAATGACTAAAATGGGATTTCACATGTCACACGACTTGGGGTCTCTCAAGTCGTATTCCAAGTTGTGGCAGTGTGAACCGAGCCTAAGGGAGGGATTTTTCCTACTGACCACCAATGTAAGGAGCATTCTTCTTACAACCATCAGACAAATGTATCATGAGCTGGAGATATTTAATATTTATTAACAGGGCTTTCCCAAGAGTAGAAAAGTATTTCAAGGGTTCCTCCATGTTAAAAGGGTTGCAAAAGTATTTTGTAGATAAAAGAATGCCCCCATATATACTACATCCATAAGAGTTTGTCTGCCGCACTTCAGTTAGTAGCTCTAACCAGTGTATAGTAGACAGCCACTTAATCGCCTGGTGTTGCTGTGCAATAATTTCATACTGTGGTGGCTAAAAAGATTCTTGTATAATTCATCCTTAAAGGGGTTGTAAAGGTTTGTGTTTTTTCACCTTAATGCACCCCCCCCGTTTTACTTACCTGAACCCTTGAACTTGTCCCACGGGGACGCGCCGTCTTTTTGCTAGGGGGTTCTCAACTGGTGATTGGATAGATTGATAGCAGCGCAGCCATTAGCTCCCGCTGCTGTCAATCAAATCCAATGACGCGGCTGCCGGGGGGTGCTTCTCCTAGGGGGTTATCTGATGCAGAGAGGAGCCGAGGGAGCCGCCGAGGGACCCAAGAAAAGCAGGTTCGGAGCCACTCTGTGCAAAACAAGCTGCACAGTGGAGGTAAATATGATATGTTTCTTATTTTAAAAAAAAGAACCTTTAGTGTCACTTTAACTTCTAAGAAGTTGTCAGCAAGTTCCCCTACAAAGAGCTAAAAGTAACATCTGCCCTTCTTAGGCTGTATACAGAAAGGGTTAATGCTTTAGCACAGCTGCACAATACAGAATTTTGCAAGTTCGCACAGACCAAGCAGAGTTGAGGCATTTCCTAAAACGGCAAAGTTCACTGGGTTCATTTCACTTCTGTACACCAAGTTTACTTTAAAGCAAATGCAGACTTCATAGCAATCAACACATGTAATGTCTAAACCCAAGGAGGGGACCGACAAAGTTCACTGAGTTTGTTTTGCTCTAGCTTTACCAAGTTCATTTTAAGGCCTCATGCAGACTGGACGTTTTTACAGCTGCTGTTTATGGCTTCAGGCAGTTTTTTCTGCAGCCAGTAAACTCCCCAGCATGCTATCCTACATGTCCATGCACACATAGGCTTTTATCAGCGTTTTCTGGCTGGAAAAAAAAATCCAGAACTAATGAGCGGTGTTGAGCCATAAGCTTTTGTGGTAGTATAGCTTTGCTAAAAAAAAACACTAGCAAATGCTAAAAGAACACTACAAAACGCAACAAAACACATGTTTTTAACGTGGCGTTTTACAGCTAAAGCTACTGGTGTTTTTATAATGTCCAGTGTGCATGAGGCCCAAAGAGGAGTCCTTTTTCATGGCCATCAACAGATGTGAGTTCTTACATATAAAATGCGTTAAATGATATTTGACAAAGACTGATATATCCCCACACTGCCCATCTTACTTAATTTTTGGCATTTGCTGTTCACGTATGTGGCCAGGTCTTTCATAAGCTTTCATGTAACATTGATTTTGGCTTATCCCAGGCTTACGGTTAGTTCTGTTTGTTGATTCTCCTACTGTAAATGGTTCAAAGTGTCTACTATTGTTTTAGTAGAGAAACTTTCTTTTTTTTTTTTGTTTGCATTGGCTGGCAAGTTAAATGTGCAGTGGGGGGAATGGAGATTTTTGCAACACTGGATAACAGTACATTTCATGCAGAAAGTAACCCATGCATGCATATCAGTAAGGTAGAGAATAACTCCTGATTCCAGGATCACAGCCTTGATATGCACCTGAGATCCTGAAGGCTTATCACTGATAGACTGAGAAAACCCAGGAAATGGTCCAATTTTTTTTCTCTCCATCCCTATATAAAAACGTTGAAGAGCCTGTGGGAAAAAGTGTATACTCCCTACAATAAATTCTTCATTTGCTCATTTTACATACCGCAGCACCCCAATCTGATTAAGTTCAGTTTGAAAGATTTTTTTTCAGGTTGTTTTGGTAGCAATGTATGCTTTTTCATTAAATGATAATAGGCTCACTTTGACCAGAAATAGGTCAGTATTTTGCTGAAGATATCTCTGTTCTCGCTGAAAAAAAAAAAAAAACATCCCGCTGCTGGCCAATTTCAAACTCTCATTAAAGTGATTGTAAACCCTCACCTTGTAAAACAACATATTCAGTTTAAAATAGAAATGAAAGGCAAAACATTTGTTTTTAGATATAAAACTATAAATACTTTTTTTCCCACTTTTTTATAAGTGATCGCATATCCTTTGTTTTTAGCTGCATAAGAACTGAGGGAGGAGAAACTGCAGCACACTGAACTTCCAAGTGAAAGGCTGTGCAGGGCTAGTGTGTCAGGGCAAGTCTGACTTATTAGAGGAGAACAGGCTGAGTTCCCAGCACAGCAAAAGAACTGACCACTGTGTGTTGTCCTGTTTAGTGTAATCAGTTTTTAATCAGAAAGCAGTCCGACTGGCGAGGACACTATGGATTTCACACAAGGAGGCAACACAAAGAGAACAGGATACTTTTCCATACAAGTACATGGTACAGCATGCACATATCAGGAGGATAAAATGTTGGGTTTACATATCCTTTAACAACAAACAGAACACAGGTGATACAGCAGTGTAAAATTGGCCAGTTGCAGGACAATTCTAATGAGGAAGAACTGGCATAAATGTGCTAGAGACAAAGAGACAAAGAGCACAGGCTAAGGTTTTACTACAAGGTTTAGGACACTTCATACTGTAGTGTAAAATTAGCCAGCACCAGGACAGTTTTAATCAGGGATATTAGGCCTAAGGCGACTTTGCCGCGATTTGTGCCGCGATTTTGCTACAATTTCAGGCAATGTCTGTGTAAACTTGAGGTCTATGGACCTCCACTCGCATCAAAGTCGGACCAAAGTAGTACAGGGACTACCTTGAAGTCGGTGTGACTTGAAGTCGCACAGATATGAATGGTTCTCATTGCAGTCCCAGAACAAGTCACACAAGTGTGAAAGAGACCTAACTGGTGTATGCCTAACTTTTACTTTTACTATGGCAAAGCTGCCAACAGTCCTGATTTTCCCGGGAAAGTGACTTTGTCACAGCAGCCCGCCACTGGCCGCAGCTCCCGGCTGTAAAAATATGGCCACAGGGATCTCCATGCGGCTAGCAGGTCTCTTCTGTGTGTACAGAGGTGAGGGGCCTCTGACCCGGGCAGCTAATCGGTCCAGGTCAGAGGCCCTCCCCTCTACCGTCCGCCCCCCCCCCTTAATTTTCAGTGAGCTGACAGCCAGGGGTGCAGGGAGATGCTGCAGGCACCAGGATGTTGCAGGTGAGTGGCCATGCCTGGGGTGATGATGATCTGCTGAACGTTCTGTGTGTTGGGAGGGTACAGAGCGCTGTGTTGGAGGTGCACATCAAGTCCTTTACCATGTCTGCACCCTCTCACCCACCCATGTACCATGTCTGCACCCTCTCACCCACCCATATACCATGTCTGCACCCTCTCACCCTGTCCTATACCATGTCTGTACACTCTCTGAATCTCTCCCTTTTTCTCCTTTTCTCTCTTTTTTTTTTCTCTCCCTCTTTCTCCCTTTCTCTTTCATTCTCTCTTCCTCTTCCTTTGCCCTCATCCCTCTTTCATCTCAGACTCTAACCACACCCCCGTTCAGAAACTATGGGGGTTATTTACGAAAGGCAAATCCACTTTGCACTACAAGTGCAAAGTGCACTTGAAAGTGCAGTCGCTGTAGATCCGAGGGGAAAATAAAAATCAGCATTTTAGCTTGCACATGATTGGATGATAAAATCAGCACAGCTTCCCCTAATTTCAGATCTACCCCTCAGATTTACAGCGACTGCACTTCCAAGTGCACTTTCAGTGCAATTTCAAGTGCACTTTGCACTTGAGTGCAAAGTGGATTTGCCTTTCGTAAATAACCCCCAATATTTAATTTAAGCCATGCCCATTTTTCGCCGTGGCATGCTACATGCACCGCATTTTTTCTCACTACTAAGCCACACTCACAAATGAATGCCCCACCCCTAATTAAAATAATACTCCGCCTACATACAAAAAAATTAGCCCTACTAATTTTTTCAGAATGTTGGCAACTATGCTATGGGTAAGGGGGGGGGGGGGGGCAGTAAATGCATGAATTATATCGTAAAAAAAAAAAAAGTTCCTGCAAGTAAATATGTGCATAAATTTAACAGGTTCCTGAATCTCAGACCCTCAGGATTCACTTTGAACCCATGGTTGGGTTGCGGTGAACCTGACCCTCATCCTACTCTTCACTGGGTTTCAACTGAACTCCTTAGCTCCCAACAAGTGTACATTCAGGTTCTCTACATGCACAATCTTGATCTCCTAACTGAAATGTGTGCCCCAATAAGTAAGGAGAACAGTTCTTTAGTAACACTAACATTACCCACAAACTAGACAGCTTGGATACTGATCCAGTGATACTTCACATATGTGGAAAGATATGCATCTGCAAAGTAATCCATAATAGCAAACTGCTGGACTGACTTTGACAGTAGTTTTGTAACTAACTGTCATGTGATTGCGTGAGAGTTTGAGGTGTGGGCTGAAAAACCCCACCAAAATCTCAAATTTCTGTTTTTCTTGGTTACTGGGAAGTTGAATCATATGATTTTTTCTGAATGACGTTAAGGTATATCTCCTTTTACAGTTCTTTGGAACCTGTCGGGGTAATTATGTTGGTTTTAAGGACACGTGTTCCATAGCTGTCATTTATTCTTATTTTACTTTGTAAGTCAATGCCCAGGAGCAGAAATGCTTTAGTTATGTGCTGGTTAGATGTTGGGGACACCTAAGGTGTATGTTTGTTGAATTACAAATACTGAAGTTAGGATATGACAGCTCTGGAGCATACACCTTCCAGAATAAGTCAGCAATGACAGTTCCCATTTATTTGACTTGACAGTGTGTAAGAATATACCTGTAGAATTGTACATCAGATTTCTCACTGTTTTATAATTGCCTATATACAGTATATCCCCTAAGTTTGAGTAACACAAAAATCACTTTTCTGACCCAGTGCTTTACCAATATTGATTCAAATACATTTTACGATTTTCTCCCAACATAAGAATTTGTAGTAATGTAGATACCATTTCCCTGTCGCTTTGTGCTGGCAATCTGTGTGATCGTATTATTTATTTTAAGAAAATGTTTTGTACAATGACATTGATTAAAAGCTGGGCGAAGAATGATTTCAGCAAATATGACCATGAAGTGGGATAGGAAAGAAATGACATCTTTCACATGCTTTTTGCCTGTGACTGTAGACAATTCAACAATGTCCATAGGATTGTTAGAAAGCCCAACAGGAGTACCATCACACATCAGTCCATCAAGTTTATATTTTGTCATATTTCAGAGAAATACCCAAATTTTGATTGCCTAAAAATAATTAAAATTGCTTCAAGTGGAAAAACCGCAGCTCTCTGCTTTGAGCTCACTAATGCTATGCAGATCTCCTCTAGCCTTGGAAGTAGTGATTTTTTTTTGCCAGCCAGTTGTTTTTCATTTAGACTGAAGCTCACACGTTGTACTGATTTTTACAATGCCTGCGTGTCACTCCCTCATTCATCCCTCCTAGCACGAAAACAAGCTCTTCTGTTAGTCTCTCATAGGAAAATTCTGCTGAGGCCCCTACACCCCTTCCTTACTTTTTTTACACGAGCTGGGCTTTCCTCTCCAGCCTGTTTAAAGCAGTAAGACACCATAATGGAAGAAGTAAAGGAACACTGGGAGTCACTAAACTTGAAAGCACTGCAAACACTATAGGACACTTTCTTGTGCAAAATGTTTCTCTGTTGTGATTGCTTTCTTTATAAAGCGCTCATCCTAGAGAAGCACATTAAGGATCAAACAGTGGAGAAAATGGAAAAGTTCTCATGGATCCTGTGTACTTTGAAAGTCCACTCTCAGTGCTGCTCAAATTTAGCCCAAGATCCCCATCTAAGATGGTGCAATCTAAAAATTCATAGCAGAGAAGAATTTCATGCACCAGTCTTCCCTTCTACTGAACTTCAAAGAAACAGCATAGTCTGCTTTGGTAATAACTGTGCACCATTGGTTATTTATTGGGGTGGTTGCCATCTTTGTTAAGGTTGCTGGAATTGGTGTGGGGACACATTGGAAGCCTTCGGCTGCCATTGTGCTTTGCTGGGCCCTGTGTCTTTAAAACAGAATGGGCTGCCTCCAGGCAAACCTGCCCTTAACATATCCATTGCTATAATATAGAGACTCTCATTGACTAGAGCACATATGTCAAACACATAGCCCGTGGGCCAGATCATGCCCACCAGGCCTTGTCATGTGGCCCTCGCACCCAGTTTTGCAGCCAGAACTCTATTCCTCCAGCTCCCACAAATGCTCCCTGCTGTCACTTGTAAACACAGGGGCCTTCCGTGTTTACTAGGGACAGCTTTTGTTCTAACACATTCCTGCACACACTCACAGCAGGGCACGGTGGGGGCAAGCTCCCTGCAAGGAACGCCGCCTACACAGGAAGGTACTAGACCTGGGCCAGGTAGAGGAGAGAGATGCAAGGAAGCTTTGGGGGGGGGGGGGTTTGCACACCCTGCACTCTGCATTCAGCACACCTCTGAACTCTTTATGTAGTGCACCCCTATATCCTGTATATAGCGCACCCCTAAACTTTGCTGTCTGTACGTTGCACACTCCTAAACCCTGCACTCTGTATGTAACGTGTTCCTGAACATGCACTCTGTATTTGTAGCCCAAATACAACTGGCACTTTGAGGGCAACCATACTGCTGATGCGGCCCGCAATGAAATTGAGTTTGAAACCCTGGTTTAGAGTTAGGATCACACTTCACAGTCGCACAGATGAGGCAGTGCGACATCCACATATATTTGCAAACTAAAACCTCTGTTTTTCATGCAAATTGTTAGGTCGTGTTTTTTTTTTTTTTTTATTTATGAATAGCTAGTAAGTGTGCTAGGAAAACTATTTTGCTTGTTATATGCTATATTATAACACTTAGAGCTACTTATTATCTCTCAAAGGGATTACAGTATTTCTTCTGCCATTTTTTTTTTAAGATTCTTTCCCTCTGTAAATTTGGGTCAGCTTTATGAAACTATCCAGGATACTGTTTGAAAGCTATTGTAGCAATTATTTCTGCTGCTTTTACCTAAATAGTAACACTTTTTTCTGAAATGCTAGACAGAATGGAGAATGTAGTGCTTATTTCAGTCACCTGGTAAGATGAACAGAATAGCCCAGAAACCATCATTTTATACACAGAGTAAGGGAGTGTGTTAGGTTTTAACAAGCAATGTAAAAGAGAAAAAGAATATCCAAAGAAGTTAGAACTATAATACAGGCATACCCCACTTTTAAGTACACAATGAGGTTTATTTACTAAAGCTGGAAAGTGCAAAATCAGGCTCACTTCTGTATAGAAACCAATGAGCTTCTAACCCCAGCTTGTTCAATTAAGCTGTGGTAATAAAACCAGGAAGCTCATTGGTTTCTATGCAGAAGTGAGCCTGATTTTGCACTTTCCAGCTTTAGTAAATAACCCCCATTGTGTACTTAAAAGTGGGGTATGCCTGTAATTAGATGTACAGGCATACCCCTCTTTAAGTACACTCACGAGTACGGACATATCCCTGAGTGTACAAAAAATGGCTCGCAAGTACAGACATTCCCACACCACGCAACCACAGTATGGCCTGGAAGAGGCGGAGCTGCTGCCTGGAGTTTTCGCCAGTGAAGAGGCAAAGTTCCTGCCAGCCAGCTCAGAGTTGCCTACCAGCCAGCCCAGAGTTGCTGCCTAAACGTAAGTGGATTACTGTACAGCACTGTACAGTACTATAAACTTCACTCCCCCCCCAACTACAGCCCATGACCCTCCACTATAGGCCCTGATCCCCCCCCCCTACAGCCCCTGACCGCCTCTACCGCCCCTGACAACCCCACTATAGCCCCTGACCCCCCAGAAGTGAAAAAGGTATTGCTTCATTTTCATTTTACATACATGCTCTGGTCCCATTGTGTACTTAAAAGTGGTGTATGCCTGTATAGGCTAACCTTCAGACTAGTAGTAGAAGATAAGTTTTATTCCACTTTGTTTTAAAATTTGTCTTTCCATAACATCCCCCCCCCCCCCAATTATCTCAAGGCTAATTGCAGGCTTACGAACAGGAAACTGATTGTGACCTGTTAAACAGGTTGCTGTAACCTTTAGTGGTTGCTGGGTCCCTGCATAAAACTTGGTTTGTCCCATTCTCTTCTTGGAAAGGGATCATGTACAGGGGCTTCTTGCATCTAAGCTACATTTCCTCCCAATGTAAGTCCATATAAACGCAAAAGCAAGCCTGGTTTAGTAGCCTGAAACTGAACCTTTGCTTTGCTAAAGCAAAGCAACAAGGTCACATAGTGCTCATCCACCCCCTTGCATATACTCACCTTCCTTTCACTTCTTCACCATTCCATTAGACTGCCTGGGACAAAGCGATACTGTCTTCCAGGTATATGGATCATGTGACTCTGTCCCCGTTCTTACACAAAGCAGTGCAGGGTGCTGCTCTGTCAAGCACGAAGCATGAGAACTGTCATGAAGGAGCTTACACAGGGATTATTATCTGCACCCCGTTGGGTGAATAGAGCTACTTGGTAAATAGTGGGAATGGGGGGGGGGGGATTGTAAAAGGGACCTTTAGTGGTGGGCCAGGGGGTCTCCTGGAACCCCTGGAACATGAAGGGTTTGGGTTGTTGATCAGCCACACCTGCTGGGGAACTCCAAATCATCTTACAAACACAGGGCCACCAGGAACTCATACTGGTCTCCTGCCCAAGTCATACTTCAGGCCCTTCAGGGTGTATTAATTCTTACAGACTAAGCATATTACAAATCCGAGATCACCCAATAATGGAATGTCCAGACTTCTTTTTTTGAATGGTTTACTTAACAACTGTTCCTTTCCTAAATCTAGCTAATGGCATAACAGTTATCCAAATAGAAAGTCACAATTTCCTGCATAAAGGGGTTAGAAGCCAGTATTCTGTGTGTCTGCTCTCACAGTCTCACCCTGAGGTATATTTCATGCGTCCAAGCTGGAAGTCAAGCCCAGACTGGCTGGAGACTACCCTAAAAAGGACACTAAGTGCCTCTTATGCCCCCTACACACTGTTGGAAATTCAGCCAGCAAAAGACCGATGAGAGCTTTTGGTCGGACTATGCAACTGTGTGTATGCTCCATTGGACTTTTGCTGACCGAATTCCCGCCAGCAAAAGATTGAGAGCAGGTTCTCTATTTTTCGGTCGGAAAGAGTTCCGATCGGAAATTTCAAACATCTGTACAAATTCCGACGTGCAAAATTCCTACGCATGCTCGGAAACAATTCGACGCATGCTCGGAAGCATTGAACTTCATTTTCTCGGCTCGTCGTAGTGTTGTACGTCACCGCGTTCTTGACGGTCGAAAGTTCCGAGAACTTTTGTGTGATCGTGTATATGCAAGGCAAGCTTGAGCGGAATTCCGTAGGAAAAACCATCCAAGTTTTTTCTGACGGAATTTCTGATCGTGTATACGGGCCATAACGCATTGAAGTAAACCTATTGCTTTTCGCATGGATAAAGCAAAGATTTAATTATATGATTAACATTGGGTTGGAGGAGCTCTATCAGCTTTATAAATTCTAATCATAGGAAAAGGGATTATCAAATTGGCCCCAGGAGTGTGCCAGGGTGGATGCAACCTGAGGCAACAGGTTTTCCACATGGACACTCCAGCCACAGTTTCACCCCTTTCATGAGAGCCACTGGCTCAGTTTGCCTTCTGGTAGGAACACCCCTGATTAGTCCACCTTTCTATAAATACAACAGTGTAACCACAAAGGCATTTTAATAATCCAATTTAGCTGATTCTCCAAGCATCCAAAAGTTTGTTTATTACTACTATGAATCACAAGATTCATTCGCACTGTGATTTTTAATAGAGACCTATGGAGAAGAGACCTATCAAAAGACATCAAGGATTGTTTATTATGATTGTTGTCTCTAATAAAGTGTATCTTTCACCCATTGACTGGCAAGTCATTTGCAGATAAGCCCTTTTGCATTCCAATATCACTTCCTAGGGAAAAGAGTGGTGTTCAAGAGCCTGGTCAGTTTTTTTTTTTTTCCTCAGGTGCGATCTTGAAGCACCTATTTGTTTTACTAATACAAGTGTAGCTAGTGGGTCACAAATTCTCAACCCTTGTGAGGTGGATTTTTGTTTTATTATTTACTCATACCTAGTGAATGAGTGTGTTATAAAGTATTGCTCTTACTTCAAACCTCCTGGTCACTGATCTGTTAGTACAGTATATTGAAGGCTTATTAGTCTAATGTGACCCTTGGGGACAGCTGAAGTTATTTAGTTTCTTTGAACTACAGACAACTGTGACACAGGAAAACACTGGGACTATTGCTAATGTTCAGGTTTCATGTTCTGTTGTTTGTGTTTCTATGTTTCTAGCACTGCTAACAGTTCAAAGTTGTCCCTAAAACTGGCTTTACCACATGTTAAAGCGGTTGTTAACCAATTAAGGACTAAGCCTCTTTTTGAGATTTGTTGTTTACAAGTTTTTTTTTGCTAGAAAATTACTTAGAACCCCCAAACATTATACTTTTTTAGAGAATAAAATGGCGGTCATTGCAATACTTTCTGTCACACCGTATTTGCACAGCAGTCTTACATGTCACGCTTCCACGCCCGCTCGTGGAATGGCGACAAACTATTACCCTTAAAAATCTCCACTGGCGATGTTTAAAAAATTCTACAGTTTGCATGTTTTGAGTTACAGAGGAGGTCTAGGGCTAAAATTATTGCTCTCGCTCTACCAATCGTGGCGATGCCTTACATGTTTGGTTTGAACACTGTTTTCATATGCGGGCGCTACTCTCGCATGTGTTCGCTTCTGCGCGGGGAGGGGCGCGTTTAAAAGCAATTTTTTTTCTTATTTATTTTGCCTTTTCATTTTTTTATTTTTACACTGTTCTTCAAAAAAAGTGTCATTTTTATTCCTATTACAAGGAATGTAAACATTCCTTGTAATAAAAAAAAGCATGACAGGACCTCTTAAATATGAGATCTGGGGTCAAAAAGACCTCAGATCTCATATTTACACTAAAATGTGTAGCCATGTAGTTGTTGCTAATAACAAACAATCCGCCAATTCACCCTGCTGCCAGACTTCATACATCACTTTCAGAGACAATGAGCAGGTTTTTGCTGGTTTTGTTTTTGCTGTTATATTGGGGGGTACAACTTGGATAGGGAATAGGGATATGGGATGCCCACAGAATCTATAATTGCCATCATATTTTAAGATTTAAGCACAACAGCACTTAGTTAGAGCCAGAAGATTGGATGTGCATTTATACTGAGTATGATTCTCCTCCTGCATCTCCATGCAGACGGTTGCTTCTCCTCTGCTTAACCTCCGCAGACCATTCCTTCTAAGAATTCTCCACCCATCACTGTGTGAAGGATGAAGACATCACTTTTGACTGTGTAAAAATGATGGTCTTAGAACTCTTTCCCTTCCTGCACAGACTTGTTTCCTCCTGCACAAACTTAATATTACTGAGTTAAAGTCATGTCGCATCTTCTTTTGAGAGTTAAGGACTCACTCTGAATAAGTCCCTAATCAGGCTCTGATTGCTCGCTGCTACTAGGCCGGAGGCCTGCAGCACCTCTGCCCGGAGGCCTAGTAGTTTAAAATCATGTCTTTAAGTGGTGGACTACTGCTCCCAGCCAGCCCAACTTGCAAATCCTGTGCCCTCAGGCCACATCGACTTGACACAAATCCCCACAGTCCCTTCTCTGATCCAGGACTCCTCATCATTCATGGTATGACTGATGAAGACTTTGCTAATGACCGTGTAGAAGCAAAGTTCCCTCACAGACTTCCTGGCACATCCAACCCTCCACTGGTGTGAGGTAACACTCACTGACCTTCCACCGCCCTGAGTCCTTGATGAGGAATTTGACCGGACCATACGTTCCTACAGCTTCACCTGCCCCTGTGTGAGTTCCTCACCACCGACCATGTGGTGGCGAAGACATTGCCAATGACCGTGTAGAGGAAATTTTCCCTCACAGCTCTCCCTTTGCCTCCTCCTGCGATTGGTACACCCCCCCCCAGATGGGGGTGTCCTCCTGCTGCTGCCTAGTATTCCATTCCTCACTTCAGTCAGCCGACTTCTCCCTCCAGTGGCATATCATCTCAGCTTATATAGGAGGCCCGCCCCTGCCAATACCAATTGGGGATTGGTCAGGGCTCCCACATAAGCTGCCTGCCTATTGGTAGAGGGTTCTACAAATGCAATTAAAAAAAAAATGTCATTTAAAAAAAAAAATGGCCCTTTAAGAGCTATGGGCGGAAGTGACATTTTGACTTGGCTTCCGCCCTGCAATGGTATGGAGATGGGTGGGGTCCATCTTCCCCTCACTCGTCTCCATACCCAGCATGTGAAAGGATCCGGTTCCGACGCTACCGGTAAGCGGTGGAGGGCACCGTATCGTGGCGGGAGGGGGGGCCCGATAAAAGTGATCTCGCTGCGAATCCACCCCAGAGACCACTTTTATCTGAAAGCGGACCGCCGGCCAATGAAAAGGATACCGGGGTTATGGCAGCTAGCTGCTCCCATAACAATGATATTCCTCTTCAAAGTTAGGACGTATATCGACGTGAGACAGTCCGTAAGTGTTAAGCCACTCTAACCTTGTCCTTTCCTGCTCTGAAAGATGCAGCGGGCGGGGCTGAGATTCCTCTGCTGATGTCAGTCTGGAGGGGAGGAGAGGAGGAGAGAGCTGACTGGTTAGGTGATTGCAATCTCGGCTCTTAAATTGGGTATTTACAGCATTTATATGTATAAATCATTCACAGAGGGGGACACTGCAATAGGAGGCAGTGCTGATGGTGTATACAGGTTAGAGTTATGAGAGCAGCGGGAGGGGCGGCTCACACACAGACAGAGGGGAGGGGTGGGGGGGAGGACACAGGAGCAGAGAGGAGAGCAGGCTGCTGATGACAGAGGCACATAAACTGACCACGGTGTCTGGTCTCAGCAGCCATGATACACCATGGACAGTTTACAGAGGGGTGGGGAGAAACTGGCAGGATCAGCCAGGTTTTTTTAGGTGTTACAGGGGGCCAAATGACACATGATGAAAATATTTGCCAGCACACAATGAAACAGCGTAGGTAGCGTCCAAACGTGTAATTTATTGCATGATCACAACACAAGGAGATTGCAATGTTTTGGAGTCACGCAGGACCCCTGCATCAGGCAGGAGTCCTGTGTGACTCCGAAACGTTGCACTCTCCTTGTGTTGTGATCATGCAATAAATTACACGTATGGACGCTATCTACGCCGTTCCATGGTGTGCTGGCAAATATTTTCATTGTGACTTGAACCAGTATCCAGCTGGTTGTTGCTGCAGCACCCATATCCGTGAGCTCATCCAGGAATGTGTGCGATGGGAATATGAAGTATTACAAATGACACACGACACTCACTGTGTCATATAACATGCTTTAAAGGAGCATTTTTTGGGGGGTTAACAAAAGCTTTAAGAACCATACATAATCATACATTACTGTATATTAAATTTTGGACACTGTCATCTGAGTCAAAGATACTGTAACGCAAACTCCATTGGCCTGGAGAAAAACGTTTCTCTGTGCAAGGACACATTTCCTGTGCACGTTACTGTGATACTGACTGTAGGGCAGGAGAAACATCAGAGAATGTGCTTTTATCTGACAGCTCCCTTTTGGTGCACATAACTATAAACGAATTCCTCTGCTATGAGAAACTTGTGGTTTAGGGACTTATTTTTCTTTTCTTTTTTTTTTTTTTTACATTAACCATTTTATACTGATTGTGTTTTTTTTATTTTTTTATGCTGTTTTTTTTACCCTGACTAAAATCTGGCTGATTAACCAAAGGTGTGATTTTGCACTTAGCCCAATTAAATGTAAAGGTGTTTGTTTATTTGTAAAAAAAAAAAAAAAAATTAATACATGGTACAACTTTTAGGACTGACTCTAAAGCTGGCCAGTTCAGCAGGGGTCATGTCTTGGTGACTATTAATTAGTATTTCACTGTTAGAGTCAGGGGTTTAGATGGTTTAGTTTAACTGTCTGGTTAAAGTACACCTGTCATGAGAGATATATGGGGGCTTCTATTGCTGGCCAGAAAACTAGCATTCTCAGGATAAGGGGTCAGCAATAAATGTTTACCTGTTGATCTCAGAACAGGCTTCCTTAAAGGGTTAGGTTATTGTTTAAGGATTATGTTTTTAATTTTGGGAAGGTTTAGGTTATCCTCATGGATAAGCAAATATTAGTTAAACACAATAGATATATGTAAGCTTACTTGTATTTTAGTGTGCTTTGTATTTTTTTTTTCTGTCTCAGCAGTAATCCAGCATGTAATTTCCATTTTTTTTGCAAGAACTTCCTGTTATCAAGGCTAGTTACCTTAGCTCTCTCTCATTGTGCATGCTAATCAGACTTGTATCTGCCCCGCCCCCTGTAGTTTTCTGCTGGCAGCCTGTAAAGGTTGGATCTGTTGGGCCCCTCCCACAACTCTACTCTTTGCACAGGTTAGGTGCAGGATGGTGACGATGTCGCTGTTACTTACCTAAGGTAATAGCTGTGTTTGCAAAGTCATTTGGTTCACATAATATCATTTTTTAATCCTTTGTGGCTTTTGAGGAATATATTTAAAATGAAAGTTTTTGTGCTCAGAGTTCAGCTGTAAGTGAGGATTCATTGTTAGAAATAGGTCAATAGTTGGGGTTTGTTTAAGGAGTTAGGCCAAGTGTTGAGGGGAGGGTTAAATGTTAGGGCACACTTTATTGTTAGGGATAGTGTACTGTTGGGAACATTTAAGGGACACAGGGTTATTCCTTTTCAGCAGGGAAAGCCCTACCCTAAGAACTACTGTACTCTGTTGATCTTCCAGCACCAAAAAAAAAAATAATCTACTGGGTAAATTCCACTTTCAAAGCCCGCAATAGAAATGCTGCCTTAAAATTCTAAATGACAAATACAGTTTACTATTTTTCTATTCCTTTTCAGACCATCATGTAAAGTATTTTTTGCAGAAGATCCCATAAAGATTGTACGTGCAAAGGGACAGTACATGTTTGATGAAAGAGGAGCAAGATACCTCGACTGCATAAATAATGTGGCTCATGGTAAGTTCCTCAATAAAATATGAGTAAGAGTAAGTCAATATACACATATGTATAATAGATCGTATAACACAAATGTAAGAGGTTCTTTGTATGTTCTTATTGGATCATTGTGGTTTTTGGCAAAGCATGCCTATGAATAATGTATTCTTTCCTTCCAGTTGGGCATAGTCATCCAGAGGTAACAAAGGCTGCAGTGAAGCAGATGGAGGTATTAAACACAAACTCGAGGTTCTTACATGACAACCTTGTCCAGTTCGCTGAACGTCTGACTGCTACCCTGCCTGAGAAGCTGTCAGTTTGCTACTTAGTTAATTCTGGGTATGTCTGTCTATCTTTCTCATTGATAATGTACCATTAAATTATATATTTTTAAAAAATCTATATTAGGCTGTCAAAATAGAATCGAATTGAACTGTTAAAAAAACATATTTAAAGCTGAAGTTTAGTTTTTCTTTTTTTTGGATGGATGTTGCATTAATTATGTGTAATGTTGTGTATCCTATTACCTGCAGATGGCTGTTTCTGATAAAAAAAATCTTCCCTAAAGTGCTTCCTTCATAGACACTGAATACTGCCCTGAGTAGCTATCTTTCAGCACTATGAAGGTTAACTGCAGCCGCTGCTACTAAGAAAAGTTGTGCCACTCGCCTGCCCCTTTTTGCTCTTTCTGCCATTCAAATTTCTCCTAATACTACTCTCTCACAATGCACCACATTCTGAATGGGGGGTGGTCATATAACTGCACCTTCTCCTTTCACATAACACGATGTATTGTGGGAGAATACAAATACCAGCTATATGAATGGCTGAAAGGGCAGAAAGAAGGGGAAAGCAGCACAACTTTTCTCAGTGGCAGTGGCTGCTGTTAATCTTAATATAACCAGAGGACAGCTGTTCGGGGCAGCATCTGATAGCTATGAAGGAGAAACTGCAGGAAATATTTTTCCCATAAAAAGTTGTCTGCAGGTAATAGAATACATCCCATTACCACACAGAGGGGGTTATTTACAAAAGGCAAATCCATTTTGCACTACAAGTGCACTGAAAGTGCACTTGGAAGTGCAGTCGCTGTAAATCTGAGAGGTAGATCTGAAACGAGGGGAAACTCTGCTGATTTTAACATTCAATCATGTGCAAGCTAAAATGCTGTTTTTTATTTTCCTTGCATGTCCCCCTCGGATTTACAGCAACTGCACTTCCAAGTGCACTTTCAGTGCACTTGTAGTGCAAAGTGGATTTTACTTTCGTAAATAACCCCCAGAGTGTACTTTATCACTGAAACAAACTATACTTTAGGTTTAATGGAGTTTAATAATACTTGATAATACTAACTATATATATTAGATGGTAAACTCTGTAAAGCTGTTGTCATGCCTTCATCTTCATCATTTTCCAGATGGTACTAACAATGTAAGTCATAAATATATTTCTTGTTAAGCTCTGTAGTGTCATGTAAAAAAGATGCTACTCCTTCTGCTCATGTTACTACTCATTGGGGTTTATTTACTAAAGGCAACTCCACTTTGCAGTACAAGTGCACTTGAAAGTGCAGTCGCTGTAAGTCTGAGGGGAAGATCTGAAATTAGGGAATCTCTGCTGATTTTATCATCCAGTCATGTGCAAGCAAAAATGCTGTTTTTTATTTTCCTTGCATGTCCCCCTCAGATTTACAGTGACTGCACTTCCAAGTGCACTTGCAGTGCAAAGTGGATTTGCTATTAGTAAATAAACCCCTATATGACTACTACTATTGGTACCAATACAAACAAATCTTTAATAGGTGATTTAAAATAATTACAGGTCAGAAGAATCCATTATCAACTTTTTATCAGTTGCTATGGGTTCATGTACTTTACTATTTTGTTTTTTATGCCTATAAAACGAGGCAGGACAAACATGGCACAAACAGTCAAAATTCTAAGCATTAACTATTAATGCTTAGAAGCAAAGTTGAATACAAAAGTAAAGGCTCTCTTTTCATGCTAGAAAAAGCAAGGAACTATGGGGGTTATTTACGAAAGACAAATCCACTTTGCAATACAAGTGCAAACTACAATTGCAAAGTGCACTTGAAATTGCACTATGGCCCTTTAAAATGGCAGGCTTCAGATTCAAAAATCCTTGCTGTCTTTCATTAACTTTAAAATCAAGGTGCTTTTCTTTTTCTTTCTTTTTAAATCAAGTTACTGCCTGCACTGACATTTGTCACATGGAATTGCAAAGAGTGTTTATGACACTTTGGGGTTGATTTTCTAAAGGCAAATCCACTTTGACCTACAAGTACACTGCAAATGCACTTGAAAGTGCACTTGGAAATAGTTGCTGATCTGAGGGGAAGATCTGAAATGAGGGGAAGCTCTGCTGATTTTATCATCCAATCATGTGCAAGCAAAAATGCTTTTTTATTTTCCTTGCATGTCTACTTCAGATCTACAGCAACGGCACTTCAAGTGCATTTGCAGTGCAAAGTGGATTTGCCTTTAGTAAATAACCCCCTTTTTATGAATTCCACTGTGCGTATTTACAGGGCCGTCTTTAAGGCAGGGCAAAAGGGGCAGCTGCCCTGGGCCCTATCATTGTTGTGGGGCCCAGAGCAGCTGCCTCATACTTGCCAACTATCCCAGTTTAAATTCCCTCATCCCTTGAAGTTTTAGTCTTGTGCTGTGTCCTGATATCTCAGTGTGAAGTGCTGGTACTAATGCTGCCCAGATCTGCCCTATTGTTGTGAACAGATGACTCACCTGCAGACCCTGTGTTTACATGTAAATAACCGACATTCATATGTAAATAGTGGCGGCATTATTGAGTAAATAGCTGCAGCCTGCAGCATTGATATGTAAATAAAGGCGGCATTCCTATGTATATCATGCTCTCCTGCAGCGAGGAGATGATGTGATGTAACCTCTAGCAACCAATCAGTGAGCAGTATTACTGTACAGTAATCTCTAGCAACTAATTAACAAGCGGAAATCATTTGCTGTAACCTCTAGCAACTAATTAGTGAGCCGTAATGTGTGCTGTAACCTCTAGCAACCAGTCAGTAAGCAGTAATAATATGCTGTAACCGCTGGCAACCAATCACAATTGCTGCCTGATCTGATACAGTAAACTGATTTTAAGTCTAGTTGTTATTTATTGTATGTCTCAGAGCAGGTGGAGAGTGAAATTGAATGGGGGGGGGGCCCAAGAAATTTTTTGCCCAGGGTCCAATCAATATTAAAGACGGCCCTGCGTATTTACCTGTGTTTACGTGTGCTCAGTTTAGCTATGTTTAAAAAAAGTAGAATTCTGTGCATCCGAGGGGCAGATTAGATACTCTGAGCATGTAAACGTAAGTACATTTAAAAGTAGGTGCATGTAAATGCACGTACATTAAAACACAAGAGAAAGTGATCTGGGAAGCATAAAATTTATACTTCCCAGAGAATTTCTCCTGTATTTAAATAAACCAAACACGGGAGGCTGGTTTGAATGTAGCCAAAAAGTGTAACTTGCCTGCTGATATCCAGGTAATAAACTTTGTTGAACCACATACACCACTACATATACCAGTAGTCAAATAGTAGACCGCTGCTCTATATATATTAAAGTTACCATATCTTTACCAGTACCTGCTCCTGTCCTTTAGATGGAATGTAAGGGGAAATTTCATCAATAAGAACCTAGACAGCAATGAAAAATTGACCTAGGGGGTTATTTACAAAAGGCAAATCCACTGTGCACTACAAGTGCAAACTACAAGTGCACTTGAAATTGCGCTGAAAGTGCACTTGGAAGTGCAGTCACTGTAGATCTGAGGGAAAGATCTAAAATGAGTGGAAGCTCTGCTGATTTTATTATCCAATTATGTGCAAGATAAAATGCTGTTTTTTATTTTCCTTGCATGTCCCCCTCAGATCTACAACGACTGCACTTCCAAGTGCACTTTCAGTGCAATTTCAAGTGCATTTTGCACTTGTAGTTTTAACTTGTAGTGCAAAGTGGATTTGCCTTTAGTAAATAAACCCCCTAGGTTTCAACCCTTATCCATGCTATCTAAAAGGAAACCATAATTTTGGCTGACAATTAACTTTAAAAATGACCAGTTATTGTTGCTCAGTGCCAAAACAATTTGCAAGCATACTCCTATAGTTGTATATAGTTGCAGCTGTGCATGGTAGCCAATAAGCTTCTAACTACAACTTGTTCAGTTAAGATTTGACAACAAAAACTGGAACCTGATTGGTTTCTATGCAGAGATGCACCCCAGATTTTTGCCCTTTTAGCCCCTAAGTAATTAACTTTTTTTGTTTTTGTTTTTTTTGTTTTTTTTTTTTACTCTTGGAGTGC
This sequence comes from Aquarana catesbeiana, assembly GCF_042186555.1. NCBI lineage: Eukaryota > Metazoa > Chordata > Amphibia > Anura > Ranidae > Aquarana > Aquarana catesbeiana. The sequence goes on along the minus strand of NC_133324.1, from coordinate 667,550,376 downwards.
AGCAAGCTCTCTACTAACCCTCCTCTACACTGTAGATGGTTAGCAGAGGGTTAGTTGCAGTCAACTGAATATGTGTTTACTTTGAGCAGCCAGCTATATGCAAAGAACACAAATGGATGATTGTAGTACATACAGCTTCACCTGACTAAGGTGAAATGTACCCCTTTAATAAATAAACCCCAGTGAACAGTGTTAGGAATCAAAATGAAGCTCATCCAATAGGCCTTGTGATGTTATGACCATCATTTCTTTTTTTTTTTTTTTTTTTAATAATCTTTATTTCAGTTTTCAAAAAAAAAACATAGAACAAGACATGTCCAACAGGTTACAATATAATGTAATCAATGACCCACTAGGGTCTGACATGTTCCGTTTAGTCATTGAACAAAGATAGCGAGAAAAACAAAAACAAAGAGAGATGCCATAGAAAAATAGAAAACGTCTAGCGATTTTTGTGTGGGAGTGACTGAGACAGTTTTCTTCAGCTAATTGGTTACCAACAGCAATCAGGTAGCAGTGGTATGGGCGTATTTATTGGATGGGTGGGGGATACGGCACATTTAATCCCTCCAGGGAGCAGCTCCCTTTTCAGGGACGGCCCAGGGAGGACCACATACAGTAACACATTATAGGTAAGGTCCCCTTCCTGCGGCCAGGTCGGAGAGAGGGGGGCCCATAGGCCTCCTACTAACCTCACTCCACCCTCCACACATTCTGGGGTACCAGGGAGCCACCCCACCCATCCAAGCGAGCCCATAAGTGTCTCCCCGAAATTAGGAGACTTATCCTATGATTGCTGTAACTTTAAGTATATACGTCCGTCATTCTCGCACCAGCTTGTCATTTAAACTGTGAATCATTTGAAGTATAGCATAAAAATTGATTACATCTGTCGTATGATAAACGTTGGAACATTGGGAGACAGTAATGAGAGAAGAGAAAAGAAAGAAGGAGGGGGGGAACAGGGGAGGGGAGCAATCCAAACGTACCTGTCATCCAGAAAATGGTTGTAGACAAGTCGCTTCCAAGCACACCGCCTTTGGTAAGATAAGGGAAGCTATATGTTTAGAGGGGTAAACCCCCTTCGTCTAGGGTCTAGACTGCCTATGAGTGCGGAGGGTTGGGTCTGCTAATTCCAATAGAGCAACATCTAAACTGGAGGGTATGTCTCTAGAATCTGTGGTGTATTCAGACCAGGGTGCCCAAATGCCGAGGAACCGGTCTCGGGACCCTCTACATGTCGCTAACCATTCCTCAGCCTCTCGGACTGCACTCACCCCTTTGATCCAATCATCTCTTGTGGGGACTCTGGATTGCCTCCAATAAGTTGGGAGCAGCCGCCTTGCCACATTCAAAAGGTGAGGCAGTATATTTCTTTTATATTGGTTGAGTGAGATCGGGGGAATATGTAAGAGGAAGTGCATCGGAGAGAGAGGAACCTCTATTCCTGTTATTACTTTTATCTGGTCTTTTATGTCAGTCCAAAAGGGTACTATTTTTGGACAATTCCACCATATATGAGTGAGCGTGCCTTTATGTCCACAGCCTCGCCAGCAGAGATCCGATCTGGTTGGATAAATGCGGGCTAAATCTTCTGGTACCCGGTACCAGCGGGACATTATCTTAAAGTTTGTTTCTTGTACTTTGGAGTCTATGGAGGAAGAATGTGTAAGGTGGTATAGTTGAGACAGTTGCAAGTCAGTAAATTCCGTCCCCAAGCCATTTTCTAATGTAAATAGGTTTGGGCAATTGGGCGGCCGAGCCTATTAGCTTATATAGTTCTGACACCATATGGGTGACGGGTTCTTCCTGCACAAAAAGTTGCTCAAACGGGGTCAGGGATAGAGGATCTCTAATTGCGTGACCGTGTCTCTCGAAAAAATGGTGTAGTTGTCTATACCTCCAAAAATTCATTTGTGAGCGTCGATTTTTAACCTGCAGGGCTTCAAAGCTCAAGAGTTTACCCTCTTTCATAAATTTGCCACAACTGGCGTCTCCATCCGCCACCAAGGGTTCAAAAAAGGCCATCTGCTCACCCGGGGGGAACCATAGGAATCCACCCAAAGGAGCAAGTGGGGACACAGGAGGTGCAATTTTAAGGAGTGGATTGATCCGGTCCCAGACTGAGAGTACCTGTGTCGTCAGCGGGGAAGTCGTTTCAGACAGCCCTCTGTGCTCCTTCGGGAACCATGGGGCATAGGATAAGTTCTTGGCTGCCAGGCTTTTCTCAAGGGAAACCCATAGCTTTGAGTGGGTGTGGAAACGCCAGTTGAGTATCCTCTGGAGAACAATTGCTCTGTAATACTGTCTTATGTCAGGAAGCCCTAAGCCGCCTTCAGATTTTGGGCGTCTAAATATCCTTAGAGCCAATCTAGATTTCCGTGAGTGCCATATAAACTCGGATAACATGCTAGTCACCTTGTCGAAGAAAAGTCTAGGTAGGGGAACCGGAAGCATCTGCAGGAAAAAGAGTATACGGGGTAGTACGTTCATTTTTATTATATTCACCCGTCCCAACCACGTAAAGGCAGTTTGTGTCCAGTGTGATAGATCTTTCTTAATCGCCGTGAGCAGCGGGGGGAAGTTAGTCGCATACAAGGTGTCGAATCTGTTTGTCAGTTGTATCCCTAAGTAACGCAGGGATGAATCTGTCCAGGTAAAGGGGAATGCAGCTCGCAGAGATGTGGATAAGTGAGAAGGCAAATGGATGGGCAGGATTTCTGATTTTGAGTAGTTTATCTTAAAGTTGGAAAGAGTTCCGAAATGCTTAAGTTCCTTCATCAGGTTAGGCAGTGAGATCAGGGGGTCCGAGAGATGGAATAAAACATCATTGGCGTAAGCCGAGAGCTTATGTTCAGTGTTACCGATCTGCAAGCCTTTAATGTCTCTACTAGTTTGCACAGTGCGAAGCAGCGGCTCCAGCACCAGGGCGAATAGCAGGGGCGAGAGGGGGCACCCCTGTCTCATACCATTCCTGATTGGGAAGCTAGGTGAAAGCGTCCCATTTACCTTCACTTGTGCACAAGGTGTAGAATATAGAGCCATGATCGAGGATACCATCCTCGGCCCAAGCCCCAGGGACCTGATTACCGCCTCTAAATACGACCAGTCAACACGATCAAACGCCTTTTCCGCATCTGTCGATAGTATGATATAGGGTTGGGGATCTGAGCGGGTACGGGCCCAGTGTATTAGCTGAATTGCCCTGAGGGAGCTATCCCGCGCCTCTCTACCTACGATGAAACCTGTCTGATGACCATCATTTCTAATGGATCTCATATATCATATTATATGCTGCATAAATACAACTATTCTTAACAATTCAATTTATCCTACAAAAATATGTACATTTCCATTGCTTGGTATTTGCCAAATAGGTGTAAAATGTTTAAAAAAAAATGGCTTAACATTTGCAATACATTCTGTAGATAAGAATAAAGAAGATGTTGTAAGTGGCTATCAGATAAAAATAACTTTGCAATACTGGAATATCCAATGCATTACAAGGGTCACATCATATCTAAAGTTTTTAAAACGATGCAGTTAAAAAAAAAACATAAATTACAGTCACTGAATATGTATGGTTTATTTAGTGTGGTGAAATGTTCCTTGTGATAAGAACTCGCTGAAATGGTAAATCGATCACTAGTTACAAAGGGCATCATGTCTAGGGAAGGAAAAACTCAATCAATCAAATGCTAAGAGGAAGGGTGGACTTGGACTTGGTCTGCTATTATGCAGAGAGGAGTGTGAGAGGAGAAGTTTAAAATGCCTGTAGATTCCTTATTTTATTTTATTTTTTTGCCTAATACATATGTTTCAGGGCTTCCAGACCCCCAACACATGCTCTGCACTAAAAACCTGAGTGAAAAAATCTGAAGAATCAAGTCACATTAGCAGTTTCCAAACTAACAATATTTTCAAACTGCAGATACAAGTAATCTGTGAATCCTAAATTCATTTTCTATGTACCAAGAAGCCCCTAGATCCTGATTATATATTGTGCATGGACTTGCTTTGACCTCTATCCTGACTTAAGGCTTAGAGGGGGTTATTTGCTAAATCTGGAGAGTGCAAAGACCTGGTTGCAGCTCTGCAGATTTTATTGCCAAAGCTTAATTGAACAAGCTGAAGTTAGAAGCTGATTGGCTACTATGCACAGATACACCAGATTTTGTACTCTCCGGTTTTAGTAAATCAAGCTCAGTGTTTCCCTTTTTATGGGCTAAGATTTGTCACCAAGCATTTAACAGTCCAATACAAGAAGTCTCAACTGGCTCTCACACCAGACTGCTGGGTAGCTGGGTTGGGCACAATAAAAGGTTTGCAGAAGTAAGCGTAAGAACTGTCACTCCTACCTCCTATCAGCAAGAATACTAGTACATACATCGATTGCACTTTAAGGAAAGCTTGTGATTTCTCCAAGAAGGGCAAAGCAACATATTTGCTTCAAGGCCAGGCAGCACATACCCACATTTCTTTCATATCCATGCCACTCACTACTTTTAGCAGCTGGGAGCAAGAAAAGAAGCATTAGTTCTTACACAGGGCTGAGTAGTCTCTTGCCACCCCGAAGTGGCAGTACTGGGGCAATCAGAATTGTCACATGAGAGGAATGGGAGTGAGTCATATAAATATCCATACCCAGAAGTACAGGATTTTTTTTTTTCACTTTGGATAGAGGAGGGTAAAACTGCTATTAGTTTGTTTTTTTTGCCATTGTGTGTCTCATTAGAGATTTCACTTCACTTCCGGTCCCATAGGCTCCACAGGAAGTGAGCGGATATCATTCAAATGAGAGGGAGATGCCATCTTAGACAACTGTCATGGGAACAAGTGTCCTAATTTAAAGATGTCCCCTCTATTCTTACTCTAATTTTGAATTTACCCTCACTTTCATTCCCGGGGACATTGGTAATCAGGACATTTAGAGAAAGTTATTGTTCCTAATAGGGATAGACAGTAATAAACAACTGACAGTCGCTCTAGCCTCACACCATGTTAGTTAAATCTTAACAAAAAAAATTTTGCTGTTAGCTATACTTTAAAATAAACTTGTTACAGTGTCCTGCATGAGCAAAGCACAGGTTTGCGTGAAGGCACAGCTGCACAGTGAAAATCAGATACATATTATTTGATATGTGTATTTTGGCAGCTCAAGTTTACCTATAATAGCATGTTCTCATAAACTGCAGTTGTGTCCTAAGTGTCATATGTTTATTCTTCCCTGCAGGTCAGAGGCAAATGACCTCGCTCTTCGTTTGGCACGACAGTACTCTGGCCACTTGGACATAATTACCCTTGATCAGTAAGTTCAACTCCATGTTACAAAAGAGCATTGACTCTAAAATTCTTTTGCATTTCATGGTGATAATTTATATTAAAAACTATGCTTTAAATCTATTTGAATATAATTTTTAATAACTATAATTTAGGATGATTTTATATATTTGCAAAGATTTAGCAAATAATAAAAACCTATAACAATCTATTTGTATAGAAGAATACTGTAAGTGGTAAAGAATACATGCAAATATTGGTTTGTTTTACTTGGACGCAGTAAAGCTCTTTGCATATTTAAGATTGTTGCATATTGTTTTTATCATATCTTAATCATACACCATTGAAATGTATGCCTGTGTTGTCATTTTATGCTTTAGTGCTTACCATGGTCATGTGACGTCTCTGATTGACATAAGTCCATATAAATTTCATCAACTTGGAAAGGAAGCCAAGAAAGAATATGTTCATGTGGTAAGTACTCTTCTTTAAAAAAAAACAATCCTTTAGTTATTATTGGCATAATTTTAGGTTTTTAGGACAATAGGCTCTGAAAACAGTTATCATTGCTGGGTACTCAAGTTTTATATGTGTAAAGCCCAGTTCACACTGATGCGCTGTGTTTTTGTCCTTTGTGAGGTGCGAATTTACCATGATTTTACCGCAAATTTACTGCGATTTTACAGCGAATTGGACATAACTGTGATTGATATTCTAGCCAATGGAATCATAATGTAAAAAAAAAAAAGGTATTAACTTCCTGTGTACTTCCTGGTTTTTGTGGAGAGTAGTGTGGTGGAATTCGCACATATGTGAACCATCAATGCGATTCAAGAATGATTTACATTGATGTCTATAGAGACTAAATTCGCAACACAGTAAACTCGCACAAGACCCTTTTTTTAATCGCATCGCATTCGTAGAGGAATCGCAACGCATGTATGTGAAATTACTTTAGGGATGACGTGCGAATTTAAAGTGTTTTTGACGCATCGAATTTGTCATGAACTCGCATCAGTGTGAACCGGGCCGAATTCATATTTTAAATATAGTAGATGGAATATGAAAAAGAACACCACACAAATCCATACATTCATTGAAAATGGCCCTGTTTAAAGTCAAAATGTACACTTAAATGGGACCTTGCAGTAAAATGCAAGGTCCACTCAGATAGCCAGGGCTCCCTCCTCCGTTACCCATCACCTACTGTTATGCTGGCCATACACTAGTAGAATTCTGGATGAAGTTTTTCCTTTTATGGATGTGTTTGATTTTCTAATCATTAGTGAGGTCAAATTGTTGAGTGAAGAGAAAATTCAAAAGAGTAGGTTAGAATTTTTTTCTCAAACTAGCAAATTTCTAACAATAAATTAGGTATTCATTCCAAAATCCAAACTTTTCATTTCGAGAGCCACATTGTATAATTTGCAGAAATTCGTAGGCTGAAAAAAAATCTGTTTATCAATTAATTCACAGCCATGGAAGAAAATAGAATTTGAAAGGCTGCCATCAGTGTGGCTGGATAGTGCACCCGTATCCTCTGCCCACACCTAAGGGCTACACATTCATTGTGCATGAGGCCTTATATCTGTGTTCCCATCAGTCGCCCCATAGCTCTGTTTCCCCAGCAGAGTCTTCCCGCACATTTGTCTCCCTGTTGGGATTCTCCCTGCTCATTCTTGTCCCCATCAGAATCTCCCCATACATCTGAGTCCCCATCAGATTCTTCCTGTACAATTGTGTCCCCATCAAACTCTCCCTGCGCGTTTGTGTACCCATTAACACCCCCCTTGCACATTTGTGTCGCCATTGGAGCCCCCACTGACCAGTTGTGTCACAATCGGAGCCCTCATTGCACAATTGTGTCCACAACAGATCCCCCACTGCACATTTGTGTCCCCATTAGAGCCCCTGCCAAACACTTGTCTTCCCTCAGAGCCATCTCCCCACACAAGTGTCTCCATCAGTGCCCCCTGCACACTTGTGTCCTGATCAGAGCCCCAACTGCACATTTGTGTCCCCAGTCATAGCCCCCCCCACACTTGTGTCCCCATCAGAGCCTCCCCCCACACTTGTATCCCCATCAGAGCCCCCCACGCTGTTATCCTCATCAAAGCCGCCCCCACACTTGTGTCCCCATCAGAGCCCTCCCTGTACATTTGTGTCCCCCATCAGAACCCCCCACACTTTTGTCCCACACCTGTGTCCCTATCAGAGCCCCCCCCCACATACATTTGTTTCCCCATCAGTCTCCCAGCACCACCTTACATTTCCCCTGTTCAGTGTCTATTACCGCTGTAGTGTGCCTCTCAAGGGCTGGCTTTAGTTCAGACCTACTGCCCCACTGTTACACAGGCATACTGTATTTGAAATTACAGCGGTAAAGGAAGCTGAATTTAACTGCAGGCCAGGAGCTGGGAGGTGCAACAGGTCTGCACTCAAATAATTTGGACCTTGTTGGGTGCAGGACTTACACTGCATACTGGTGGGGGGGGTGAGGCCCCCTCAATGCCTGTTAGTATGCAAAGCACATTTCACAACCTGAGGAGAAACTGTCCCTGCAGTGAGTCTTAGGACTCTAGCTGCAGACCTGAAAAAACATCCTAGTCAGCCGAATGTGTCCTGCAGGCCATACTTTGGAGACCCCTGTCTTAGCATTAAGCAGTCGATTTGACTTGAGTGCAACATACTTTAAATAGCCCAGAACACATGGCAATAGAGAGGCATTACATATTTCTTGCATGACGGATTACTTTAGTAATCCAAGTTTAGTTTCGTTTAAAGTGGCATTGTAAACTTTAGCTATTTCTCACACAGTTCCATGAGGGGTGCTATGGTATTACTTACGGTTAGGGCACACTACTTCCTATTAGACCAGAAGCCTCCACCGGTCCTTTCCCTGGCATCCCAAAGTGCGTCATCCTGCGGTTAGGAAAACACTCCTCACACTGCTGACATTTTCCAAAAAACCCTGATGAAACGCCTTCCAAACCTTAAATAGGTAACAGGTGAGGCTTACCCAGAGGAAGTATTACAAAACAGGAAGGGTCTTAAGAATTAAATGGGAACATAAGTTCCACCTGCCTAAAAATGCAATAGACTTTCCTATCTATTTACTAAGACTAGTAGCATAAGGAGAGTTTAGTTCCACTCTAAGCAGCTCTTTATGTATATATATTTTTTAAATGCTTTCAATAAAATAATATTTGTACGCTGCAGGCTTCATCACCTGATACCTACCGAGGAATATACAGGGAAGATCATCCAGATCCTGGAGCTGCATACGCTGAGGAAGTCAATAACATCATCAGAGAAGCTCACCAAAATAATCGCCAGGTTAGCTGTGAGAACTATCATTTGCTAAAACATATCATGTTCCTTTAAAGTACAACCAAAGGCTCCTGTGTGTGCTATGTGATGCACAAGCCTCATGAAGTAAACAATTCAGAAAGCATTTGGCAGGACTAAGTATTGGTCGGTAGTGATTGACAATCTGCAGACCTGTAAATTGGCAGTGACTGAATTCAGGAACAGTGCAGAATCGTTGCCATACCATCGTGGAGAGCTGCATTAAGTGAACTTTACTGACAGGATTAACTGTGGTGGAGCTTAAGAGAACTGGAAGTGCAGATGTACCTTTTATGTAGATATGCTGCAGCATAATATATTATGAGAAACCATAGTTCTACTTAAACATAAAATTACATGTATGGCATACAGTGGGGAAAATAATTATTTGATCCCCTGCAGATTTTGTAAGTTTGCCCACTTACAAAGAAACGAAGAGTCTATAATTTCTGTCATAGGTGTATTTTAAATGATAGAGACAGAATATCAACCGAAAATTCAGTAAAAAAACACATTCAAATTTTTTTTATAAATTAGGTTGCAGTTCAGTGAGTAAAATAAGTATTTGATCCCCAAGCAAAACATGACTTGGTACTTGGTAGAGAAACCCATGTTGGCAAGCACAGAGGTAAGATGTTTCTTGTAGGTAATGACCAGGTTTGCACCCATCTCAGGAGGGATTTTGGTCCACTCTTTACAGATCTTATTTAAATCCTTAAGTTTTCTCTTCCTCCAAACACGACGAGTTGAGTTAATGCCAAAGAGCTAAATTTGGGTCTCATCTGACCACAGCACTTTCTCCCGATCCTTCTCTGAATCATTTAGATGTTCATTGGCATGACTGTACATGTGCCTTCTCAAAGAGGGTGACTCGTCTAACACCAGTGCACTCGGAGAATGACAGCCATTGTGCACCTGGATTGGTACATCCTAACTGGATTTGGGAAAAATCATGCAGGCACATGAAATAAGAATAGAGCAAACATTTTTTGTGCAAACTGCCAAACTCACAGACCCTCCAATAAACAAAACTGTGCAATTCAATTGTTTCAAGTGGAGCTCCACCCAAAAGGGTAAGTTCCACTTTAGGGCTCCCCCCCCATTCACAAGATGGCACTTTTTTAAGGGTGGAGGGGTACCTGGCTCTCCTCCCGCCTCCCTGCCCGCAGGCTTCTGGGGCACGTCACAGGTCCCAGAATACTGCAGGACCATTCGCAATGTTAAGGGTAGCTCGCGCATGCACAGTGGGCACCCGGCTGTGAAGCTGCAAGCTGTCACAGCCAGGTGCCCACAGTTGAGATGCAGGCACAAGGGACAGAAGGTTTGGGTGAGCACATTGTTGGATCCTGGGACAGGTGAGCGTCTGTTTATTAAAAATCAGCAGCTACAGTTTTTATAGCGGCTGACTTAACATAATAATGACTGGAGCTCCTCTTTAAAGATAATTGTCATGGAATGTGTCATAAACGGAGGTAGTTTTTAGAATTTCTATCTTAGTTTTCATTAACCTGTATGATATACTATAACATCTTTTTTGTAATCCCTGGGACCTTAGTTTACATAGTGGTCCTGGCTATACAGCATTGGTCAGAATACAAATACGCGATTATAAGGTTTCTAAATACTGGGTATAACTTAGTATTGCTGTATTTGCAAGCTTGGTCTGTTCTTTATTATTTGAGTGGGACACTTAGTTATATCATACTTACCGAGGTGCAATGTTTTGAACTCAATACATTAGTCATTATATACAGTAGACAAATGATATAAACATTTTCCAATGAGAAAAATTACACTTTTAATTTTCTAGAAATTTTATTTTCTAGGTTTGTCTTTTCATACGGACTGTTTAGTCCCTAAGCCAGGCTGTTTCTGTAGAAATGTTTTAAAAGCAGCTTCTCTAGAGGAACTGAATTTATGTTCAAAACTGCTCTGCTAAGACATACTGTACAATTTTTCCATGTGTGCTTAACACAGGAAAAGGGCACATCCAAAAAAAAAACACAAGGATATCCTGTGATCTTTTACTTCCCTAAGTAGAACACCTTTGTTGGCAAGGTCTTTGGCCCTGGAGAACAAATTTAACCATCAGTTACTAGGAATGTTAATACAGTCGTGCCTCTGTCTTCATAAGTTTCGAAAGTGCTTTTTTTAAACATAACTTTTCAGTCATTATTTATTTATCTGTTTTATATATAGATCATTCAGACATCCAGGTCAACAACGAAATATTTGAAATAGGTGTTTGTTTAAAGCTCAGGCTTTAAATGTCTAAAATTTTCCTATCCATTATTTAATCCATCATTTTAGAAAGCATTAAGGCCCAAATGAACTGAGCTTCAGTCTCCTTCCAAAAAATTTAAAGTCAGCAGCTACAAATAATGTAGCTGCTGACTTTTATTAGAAAGACACTCACCTATCTAGGGATCCAGCACTGTCCTCACCAGAGCTGATTCTTCAATAGGCTTCAGGTCCAGGCGCCAGCATCTTACCTAATGGAAACCGGCAGTGAAGCCTTGTGGCTTCACAGCCAGCTTCCACTTTGCATGCATGAGCCGCAAACCCCCTTCCAACACCTGTACAAGCAAACATTTGCTTTTTAACTATAATGTCAACTGTTCACAGAGATTCTGCGCAGAAATTATATGACTTGTAAAGTTACTAACTCTGACAGTGAATGCCTGTAAAAGGCAAAAGCAACATATTCACCCTAATGACGTTGACCTGTGCTTTTATCGCTCCCCCACCATGCAGCGGCTGGGGGTGGGTGTACACATGTTGTGGCTCCAATGTTTTGCTTTGTAGGCATGGCAGGAATTACACCCCTTCATATGTGACCTATTCTGTGCAAGAGCCCTGCAACTGCGCACAATACCCTCTTGAGGGGAGCTTAAAATAAAATATCAGGGGTATAAACAGACACCTGATGGATCCCTTTTAAGACAGAGAAAGGGATTAAGGATATTCTTCAGTTCCTTTCTCTGCAGCCTCAGCTACACTGGAGAGTGAATGAACAGGAAGCGCTCTGAACAGAGGCTTCCTGTTCATTCACAAGCCAAAGCATTCTAAATGTTTACTATGCTTCAGTTATAAATGAACACAGGCGTGATCAGTCCCGACCGCTCACTGTGTTCACTCGGGAAAGGAAGGGGCTGGTATATATGTCATATTTACTAGCCCCTTTCTTTCTGGAATGACCGCTCACCATCCTGAACCCAATCCTCCTGTCTCCCTCAGCAGCTGCAGCTGGCGGAAAGGAGAAGAGGGGAAGCCGGAGCACTGCAGGGATTGGAGTAGAGGAAAGGAAGGCGGATGATCAGAGTGGGGGGAAGGTGATCAGAGTGGCAGAGCAAATACTGGAACCAATCCCCCTGTGGCTCCCCCTGTAGCAGACAAAAGCCGGTGGGAGGGAGAAGAGGAGATGCCAGATGCACTGCAGGGGATCGGTTTCAGCAATAAGGCAGTGCATGCTGGTCAGGTTCCTAAGCCCTCCTGTTGAACTGATTGGACCTGGGCCAGGTACAGGCGTGCCGGCCTGTAGCCTTAAAGCAGAACCATTCTCCCATGGAAAAAATATGTTTTGCAACACCTAATTATTAAGTGATCCTGGCAGTGAAATCCACCTAATGCATCTTCCTGAGATGGGGTGGCAATTGCATTGCACTGCTCCTGAATTCAGAGAGGAGGTGCCTCTTATGTAGGCCATGCCTGCTTGCACTACAGAGAAATGTATAAAATTTGCAGGGGGGCGTGACTGTCAGCATTGTCACACGCCTGGAGTTTGTCAATCAGTAGCTGGACAAACCCTGTCCTGCCCAATGCTTTTTGGATGGACAGCACTTCCTCCGCTGCTGAAACCCTCCCACTGTGAGCTGCAGTGTCTGGAAGGGTGAGCATGTGAGACACAAATAAAGGAGGATTTGGCTTAGTCAGGGGAGTTTAAAAAAATGTTTTATTTACTTTGTGAGGCTTTTGCATCACATAGTAGCTGGCTCTGGCTCTTGTTTAGACTGTTATACATGAATCTTTAGTTCTTTAATATCTTGTCTCTGACATTTCATTCTGCATTGTTACATTACTCACAATGTCTGTAGTGGATGGCTGGTCTTTGATTCGAAAAAAATCCTGAGAAATGGTGCTGTGAAGCATTACTTCATCCAGAAAATGGGACCGGGGATGGATGATTTGATGTGTGAATTGTTCTTTATGCCTTTATAAACAGCTTTTGTCATGAGGGAAGAAAGACTGACATTCAGTTTACAAACAAAAGCGTGATTATGAAACAACAAGAACGCGGCATGCGTACTCTGGATTATGTTATTACTATGCTGTTATTGTGCTTTGCTATTCATATCTTTTTAGAGAGAGCGTACTCTGTAATTCATACCTCTTTTATGGAGCCACGATCAAAGTACTCACTAATGGGCAGTTTTCTTTCTCCCTTTCTTCTCCTTCTTGCATATTTTAGGTTTTGATGGCAATTCCCAGTTGCTGAACAGGCTGTCATAAAGACTAGTAATCTCAGCTACCTTGGAAACCCTCCCAGGCCTCTCTTGGAATATAGTGTATAGAAGATTTATTGTACTACATACACACTTTGTTGATCAACTTTGTGATGCAAGAAAATACTGGCTGACCCTTCTGTAATGCAAAGTGCTCATAGAGAAAACATCTGTTTTAAAGGGAAACCTAATGTAAATTGTGTATAAAAGCAAAAGGGCTCATTTTATTTTTGTGTTAGCCTTCTGAAGAGTGATCCGTGGTGGATCTATCTTCAGAGAACATTTGACAGGTGGTGAGGAAGTGTTATGTCACCTCCTCACAACCTGTTTTAAGCCTTAAAAGCCCACGTCATAGCGTGCCCATTGCGTGCCTTGCTCAGCGGCCAGCACAACAGCAAGGATAGTTTTCGCCATGCCACAGTGCAAAGCATCATGGCCATGGCATGTGTATACCCCCATATGGCTAACCTTGCAGCTCAGGGGAAGCAGTTGGGGGAACATTGAGAACATGAAAAAAACACGTGTTTTTACTGCCCCCCCCAACCGCAAGTGTAAAATAAGCTCTGCCCAAAACTGAATGACATTTTGTGACAAAGACCCTAACTGCAGAGGATGGTTCAAAACTCTGGTATCCATCCAGATCTGAAAAATTAATTTGTTGAATGGAGTTGGACTTTATCGGCCACAAATACATGATACAGAGAAAGTGGTTAGATCATTTTTAACTGCCTTTTAATTCCATGTTAGGCTTAGCGGTCTCTTAGGCTAGGTTCACACCTAGTCACCTAGTTGGAGCCAGCGGTCGCCACATCCTTAATAACGGATGACTCATCAGCTGTCAGCGGGGTTTCCCGCTGAAAGGTGAATGTAAAAATTTTTTAAAAAATTGTCGGCAATAAAAAATCATGAAAAAAAGAAAAGTTTTGGGGTCCCTCCCCCAAGCCTTACCAGACCGTTTTGGGTCTGGTACAGATTTTAAGGGGAAACCCCACGCCAATTTTTTTCAAAAATTAGCGTAGGCCCTGGTATGGATTTGGGGATAGGGCCCACGTAAAAAAAAAAAGCGGCGCTTTTTTATTTATTTATTTTTTTTTTTTTTGGGGTCATCGGTGGCGGCAGGCATCATGATTGACAATGGATCTACATCAGGGGGACTTTTTTTTTTTTTTAATAAAAGTAATGTCAAAAACTGTCTTTCTCTTTGACACTTTTTTGGGTGAATGAGTAGGGTTACAATGTACACCCTACTCATTCACATCGGGGGAGACTGGGATCTGGGGGCCCCTTTGTTAAAGGGGACTTGCAGATTCTGATAGGCCCCCTGCCCTGAGATCCCCACAATAACCGGCCAGGGTTGTGGAGAAGAAAGAAGCCCATGTCCATATAAACATGTTGAGGGCATGTGGCCTGGTATGGTTCAGGAGGGGGAGGGGGGCGCTCACTTGTCGTCGTCCCCTTTCCTGGCTTGCCAGGCTGCATGCTTGGATAAGGGTCTGGTATGGATACACCATTTAAAAAAAAAAAATTGGCTTGGGGGTTCCCCTTAAAATCTATACCAGATCTATACTCTACACCTTTTTTTTTATTATTTATTTATTTATTTATTATTTTTATTTATTTTTTATTTTGGCATGTGGTTACCCTTAAAATCCTTACCAGACCCTAAAGGGCCTGGTATGGATTGGGGGAACCCCCATGCTTTTTTTTTTTTTTTTGTGGATCAAATTTGTGTTCAAAGCTGATCGGACGTGCGATCGTAGTGCTCAGAAACGCACTGGCGAATTTGCACTGCAGCTGCACCGCACATATGTGAACCAGCTCCATTAAAAGTCGTCTTGAATCACATGTCATGCGACTCGGATGCGGTTCAAAACGCATCCAATTCACATATGTGTGAATGGAGCTTAAGGTGCAAGATATACAACAGATCTATGGAACCAGTGGTTTAACATCACTTTCCTATTATGACTGAACTAAAGTAGGACTATAGGCAAAACTTTTTTTTTTTTCAGTTTGGATAGAGTAAGGGAGGGTTATAACCCGTCAGATTCTTTTTTCGCCATCTGGGTCCCATTGCGCAGATTTCCCTTCACTTCCTGTCCCATGGCCAAACAGCAAGCGAGAAGAAATCCCTGCAAATTAAAGGAATTAATTGAACCCCCAGGTCACCAGAACTAGTGTACCCAATGGTAGATTTCCGCTCTATTACTTTTCTGGGGACAACCTAAAAGTTTGGGTTTTCTTTTACTATCACATTCAATGATAATGGTAAACAGGACAAATAGAGGCGGACTCTCCTTAATGGATGTACAGACAGCAATAAAAACAGACAGATGTTCTAATCCCTCTCCACTCTATCCAAATCTAAAAAAAGTTTTGCATTTAGTTATACTTTAATATGAAGGCTGCCATTTGCTGAATTCTCCTACAAAATAGTTTCCTGGCTGCCATTCAGAATCATGGGTTTCTTTACTTTCTGAGCCCAAGACCTGGAGAAAAGGTCTTTGACTAGATGTCCCAAATTGGTTTCTCCGAAAATATTGAACAAATACACAGCCATGTAATCCACATTTTGCATTCTAGATGGAGGTCAGCAGTGAAAGTCTACATATTTCATTAAGTACAGCTATCCCTGTTATTTTATTGATAACATATGCATTTCCTTTTTGGCTATCCAGAAGATCGTTTTACACTATTGTAATATTTTATAACCTCTTTATTCTAAATAACCTGACTTTTATTTCCCAGAAGAAAAGCTCAGCTCCTGATGGTATTTAGTGTTAATTGAGGTTAAAGTGTATGTACAAACCAAATTTGTCCCAGCATCATTTTTATTGTCCAGTCTATGGAGGTCTCCAGATTGATGAAAAGTGACTCTGAAGCCATTTAAAGTTTTTAAAGGCAATATTTTAATGAGTTTCCTATGTTTTTAGCTTGAAAACCATTGAAGCTTGAAGCCATTTAAAAGTAACCATCAGTGGTTACTAATTTAGCACAATGTGATCATTAATGTTTGGTTGTTTGAAATAATTATTATTCAGTGTTCTTTAAAAAAAAAAAAAAAAAGGCTGCGAACTCTGGACGCAAACCTATTTACAGAATGTAGAAGATAGAACACATCCCTGATGTCCTCTTCTCTTACATAGATTGCTGCCTTCATTGCTGAATCCATGCAGAGCTGTGGAGGTCAAATTATCCCACCACCTGGTTACTTCCAGAAAGTGGCAGAGTATGTAGAAAATAAATCATTGTATGTCTCTTGTATCAATGCTATTAAATTGTACAATGTCATCAATGTTTTATATTGGTTAATAGGCTTTTGTGATTACAGTATGTATTTTAAAGATAAAAAAAAGTAAACACTCATGATATATAACAGAGGAATTTTACAATGCAGAGTATTGTAAGAGCTCAATGTCACTGATTGCATGGAAATATTTTTGGTTAGCTATCATAATGTTAAATATAATAAGGACATTTTACTGGTTTGCATGTATCAGGATATGTTGATGGGAGTGGTAGGTACTGTATGCATACATCCCAACTTTTTTGAGATGGGAATGAGGGACACCAATAAGCAAAAGTATGTAGGCATAGGACATGCTCCCTGCCATGGTCCCTTAAAGGAGAATTATTTAAAAAAAAAAATGATTAGTTATACCCACAAGTGCTTTTTTTTTTTTTTTTTTTTTTTTTTTTAACCACTACTATTCCCTTATACTGGCTTCTGAAATTTACAAATGAAGCAATTTAGAAATTAGATGAAAGGTTTATCAGTGTGAAGCACTTTTTGAAAGATAAATAGTGCATTTTATATACAACTATATAGATCAGATCAAAATGAGGGACAAATGAGGAAAAAGGAGGGACAGAGGGACTTTGTTCCGAATTGGGGACAGGCCCATGAAATCAGGGACAGCTGGGAGCTATGTGTATGTACTGTGAGACAAAGCTTATTACTTTCTCTTGTGATATATATAATTACTGTATTGCCCCGTACACACGGTCGGATTTTCCGACGGAAAATGTGTGATAGGACCTTGTTGTCGGAAATTCCGACCGTGTGTAAGCTCCATCACACATTTTCCATCGGATTTTGCGACCCACAAAGTTTGAGAGCAGGATATAAAATTTTCCGACAACAAAATCCGTTGTCGGAAATTCAGATCGTGTGTACACAAATCCGACGGACAAAGTGCCACGCATGCTCAGAATAAATAAAGGGATGAAAGCTATTGGCCACTGCCCCGTTTATAGTCCCGACGTACGTGTTTTAGAGTCACCGTGTTTAGAACGATCGGATTTTCCGACAACTTTGTGTGACCGTGTGTATGCAAGACAAGTTTGAGCCAACATCCGTCGGAAAAAATCCTAGGATTTTGTTGTCGGAATGTCCGAACAAAGTCCGACCGTGTGTACGGGGCATATGTCAATTAAAATTAAAATTTCAAGTGACCCAGCACTGACAGATTTGTATTTTAGTAATCTAATCTAATCTAACTACAGTAATCTGAACCCTAATTGGTTGCTGTAAAATACTGCCCTCAATTATTATTTAATTAGCTTAAAAAGTGAAAGAGAAAAAAAAACTCCTGCGCTAACACTGAAGAAAATGTGCTACAATGAAATCCTAACACCAAACAGCTGGATGTGTACCCAAATATTATCCTAATATCAATAAAAGGATTCAAGCTGCCAACACCTGTAGTGTCGCCGCATACACATTAAGATTCGGATAAAGAATAGAGTGGTGCTATATCCGTGAAATTTTCTAAAACAAAGATTCTTTCTATGAAATATCCGCTTTCTAGATTTCCTTTGTATGTTCGAATGTTGTTTTATTCCTCTGTTTCAGCTATGTACACAAGGCAGGTGGCGTTTTCATAGCAGATGAAGTGCAGGTTGGATTTGGCCGGGTAGGAAAACACTTCTGGAGTTTCCAACTGCAAGGAGAACATTTTGTGCCAGACATTGTAACCATGGGAAAACCTATCGGCAATGGACATCCGTTGTCTTGTGTTGTCACAACCAGAGAAATTGCAGAAGCCTTTGGAGCTACTGGACTGGAGTATTTTAACACAGTAAGTTAAGTTAATTACAAATATATTCACAATTATACATGAACTACCTGACTGTCTGTGTTTGGCCAATCAAACAGCATCTCTGCTCTAAACCATCATATTGGATTATTATAATCTTAAAGAGCAGTGGTAGTAATAATAATAATAATAATAATAATAATAATAATAATTCTAGCATGTGCTAACCCAAATCCATAAAAAGATATACAGACTACTGTCCTCAATTTCCAAAGACATTCTCAGGTTTTGAAACCTGTTCCTGGAAAATGTTGTCCCTGAAAATGTTCCTAATTGTCAGCACTAACTGTAGCATTAAAAGTATTTTCCGCATGTTAAAGCAATTCTTATCCTCTATCAATGTTAATCTGGGCTGTTCAAGTTAATATACAGTATACTGCTAAGTGGTTTGCAAAGTACAACAAATCTTTTATAGTTCATTGTAATGAATATGATAGCTTGGAATATAACTTTTCATGTCTACTTTCAGGACTACTTAGGGCACAACAGATTTAGATATATACTAACCATTGTGTCTAAATAATATCTTAAATTGTTGGTATCTGTTCAATAAATGAACTCACTGGCCAATATCTGCAGTTTTGTTAAGATCGCATAATGATTGGTAGAGCTAAAGTGTGGAAAAATATAAGTGAATTATAATCTATAATTCAGTGGGCTGTCATTTCCCCAGTAAGTACAGGGTCTTTCCTATTAAAATGCTGGGTTATGATAAACAGATTATTATTTACATGTAGATATCCATAGAGTGGGGTATCTTAGGGTAGAATTAGACATGCATCTAAATCTCCCTTTCCTCTGAAGCCTGGTCTGCGTTCCAGAGGCTACTGACAGGCAGTAGAACTGCACGATTCTGGCCAAAATGAGAATCACAATTTTTTTGCTTAGAATAAAGATCACGAGTCTTGCGGCGTAACAACCTCTTTCACATTATGCAAAAAATTGGGCTAACTTTACTCTTTAGTTTTTTTGAATTTATTAAAAAGTGAATTTTAAAAAAAATTGCATTTGAAAGACAGCTGTGCAAATACAGTGTGACATAAAATATTGCAACAACCACCATTTTATTCTCTAGGGTCTCTGTGTAAAAAAAAAAAAATATATATATATATATATATATATATATATATATATATATATATATATATATATATAATGTTTGGAGGTTCTAAGCAATTTTCTAGCAAAAAATAATGATTTTAACGTGAAACCAACTGTCAGAAAAAGGTTTAGTCTTTAAGCGGTTAAACTTCCCTCATTTACAGACCGAAGTTCATTCCTTTGATCTAAAGAACAAAATGTTACCATGTTTATAGTTAGCCTAGGGCTGAGGAATGTTGTGATACTTGGCAGGGTGCATGTTTGTTTTTGTTTTTTTGACAGCTGTCAGCTTGAGCAGAGAATTTTCTGCATAGAAAGAATTGGGAAAATGCTTTGTCAAGATCGCAAGGGGAAAAAAATTGTGATCTCGATTCTTAACGATTAATTGTGCAGCTCTAACATTAAAACAGGCGATGAGGGGGCACTTAATCGCTTCCTCACCGCCTGTTTTAATGTGGCACAACCACGTACATTTGTGCCACTTCCCTACTTACCTGAATATGCAGCAATTGTTGGGCTTGCGCCCGCTGAATGCTTAATGTCAGGTGAACTTTGCCGTGGGTGTGAAGCAAAGCATCACGGTCGCAGCATGTAAACACCCCTGTTTGCTACCTATTGCAGTTTAAAGGGGGGGTTGCAGTTGGCGGTCTGCAAAAATACGCTGTTTTGATGCCCCCCCCACCTGTAAATCTAAATGAAGCCTTTCAATGCTTATGTTTTAACTGCCCATTGCTGCTATTACAGTTTGCTAATAATGGCAAACTGCAAGGACCCTTTCAAATGGGCAGTTGCCAGCAAGAATCTGAAATTCTTGCTGGCAGTTAAACTATTTCCCTCCACAGAGTGTGTGCAAACAGCTGCAGCCGGGTTGGCGCCTTGTATAACCGTCAGCATCTGCATGAAATTGTTTGTCAGAACAGTTACATGCGATTAGACTGAACAATGCCAGTTTGCATCCAGGGATGGCGTTTCTGGCTGCAGCTAATCATTCAGTTTGTATGGAGTTGGAGCCACAGCACTCAACAGCTTGTGTACTGCAACACAACTGACTGGCTCCTTGTGCTCTTTCACCCTCCTGTGGTCTGAGCACTACTGTGCAGTAATTAAAACACGCTAATACCAAGTCAAAGTGAATTACTTAAACCAGCCATAGACAGATCGAAATTTTGATCTGTCTATGGGCAGGTTGGTTATACTGAAGATGATTCATTGATCAACTTCAGTACAACCAGCCTGTTGAGATTTTATTCTCCCGATCACTGCCAGCGGCTATATTGTATTCTGTGGGTTTTCCCCGTACTCCCCCCTCCCTGGTAGAACACAATAGCACTGCGGTGGGGATTGCCCCATCAACACTGACCTGATCCTAAGCTCCTGCAGGCTCCTCCTATGCTGCTATACTGGCCCCTGCAACCTCTTCCTTGCACTGCAGTGGCCTAAGGTCTTCTGATGTCATCAAGACTGATGCAGGGCCCTACGCTGGACATGAGGAAACCAAGGGGCAGTCCACCCTTATGCCGCGTACACACGGTCGGAATTTCTGACAACAAATGTTCGATGGGAGCTTGTTGTCAGAAATTCCGACCGTGTGTAGGCTCCATTGGACATTTTCCATCGGAATTTCCGACAAACAAAATTTGAGAGCTAGTTCTCAAATTTTCCGACAACAAAATCCGTTGTCGGAAATTCTGATCGTGTGTACACAATTCCGACGCACAAAATTCCACGCATGCTCGGAATCAAGCAGAAGAGCTGCACTGGCTATTGAACTTCATTTTTCTCAGCTCGTCTTACGTGTCTTACGTGTTGTACGTCAACGGGTTCTTGACGTTCGGAATTTCCGACAACATTTGTGTGACCATGTGTATGCAAGACAAGTTTGAGCCAACATACGTCGGGAAAAAAAACATGGATTTTGTTGTCGGAATGTCCGATCGTGTGTACGCGTCAATAGAACATAGGGGAGCAACGTTCGTTGGGAGAGCAGAGGATCTGGTAAGCAAAAGTGTGTTTCCCATCCCTTAGACAGAATTGAGCAGCTTACCTTTGCAGTTCAGGGGCAGCCCCACTGCAAGGAAGGATTTTTCGTTTTCTTGTGACATATATACTTCAACATAAGGGCTAGTTCCCATTGCTGCAATGTCAGACAACACACGTGATTCACACTGCACTGCTGTGAAAATCACATGCGATGTCTGTGCAATGTGAATTCAGTTATACAGATTGTATGGCTGAATTTGCATCGCATTCGGACCAAACTTGTGTAGGACCCTTTTTTGGTCCGAGCCAGAATCGGATCGCATGAAATTGAATTGACAGTTTGCATTGTGATATGCGAACTGATCTGGGGGTGTCATTAACTTTGTATTGACACTCCCAGCGATTCGCATAGGGCAGTCTGAACTGCCTGCGAGTCAGGTGCGATGCGGGAACCCGCAGTGGATTCGCAGGGTTCCTCCATCACACCAATGTGAACCGAGCCTAAACCTACTATGAAAGAGTATGAGGAAATTATTCTGGATGGCTGAACTTCCAAAAATCCTTTTATTAAGGTTTCATATGACAAGTGGTTGACAGATGAAGCAGGGGACAAAGATGGAGCAGGGGACAAAGATGGAGCAGGGGACAAAGAGGTAGACGCGTTTCGAGCAAATGTTATTGCTTAGTCATTGCCTCATTTCTGTGAAAGAAATCGGGAGGCTACATGCTGAAAATGGTAGATGCCTAATTGTTATGCTGACCCTCTGATCTAGAAAAGTCACCTGATTTTTATGTGCATACTTGGTCCAGGTCAGTGGTGAAGCCAGAGGATCAGCTTGAAAGGCAGAAAAGTAATGTTTTCATAAGCAGATCAGCAACCGCCTCCTCCAAGTTTTTCTCGTGACAGTTTTCGTATAAACCAACATCTGCAGAACAGCAGGGCTGCGTTTTACAGCGGTCTCTTTTTCACAGAACTGCACGTCACCTCCGAGAATATTCGGGATGGAAAATATGATGAGGGGAACAGCTGGCTCAAGGCCAAGCACATTAAAAACAAAATTCAGGCACCAGGACTCACTAGAGAGCTTCGCAGCTGGTCAATTTAGCAATCTTTTTGTTTTTTTATTTAAGCTAAGCTTTGCATTTTAGAACAGTATAATTTAGGGCTCTGACCATGACTAATGTCTTTCTGTGCAGTTTGGAGGAAATCCAGTTTCTTGTGCCATTGGTTTGGCAGTGCTGGATGTTATTGAAAAGGAGGATCTACGAGGAAATGCTACCAGAGTTGGCAACTATCTGATGGAACTGCTGGAGGAGCAGAAAGAAAAGCATCAGCTGATAGGAGATATCAGGTGACTGAGCTCTGGGGAAACACAACTCATTTATGTCTGTGTATGGTTTCCAAGGACACTCCAAACAGCTATACTGTTAATACTGTTTACCTATAATTTACTATAAGTAAGGGCAGGCGTAGCTCACTTGTATGAGTAAGCTGCTGTAAAGACACGTTGACACGTTTGAAATGTGAGGAAAGGCTTTCTCACAACAGTTTATTTGTGCTTCTTTGTACACATATAAAGGTCTTGTTCACAGGAACAGACACAGGGTGGGAAAATCAGCGGCGTTTTTCCATCTTCTGACCATGCAACTGAATGAAGGCATACAGCTAGTCGGGTGTACAAAAAATGAAACAGCACTTCGTTTTTGGAGGCAGCACCAACGTATAACGTGTCCCATTTAAGTGGATGGGGCTGCACCACAACCACCCTGCAACCATGTGCATTGCATGCAATTTTGTCACAGTAGTGCAGCATTTTGAGGGTTCAAACTGGTGAAAAAAGGCGACATATCGCCACCTCACCACCTATTAAATGTCCTCTGAAAATTCACCTCAGATCCTTAATTGCTTAACCACTTCACCCCCGGACCATTTGGCTGGCAGTGCGTCACTTTAACTGAGAATTGAAAAAAAAAACTGAAAAAAACGCATTATTTTTTACTTTTTGCTATAATAAATATCCCCAAATAATATATAAAAAAAACATTTTTTTTCCTCAGTTAAGGCGATACGTATTCTTCTACATATTTTTGGTAAAAAAAATAAAAATCGCAATAAGCGTTTATTGACTGGTTTGCGCAAAAATTTATAGCGTCTACAAAATAGGGGATAGTTTTATTCATTTTTATTAATATTTTTTTTTTTACTAGTAATGGCGGCAATCAGCGATTTTTCATGACTGCGACATTATGGCAGACAGATCGGACACTTTTGGCGCAATTTTGGGATAATTCACATTACTGTGTAAATGTGACTGGCAGTGAAAGGGTTAACCACTAGGTGGCGCTGTAGGGGTTAAGTGCGTCCTAGGGAGTGATTCTAACTGTAGGGGGGAGGGGCTATATGTGGCATGACACTGATCACCGCTCCCGATTACAGGGAGCTGTGATCAGTGTCAGTGTCACTAGGCAGAACGGGGAAATGTTTGTTTACATCAGCATTTTTCCTGTTCTTCCTCTCTGTGAGACGATCGCAGGTATCCCCACGGACATCGAGTCCACGGGACCCGCGATCACACTCACGGAGCTTGCAGCAAGAGCACACTCCCGCAAGCCGCTTCTTAAAGGGCAACATACAGGTACTTTAGTATGCCTGTACGTGCCCTTCTGCCGACGTATCATATACTGCAGCAAGGCGGCCCTTTAGCGCAAAATCCCATACTTGTACGTGATTTCATTCTTCTGAGTCTGGGGCACGCACGCACGCCACTGGTGACCCACTCCCGCTGTGATTGGACACAGCGGGAGCCAATCAGCAGGTCTGGTGGACCCGTCGATTGTTCCCAAAGGTAGACAGAACGGCGATCTGCCTATGTAAACAAGGCAGATCGCCGGTCTGTGACAGGAGAAGACAGATCTTGTGCTTCTGCTAAGCAGGAACATGGATCTCTGTCTTCTTACAGTACAAGTACCCCCCACACAGTTAGAAAGCAACCCCTAGGGACACATTTAACCCTTTGATTTCCCCTGATGCTAACCCCTTCCCTGCCAGTGTCATATTTCAGTGACAGTGCTGATCACCTTATTAGTGTCACTAGTCCCTAAAAAAAGTGTCCAATTTGAATGCCGCAGTCCCGCTATAAGTCGCTGATCGCCGCTATTACTAGTAGAAAAAAACCCCAATATATTCCATCAAAATATTCCATAGTTTGTAGATGCTAAAACTTTTGCGCAAACCAAATCAATATACACTAATTGCGATTTTTTTTTTTTTACCAAAAATATGTAGCAGAATACATATTGGCCTAAATTGATGAAGAAATTAGATTTTTTTTTACATTTTTTAGTGGGTATGTTTTAGCAGAAAGTAAAAAAATATATTTTTTTTTTTCAAAATTGTCAGTCTTTTTTTGTTTATAACGCAAAGAATAAAAACCGCAGAGGTGATCAAATACCACCAAAAGAAAGCTCTATTTGTGGGAAAAGAAGGACGTCAATTTTATTTGGGTACAGCATCACACGACTGCGCAATTGTCAGTTAAATTAACGCAGTGCCGTATCATAAAAAATGTCTTGGTCATTAAGGGGGGTAATCCTTCCGGGGCTGAAGTGGTTAAAGTGGTTGTAAAAGCTTTCAAGTTTTTTTACCTTAAAGTAGAAATATAGGCATTTTGAATAGAGCAAGAAAGGGTTATAATCCTTGTCAGATTTTCGTTCGCCATCTGTGTCCCTTTGCAGTGGGGAAATTCCTGCAAATTAAGGGATTTTGTTGAGGACCCCCATGTCACCTAGTGTCCTCATGGGAAGATTTCCCCTCTATTACTTTTCTGGGGACAACCCAAAATGTGGCACTTTCTTTTACTTTCACTTTCAATAATGGTAAACAGCACAAATGGAGAGGGTGAATCTCTTTAATGGGGGCACAGACAGCCATAAAAACCCAATAGGTGTTTTAATCCACCTTTACTCTCTCCAAAACTACAAAAAAGTTTTGCCTTTAGTTATACCTTAATCGTACCTCCCAAATTTTTGAGATAGGAATGAGGGACACCTATATAAGCAAAATTACAGTATGTAGGCATAGGACACCCACCCTGCCACGCCCCCTTAAAGGAGCATTCTACAAGAAAAAATGATGTTAAACCCACCAGTGTATTTTTTTTTTTCTCATACTATTCCTTCTGACCTTTTGGACTTTACAAATTAAGCAATTTTAGAAATTGGATGAAAGGTTTAGCACTGGCTAACACTTTTTGAAAGATTGAAAGATAAAAAATGTATTTTATATACAACTATATAGATCAGAGAAAAATGAGGGACAAATGAGGACAAATGAGGGGGAACGAGAGACAGAGGAACTTTGTTCCAAATCAGGGACAGTCCCTCGAAATAACGGACAGTTGGGAGGTATGCTTTAAAGCGTTCTATGCATTAAGGTCAACAAAAACCTTCTGTTGCAGAAGACATCCCCCCTTATACTTACCTGAGCTCATTATTGATCCAGCGTTGTGCAGATTGATAGCAGCAGAAGCCATTGGCCCCTGCTGCTGTCAATCAAAGCCTAGGACTGGGGAGTGGGGAGGAGCTCCGCTGTCTGTGTCTATAGATGCAGGCAGAGAGGCTTGGGAGCGAACCCACATGAGTGCCTCCATAGAAAGTGGGGTCAAAGAGGAGGAGCAAGGAGCAATGGTGGGGGACCCCAGAAGTGGAGGATTGGGGCTGCTCTGTAAAAAAAACATTGCACAGAGCAGGTAAGTATGACATGTTTACTACTTTAATTAAAAAAAAATAATGGAGGCTTTACAATTACTTTAAAGTGACACCAAAGACTGGTTAAAAACATATATTCTATTCAAGTAGCGTGTTCCTATATGAAAAAGTACCATCTATTGCTCTCTGCCTCCTCCAAATTCTTTTTTTTTGTTACTGTGATGCATCCTTCTGTTAGAGGGTGGCTACATTCATCCTCCTTGGTCCCCCTGTATGTAAGAATGTAGCCAACCCCTCTTTCTTGCTAGTTTCCGAGATGAACTAGAGACTATTATTATTATTATACAGGATTTATATAGCACCAACAGTTTGCGCAGCACTTTACAACATGAGGGCAGACAGTACAATTACAGTTCAATACAGAAGGGTCCTGCTTGTTAGAGCTTACAATCTAGGAGACTAGAGGATAGAGCGGTGCACATGACCATAACCAATATGCACTTGCAATTGAGGGGGGAAAATGAGAGGCTCAGGAGCTCACAAAGGACATTACAAGGAGGCAGAAAAACATAGAATTGATTTAATGAAAAACAGACCACCATTAAAGTGGTTGTAAACCCATTACAACCACTTTAACCTACAGGTAAGCCTAGATTAAGGCTTACCTGTAAGTGCAAGAAATATCTCCTAAACCTTATTTGCAGAAATAGCGGCACCGATGTCTACGGTGCATGCGCCGTAAACATCGGGCGCAGGCGCACTGAGCACGCCGTTTCTAACGGCGATCATGCCTTTAGTGGTGGCATCAGCGCGCATGCGCAGGAGTGACGTCATCGCGGCTCCGGCCAGTCACAGTGCTGGTGCCGCGATACCCGGAAGATAGATGGCGGCGTCGGAGGGGGCGAACGAGGGTCACTTCGGGGGGCTTCCATCTCAGGTAAGTCATTCATAATGAGCTAGTAAGCACTCATTATGCCTTTGTCCTGCAGGGTGTATTTTTATTTTTATTTTTTCAGAGGCTTTACTTCCTCTTTAAGTAGTAGATGTGTATGGATTCTTTTTGGAGAAGGATATAGTCACAATGCATATTATCCATTTTCTGTTTATAGTGTGTGATGGCTTTGTATAGTGTTTGCACACAAGAGGATATGATAGGGAAAGCTGGGGAGAAAGGTGTGTTTTTTTTTTTTTTTTGTCTCCAGTAATCCATCGAACTTGACCTGCTTTTTTTTTATACTGCTTTTTTAAGAAAACAGGAAAATGATTGTTGCAAGGCGCGACATCTCCAATTTTCACGTCTTCCATTTTTACAGAATAACAAAGTAGTCTTTTGTGTTTAGTGCTAGGATGAAAAAACTTTTACAACCAGTAGCCACCTACTTGGTAGGCAACTTTATGGCCAGGCAATTAAAGCCTATAAACCTGTATATCTAGAAACTGTCCAACTTCTGAGAATAAGGTGGCTAAGACTAGGCCACATTACTGTAACATGCATACCGGTAGTAGAAAAAAATGCTTTTTATCTTGTACTAAAAAAAAAAAAAAAAATCTAAAGCCAAACCTTAATGGTTCTAGTTAGAATAAGAGCATGTCGAATCCTGTTATGCTTCGTTTTCTGTGTCCCCACAGGAAAGATTCACCCTTTCTATATTTCCCAGTACCCATTGTAACAAATCTTTTTTTGTTATATTCATTTTGCAGGGGAGTTGGACTGTTTATTGGAGTCGACCTGGTAAAAGATAGAAAACTGAGAACTCCAGCTACAGCCGAAGCTCAACATATTATATATAAGTAAGTCATTAAAAAGCACTGAGAAAATTAATATTCACTTTCAAACAATCCAGGCAGTAGAAACACTATACATGATCATCAAGTTTAACCAAACATAAAAAATAAAGCCTGCATACTCCCTGGATCAACAATCTACACTGTTATTACTCATAAATGTTAATAACCAGTTATATTTTTAACATGAAGAAAGACATGCAGCCTTTTTTTAAAAGATCTACGAAGTTGATAAGAACAATTTCCTGTGGAAGTCTACAGTTGCACCACGTTTACTATATGGACCATGTACTGTATGATTTTATACAAGGTGATAGCATTTCCCTTTAAATTCTGTCTTTTTTTTGTTTTAGAAAGAGTAGGAAAAGGTAAAATTCTGGTATAAATGCAGAATGGTGATAAAGCGATATCCCCTTGTTTTTTTTTTATACCAGACAAGAAGTTAGGGAACCTCTCCAAAAGCAACACAGACAGGTGTAGCCACCAGGCATTTTCTTGCACTTGTTTACAAGTTTAAAACAGTATTTTTTGCTGGAAATTTACTTATAACCCCCAAACATTATACATTTTTTTTTGTTTTTTATTTTTAGCAGAAATCCCATGGAATAAAATGGCAATTGTTGCAATTCTTCACACATATTTGTGCAAAGGTTTTGCAAACGCAATAAAAAAAAAACACAATATTTACCCCAATTTTTTTGTATAATGTGAAAGATGATGTTACGCCGAGTAAATAGATTAACATGTCATGATTTAAAACTGCGCACGCTCGTGGAATGGAAACAAACGACGGTACCTAAAAATTTTCATAGACAACATTTTAAACTTCTTTACAGGATATCTGTTATGAGTTACAGAGGAGGTCTAGCGCTAGAATTATTGCTCTCATTCTAACGTTCTCGGCAATACCTCATATGTGTGGTACGAACACCGTTTACATATGCGTGAGCACAGAGGGATAGGGGCGCTTTAAACTTTTTTTTTTTTTTTTTTCCTTATTTATTTTACATTTTTTTACAATATTTTTTACAATCTTTTTTTAGATGTAATACACACCTGTACCAGCATTTTTTTTTCTGAAATAAAAAGGTTTGTAAAACTAATAATTTCTGTAGACTATCTAGTTTACAACCTGCTTTCATTTACAACCATCCCTACTGGTGAATGCGGATACAGAACAGACAGATGACAGGTGGTAAATGACACAGCACACCTAATGACATTTCTATGTAAGCTATGTTCTGTTGCACAGCTAATTTAGGATTGATAACAAGCTAGTTCACTGAGGTATGTGTACTTCACTGTTCACGGAGTTAAGGTTGTATATACTGTACTATGAAAGCCACGCCTTTTTTGCTGTTTATATTTGCCGTGTCTTTTTTCTGAAACTTTTTAAAAATGTAATTATTTTTAAATTATTGCATTTTTATCAGTACCACAAAAATTCAAATGATATGACCAATCTTTTTATTAGGCTAAAAGAAAAAAGGATCCTGCTTAGTTCAGATGGTCCACACAGAAATGTACTGAAGTTCAAGCCCCCCATGTGCTTTTCTAAAGAAGATGCTAAGATGGTGGTTGATGCTATTGATGAACTTCTTACAGGTATGGGTGTGTGAGTGATAGACATTCCACTGGAAATTAGAATCTACTGTCTGAATACTGAATGTCACAAACCTTGTAGTCATGTTCTGCTAGTTACCGACTTTGATTAATAATCAGCTAATTAGATACAATATTCTGATCATTTATTTTTTTTGTGGTCAGTTTTCCTGTATTACATTATATGATATAAAGATTTTCGGCACCTGTTTAGCATAAAAACACGATATGGCCAGAAAAGGACACCCCTACAAATTGTTGCATTTAGGAGTTCCCGGAGAAGGGTACTGCTAAAGACTCCTGTGTGGCAGTCTAAACACGTCTCAGATCCAGTTACTATGTGATGCAAGAGTTTCATAAATTAAAAAAAAAAATCTTTCATTTGTGTGTCATATGCTCCCCTTCCCAGACACTGCAGCACACAGTGGGGCGGTTTCAGCAACACAGGCAGTGCTGCCAATCCAGAAAGCAGTGGGCAGGACAAGCTGACCAGCTGCTGATTGGCAAGCTACAGGCTTGCCAATCAGTGACAATAGAAAAGATTGTTACCGCTCCAGGTGGTGTATTGAAGGTAACACCCTCCTTGAGGTGGAAGTAGCAGGTGCAGGCTCAGCATGTAGTAATGAAGAGAGAAAATCAGGACAGCTGCACTCCAATAAAAATGCCTTTATTGTGAAAAATATCAAAAGTTCATGACAACAGCAGGATACAAGCAGAAAAACTTACGCATTTCACACTCTCAATAGTGCTTAATCATAGCTAGCTATGAGAGAGAGCTGTGCTGTGTGCTGGACAGGAGGAA
Source organism: Aquarana catesbeiana (assembly GCF_042186555.1). NCBI lineage: Eukaryota > Metazoa > Chordata > Amphibia > Anura > Ranidae > Aquarana > Aquarana catesbeiana. Next base: position 667,520,170 of record NC_133324.1, on the reverse strand, counting down.
AGAGATGGAGAGTGCACCCTCCATCTCTTTACTCCTGTCCAGCACACAGCACCTCTCTCTGGGGATGACTGAAGATCTCAACCTTTTACCTTTGTTTTTGGACCGATTCATTTCTCCTACGGCCACCATATTTCTACCCCGCTTTGTTTTTTGGGTGGGTTTGCTCTCCTTGTTGAACTTGTGTATGGATTTATGAACACTGAAGTTACCTATCTCTTGGATTGGGAGATTCAATATTTAGGATATTGAATGCTATCTAATCTGGCTGCCCACGTGACCCATGTTCGGCGAGATCTGTGCCGTTTGCTGACCACTTTCGTAGGGTTTGCTGGAATATCGCCCCGCTGATTTTCTTTTGGATAAAGGCCCTGACCGGGTAACAGGTCGCAGGCTTATAGAGCTTGCCTTGGGGTAAGCGAGCACTCTGTGTGGTGTCATCACGTGGTTGTGGTGGAGGATCTATTCAATCAGCACATAAGATGATTCTTCACATTTGGTTTAAGGCTTTGAACACTATTCATATATATAGATGGACGTTTTCTCTATAACTCATGTATTTTTACGATAATTATCACAGTTTATGTTTAAGCACTTGTGTCAAATATCATTGGTGTTAGCGCTGCTACCAACTGTTTCCATTATTTCTGTGTGTATCTCACTTTTAGCAGCTGCTTTTGCTTTGTAGTTTTTAACTATTATTTTATCATTGTTTTTTCACAATAATTTTATTATTTCAATACGTTTATTTTCAATTTTTATTTCTTTTTTTAATTTTTTCACCCATTTGGTTATAGCGCGGTATTTTTTATGTAGTTATTAAAATGTGTGTTTGAACATAACATCATGTGGAATTACTCCACATAACACTGGCTCCATGTATAATACAATGTAACACAACAGTAAAAGACAGGAGTCTAGAGTTTATGATGGCTCAGAAAAACTAGGTCAAAACATATTATGCATCGTTCAAGGAAAACCTTATCTGCTATAAATATATATTATCAAAGTAGCTGAGATAATGGAAAGTCTGTCACCACTCAAAAATGTAAAGAAAGTAAATTAGTGGGCTCTGTTTTTGTTTTGTTTTTTTGTTTTTTGTTTTTCTGTCCACATTTTTATCATATGCTAATGTTCTTTCCATGAACGTCATAAGAGATAAAGTCCATTGCCATGAAATATGATAATCAGCAATGAACAAGGTTAGATAGATTTTGTAAACACTTCCTGGAATTGGAATTTCAGGTTTAAATATTGCTGTAGTTTGTATAGATTATTCAGGACATTTGCCAATGATTTAAATTTTTACTTAGCTCAGGGAGTCAAAATTTACATTTGCCAATCCAGAACATTTTATGTTCTTTTTATCATGAGCTAAATTTTTAGTGGTTGTCTCCACCATTGAAACCTGTAATTTTTTTTTTTTTTAGCAATAACTAATATGGCAGAGTAATCAACCATTATGCTTTTTAAGGCCCCTTTCACACATGCGGACCGTATGTCCGTATTTCATCCATCCGTTTTCGGATGAAATACGGACATACATGCATCCCTATGGGATAGCGGGTGTCAGCGGATGTACATCCGCTGACACCCGATGTTGTCCGGCTCCGCTCTCGTCCGATTCTGCGGACGGAAGAAAATCCTATTTTTCTATCCGTCTGCAGAGCGGATCGGATGAACACGGACAGACGGTCCGTGTTCCTCCGATCCCCCATAGGGGAGAGCGGAGATCTGACAGGGCGGTCCCTGCACAGTGTGCGGGTCCCGCCCTGTCATCTGCCGGCTCAGCTGGGGAAAGCGGAGCGATCCCCGCTGAGCAGCGGATAAACACGGGGCGGATCAACACGGATCCGTCCCGTGTGAAAGGGGCCTAAAAATTTTGCATAAGTGCTTGGGGTATAGTTTCCACAAATGGTTATTGACCCTTTTTTTTTTTTTTTTCATTCCTCTATGCATCTTTACACCACCTGTTGTTCTAATTATATTGCTTTCAGAGTAGCAGGCAGTGACCTTTGAGCCAGAAGACGATGGCTTTCCATGCAAAAGTTGGAAGCTAGATTTAATAAAATTATCTGACTACCAAATTATGGTACCTAAATAAATCTGTATAAAACATATGCGCATATCCAATTGAACATACCTGTGCGCAAAAAGGATACCATTGGTCACAGGGGGGTCATTAAGATATTTCTGGAAACCCCAAGCAATAGACATTTCCGTAATAGACATTGGGGGAGATTTATTAAATCTGGTGCAGCTGTGCGTAGTAACCAATCAGCGTTTAACTTCAGCTTGTTCAATTAAGCTCTGACAATAAGCCCTGGTTCACAATGATGCCACTTGACGTGTCAAATTGCATGCCAAATCGTCGGAAATAGCTGGCAATGGCAGTGTCTGAATCGGTGCGATGCCGCATTTGCGGCGCCGCACTGATTCCAAAAAGTTTCTGTACTACTTTTGGCAATTTCGGGGGTGCGATTTCCATTGACATCTGTGCAGAAACCCGCACAGATGTCTCTGAAATGGCCCCTCGAAGTTGGGACTGACATGCAAGAATGAAATCGTGCAAGTACAGCGTGTGAACCTGGGCTAAAACCTAGAAGCTGATTGGTTACTATGCACAGCTGCACCAGATTTTGTGTGCACCAGTTTTCCTAAATCTCCACCATTGTCTATTTGCCAGCTTTGGCAGGATTGGGTGGTGATCGTTAAATATTGGAACCCCTTTTCAAATACAGTATGTATTCAGTGGAGTCTGTGTTTGTCCACATCTGTATAGGATTCTACATTCCCTTGGCACTCAATTACTATGAGTTTCTTGTGAGCATGAAACATGTCGGTGACTAGAAGCATGTGTTCATACAAATATCTATTTTTTACAGCATTTGAGAAAGCAATGGGAAGCAAATCAAGTATTTCTTCTAGACAGAAAGGAAACAAAAGAAAGGTAAGCTGTCAATTTTGGAGCACTTTTTTTTGCTGTTTTTTGGGAGAAAGCCACAGATAATATATAAATAAAAATAAATATATATATATATATATGTATGTATGTATGTGTGTGTATATATATATATATATATATATATATATATATATATATATATATATATATATATATATGTGTATATATACATATTATTTTATATAGCGCCAACAAACAAAATAAAGGCAGACATTACAGTTACATTACAATTTGGTACAAGAGGAATCAGAGGGCCCTGCTTATTAGAGCTTACAAAAAAGGGAGGGTCAATTGATATAAAGGTAATAGCTGTGGGGGATGAGCTGATGGAGGAAGTAAAACAGTGTATTAGTTAGAAGCAGGATAGGCTTCTTTAAAGAGAAGGGTTTTCAGGGATCGTCTAAAGATGGATAGATTAGGGGACAGTTGGACAGATTGGGGTAGGGAGTTCCAAAGAAGCTCTGAAGAAATCCTGGAGGCGAGCATACGAGGAGGTGACAAGGGAGCTAGAGAGCAGGAGGTCTTGGGAGGACCGAAGAGAGCGGCTTGGTTGGTCGTATATACACATACACACATACATTTATACTGTAGAATATAGATAGATCGATAGACACACACATAGATACACAGTACATACATCGCTTTAAGGATCTTGGCACCACGGAGCAAACCTGACATGATGATCTTTCATTTATAACTAGACCAAAAGGAGGAGTCTGTAGGGTTACATCATGTAGAAACGTGTTGAAGAACCAAGGGAGGGGGGCATACCGGTAACTTGGCACACAGCTATCTAGTTGAGTTGACCGGTAACCCAAAGAGGAAATGCAACCAATACAACAGTTAGTAGGTAGCATTTTATCTCAATACATTTTTATTGAAAAGTTTTAAAGAATACAACGTGTGACTGCAATAAGATATACATATAGAAGTTTGGTATCAATAACTTACAAGTCGTAGGCAGTCGTGCGTTGAATATAGGAACCGTGGCAAGTGTCAAAAAATTCCTTAGTCATACTACAATAGAAAAACAATATGGATAACAGGAAATTAAGTGTTCCTAAACCAGAGAAGCAGGCACAAGTGGAAAAGATTAAAAATAAACAAATGCAGTGCTATGTGATATATCACTCACTCAAGTGAAAAAATATATATACAATTGCCATGGGCAATGCATGAGTGAATGTTGGAGCAACTTGAATTCCCAAACAAAGAATATAAATGGTAAAAAAATATGTAAATGAAATACTTGTTGTCAATCAACTGCACAGTGAAAGAAATATAACAAAATTAAAGTAAACATCAAAATATCAAATTCTTAATTTCAGCAAGTCCACAGTGAAAAAAATATATATTCAAAACTTATTTTCAGCAAGTCCACAGTGAAAAAATATATATATAATATAATGTCCCATAAAGTGACTTTGTGATGATGATCCAAATAATATTAACCATGACTTCACACATGTGCTGCCCCCCCCCCCCCCCCATGTGACTGCGCTTGCCTCCAATTGTGCGGTCACACAATAAGTTTGGTCCATAACAGCAGCTGAACCACCTCTGGACTCTAAGTAGCAGGATTTACAGGCTCCCCCAGGTGTAATCCAGAGATGGTATCCTCATTTTAAAATACAAAAGAGGCCAGATAGTGCATTATCTTTTAAATATAGAAATGTATTTTAGGTGAACATCAGGGTACTCACACTTTATGGGTGCTTGCAGCACACCAGGCTATAGAGAACATACAATGTTAAAATCCTCTCCAAATGGTTTGCAGGCTTGTGTGAATCAGCAGCTAGCTCAGAGAGCAAGTGACTGTCTCCTCCACTGTCCTGGCCCCTCCCCTACGTGTGATGACACAGGGCGATCACGTGTCTTCCTCAGGGGGATCTGACCGGATGGTGGAAGCTACTGAAATATCTACTGCATCGGCGGCCATTAAAGGGAAGCCACGATGCGTGCCATTTTGTTGTGGGCCTGTCTATACAAAAACCCGGGCCATGATATTGGAGTCGTTCATGCCAATAGTAACACTGGTCACAGGCTCCAAGTGTATATAACGGCGGCCATAATAATGAAGCCCCAACATGCACCATATTACTGTGGGAAAAAGAAAACCCTAAATGAACCACTATTCTTTCCTTTAATGAATGCAGGACTGGAAGGATAAACAAGAGCAAAAACCCTTCAGAGAGAGAGCACAATATACACAAACATATATTTACACACCCCGCACACTGTAAAGATGATCTAAAAATTAAATTAAGCAGTATGTGTACACCTAACATCTGATATTCATCAATGAGAGCAACAATGGATACCAAATCTCATATTATATAAAATGTATATATAAGAGTAGTATATATAAAAAAGAAGTGTAAAAACAATCTATAGAAAAATAAATATATATATATATATATACACATACACATCTTCTCTTAAATAAAGATACTAAAAAATTGTCCTGGTACAACAAACCCAAAAAAAGGGAAATGAGTATTCCCCCCAATGGTTTAAAAAAGCAAGTGGAAAAGATGCCTGTACATGGATTTCACTTTGCAAAAGGCAAAGGAGTACATAAGGAAAAAACATCCCTGAAGAGCCTAGGTAATTAAAAGGAAAGAAAACGGGGGGGGGGGGGGTTGAAAAGGACATCAGGAGCACCCCAACTGGAAACCCAGGGCCTCAGTGCTCACAGCGATGTGTAACTAGCTGTTGGTATAGAAGGATGAGCATATTGGAAGCAGGTAGCATTTTTAAAACAGTTAACAGTGAAAGGTGCTGGGAATTGTTTAAAGTGTCTCATTAATAAAGTCCCAACAAATAAGTAAAAAAAAATCTAAACACCAGTTTTAAAGTGGTTGTAAACCTCAGACATGAAATATGAACAACACATATCCTTCTATAGCATGTACTCAAAGTATTTCATTTCGGTCCGCTGCTTTATCCCTCTGCTCTCAGCATAAATCATTTCTACCAAGTTTTCCTGACACCAAGAGACAAAAAGGTGACAGGAGAAGGAGCTCCAGCTGGTTGACAGCCTCAGCTCTGTTCCTGTGTGCTGCATGAAGGGGGGGGGTGCCACTTCCCTTAATCAGCTCTCAGAGCTCTCCTCATTGAGATCTGAATTGTGTACGTTCAGCTCTCGCCTCCCTTTTTTCTGACAGCTCAGACAAACTTTATAAATCTCTCAATTTGAACAGGTGTAGCAAAGAGGAGACTACAGATAGACAGGTAAAACTTGGTTAGGAGGATTTGTTTCATCTCTGTGTATCACCCGAGGCCAATCACTTCACTGAGTATATGTGAGGGTTTACAACCACTTTAAAAGGAGCCCTTAACACTTAACCCCTATTCTGCATACTCAGTTCATACATGCAGATCCCATACTGAAATCATGCAGTGCTAGGATCTTGTCACCAAGAGAACTGCTTTCATAATCATGCTGTTATTATTATTATTATTATTATTATTATACAGGATTTATATAGCGCTGACAGTTTAAGCAGCGCTTTACAACATTAGGGCAGACAGTACAATTACAATACAATTCGATACAGGGGGGAATCAGAGCCCTGCTCCTTAGAGCTTTCAATCTAGGATGTTAAAATGTTTTGAAGGGAAAATGAAATGTAAATTTCTAACAAAGTGAGCAAACATAGAGTAAAGAAAAGTGGAGATATTACCCAGTGCAACACGTTCTTCGAAGGCTGGTTAGATAATGAAGGGAAGCTTGTAACTTGTTTTATTGCCCCCTTTTTTTGTATAAGGGCCCCTTCGCATACCAATGTAAATATTTTTTTTTTGATTTGTACATAAGCTCATATGTTTTGATTCATGAGAACAATAAAACTGAAACAAAGTTGTAAAACCACACAAACGTCAAGAAAATTCTTGTAAGATAAATGACACAAATATTTACTTTATTTATTTTCACAGCCTTTGCAGCTTTCGGCTTATAGTTTTCAATGAACTACCACAGTGCTGTGGAGCACCGTGGTAGTTCATTCATGCCTTCTGTCAGATTGTATCTGCTTACCCATACAGGATGTACGAGTAAGCATATACACTGGCAGATCTGCTGGAGACCTGCATGGCACCAGCAAATCTGCTGATCACTGGTGCAAAAAAACAACCCATTCAGTTTAAAATTGAAATAAAAGGCAAAACATTTGTGTATAGACACATTGGGGGCTATTTACTAAAGACAAATCCACTTTGCACTACAAGTGCACTTGAAATTGCACTTGGAAGTGCAGTTGCTGTAGATCCAAGGGGGACATGCAAGGAAAATAAAAAACAGCATTTTAGCTTGCACATGATTGGATAATAAAATCAGCAGAGCTTCCCCTCATTTCAGATCTACCCCTCAGATTTACAGCGACTGCACGTCCAAGTGCACTTTCAGTGCAATTTCAAGTGCACTTTGCACTTGTAGTGCAAAGTGGATTTGCCTTTCGTAAATAACCCCTATTCTCCCTGTTCTCAGCAGCATAAGAGCTGGGGGGAGGAGAAGCTGCAGCACACTGATCTTCCCATTGAAAGGCTGTGCAGGAGAGGCGTGTCAGGACAAGTCTGATCATTGGAGGAGAGCTGTCTGAGTTCCCAGCACAACTAGAGAGCTGACCAGTGTGTTCTCCTGCTTAGTGTGGTCAGTTTTTATTAGGAAAGCAGAGGGACTGGCAGGAACACCAGGGATTTCACATAAAGGAAGCAATATAAAGAGAACAGGATAATTTTTCATACAAGTACATGGTACAACAGGCACATATCAAGAATATGAAATGTTGGATTTACAAACGCTATAAAGCTGGGTATTGACTTTGAGTTTTTTTTTGTTCAACCAGCAGGTTGAACAGAAGAAACCTCACAGATTTACACATCAACACAAGTGATGCAGGGATGTCTCCCACTGCACTATTGTTTTCTTATATGGCTGCAGCAGCTGATCGATTGCTGGTTCTCCAGCAAGACTGTTCACCAGAAACTGATATACTGATCCGCTTCTTGAACAGAGAGAGGTAAATACGGATCACATTTTGATACGTGTTTACCCAGCTTAAGTGCTCATTTACACTTGTGCTAGCCCTCTGAATAGCTACCTGTGGTGTTTGACAGGTAGTGAGGGGGTAATATATCACCTCCTCATTGCCTGTTGTATGCCCTACAAGCCAGCATCACCATGCCACAGCTACGTGCATTGCATAGAGTTGCGGTGCAGCACCATTCACTTGAATTGGTCATGTTCATGGCAGTACTGCCTGCCAAATGCAATTGGGTGGGTGGGGGAGGATAATGTTTGCTGCACCATAATGCGAAGCATTGCAGCCAAGGCATTTGTATAACCCAATATGGGTGTAGGTCGGGAGCAGTAAAAACATGGGTAACCTCCTAGAGTGTAAACTAGGCCTTTGCAACAAGGCTTGGAAGGGCTTGATTTTTGTTTTGTATGTTTGTTCTGACACCATGAATATTATGGAGATCTAGTCACTCAGGCCCATATTACTGGTAGAGTTACCCTTTAACCACTTCTGGACCGCCACGCGCCGATATACGTCCTTACTTTGAGGAGGAGTATTGTTGTTATGGCAGCAGCTAGCTGCCATAACCCTGGTATCCTCTTGTTTGGCTGGTGGACCGCTACATGATAAAAGTGGTCTCTGTGGCAGATTCGCCACAAGATCACTTTTATCAGCGGCAGGAGAGGGCCGCCCCCCTCCTGCCACACTCTGGTTCCCTCCGCCACAAACCGGAGCCATCAGCAGCAGCAGAGGCGATCTCGTCTGTCCCCCGGGGTGACATGAAGATGAGTGAGGGGAAGATGGCCCCCACCTGTCTCCATGACATTGCAGGGCGGAAGTGACGTCAAAACGTCACTTCCGCCCATAGCTCTTAAAGGGCCATTTTTTTTTTATTGTTTTTTTTAAATTACATTTTTTTTTTAATTGCATTTTAGTGTAAATTTTGACCCCAGATCTCATATTTAAGAGGTCCTGTCATGCTTTTTTTCTATTACAAGGGATGTTTACATTCCTTTTAATAGGAATAAAAGTGACACAATTTTTTTTTTTTTAAATGGTGTAAAAATAAAAAATAAAAGGTAAAATAAATAAGAAAAAACATTTTTAAATGCGCCCCGTCCCGCTGAGCTCGCGTGCAGAAGCGAACGCATACATGAGTAGCTCCCGCATATGAAAACGGTGTTCAAACCACACATGTTGTTGCAATCGGTAGAGCGAGAGCAATAATTCTAGGCCTATGGAGATTTTTAAGGGTAAAAGTTTGTCGCCATTCCACGAGCGGGTGCAATTTTGAAGCGTGATATGCTGAGTATTAATTTACTCGGCGTAACATTATCTTTCACAATATAAAAAAAAAATTGGGCTAACTTTACTGTTGTCTTATTTTTTAATTCAAAAAAGTGTATTTTTTTCCAAAAAAAAGTGCGCTTGTAAGACAGCTGCGCAAATACGGTGTGACAGAAAGTTCTGCAGCGACCGCCATTTTATTCTCTAGGGTGTTAGCATTTTTTGCTATAATGCATTTTTTTAATCTATAATGTTTGGGGGTTCTAAGTAATTTTCTATCAAAAAACCTGTTTTTAACTTGTAAACAACACATCTAAAAAAGAGGCTCGGCCCTTAAGTGGTTAAGGAATATTATAGGCTGTAAACATAATTAATTTTTGCTTTTCATCTTTGACTGGAATGAGACTAAATGAAAATTTGTGGTCTTGTGTTTATAATTTCATAAACCTCTGACTTCTAATTTTGTCATCTTCATACCCTGTTTTATTGCAGGAAGCGAAAAACTCACACGAGAGCACAAACAATGTACCAGCAAATGCCTGCCGACCCCAGGAAAATGGTTTTCGCTCAGAAAATATTTTGAACACAAATAAAAGAATTAGAACAAAGTAGGGACCTCTTTCTTCCCAAACTGCAATGGAATACAACGATATGTTTCTATCTAAACTGATGTATGTGTGTTTTACTGAGCTCCAAATTCTCCATATTGTATGAATGCATGTCATTTCAGTAAATTGTATTGGAATGGAAAATATATCCATGTTTTAATGGCTTAAGTATCTAACACTTTTTAACATATATAGCTATTTTATGAACAGTATAATACATGCACAGTGGTGTAGTGGGTAGCACTTTCACCTAGCAGTAAGAAGGGTCGCTGGTTCGAATCCCAACCACGACACTACCTGCCTGGAGTTTACATGTTCTCCCTGTGCCTGCGTGGGTTTCCTCCAGGTACGCCGGTTTCCTCCCACACTCCAAAGACATGCTGGTAGGTTAATTGGATCCTGTCTAAATTGTCCCTAGTATGTATGAATGTGAGTTAGGGACCTTAGATTGTAAGCTCCTTGAGGGTAAGGACTGATGTAAATGTACAATGTATATGTAAAGCACTGCGTAAATTGACAGCGCTATATAAGTACCAGAAATAAATAAATAAATGTGTATGGCACAGATAAATGTTCTGTTTTTACCCGTTTACACATTTCAGTATGAGTTCAGGATATATAGAGTACTGTAATTAGCGATAGAGTAAAATATTGAGTTCAACGTCTTACAGTAAACATGAACAATTTACAGATCATGGTGCTAAGGGTTAATATAAATGGTTGGGTTATGACATGGTTGTTACCAGGCTGACTACACTGTTAATTTTATCCATTTGATCTCTCTTTGATATGTACTGATGCATTAGGCCTCACTCACGCACATTAGTTTTTAGTCCCTGTACATGAGATCCTGGCATTTTGGTTCAAATGGAAGGCACCCTCCAGCCCTGCTGCCGGCAGCTTATAAAGCTGCATGAGAGGTTTCTGCAGTTGGCTGGGGCTGGATGTTGCACTAAATGGCACTTACAGCAGTATGCAACCAGGCCCACAATTCGGACTGCTTACAGTTTTACAGGCTGCAGACAGCGGGGTTGAACAGTGCCCCTCTGTCTTCTGCGTGCACCAGAACACCGGAATCTCATGCACTGGGGCTAAATGCCCAATGTTCATGAGGCCTTAAAAAACAAGAAGCCCACAAAGGTTTAGATGGCATTATTTTGCATGTTGTCTGTTATCAAGTGATATTAATATAATACATACATTTAATACCATAACTATCAACTAGATGTGGTTTACAACATAGTTACTGGAACACAATGCGACAGTTACACAGTTAAATCTGTCAGTATGAAACTCAGGAGAATAATACTTCGGGTAGTACTAAACTAATAGGTATGTCTATGGGGTAAGGCATTGTATTATCACTGTTCCTTACTGTTTACTATAAATATATGACATATCAATAAATCCTATATAAATGATGACTTGCCTTGGTGTGTTGCATATTCTTTTCTTTTGCATTAATCTTACAAATAAAAGATGTCAAAGGTGAATTACTCCAACCTGTTTTCCATTATAAGGCTGATCAAATATTTATCTACAAAAAAAGTCATTCTGAAAATAGCTTCTTTTAATCTTGCAAGTAGGCCATATTTCTAAATGGATTGTTGACTTATAACAATAGTGCATTCTTGTTTCATTCTTCAGTCTGGGGTGGAGTGTATATATATATATATATATATATATATATATATATGTATATATGTGTGTGTGTGTGTGTGTGTGTGTGTGTGTGTGTATATATATATATATATATATATATATATATATATATATATATATATAGTTTAATACCTAAAAAGCTGACTGGTTACTAATTACAGCTGCACTAGATTCTGTGCATTTTAGTAACACTCCTACATTGTTTTCTCAAGCCAGTAACACTTTCTCATTTCAGTCTCTACCACCCTGTTGACCTGCCTGTGAAATGTAGCTGGGTCATCATTGTTGCTGTCTCTATACAGATTATTGGTAGAATAGTGTACTACTTTCATTCTGGGTCCATACACCAACAACTCAACTTTATAGCAGAGCAGGCTGAAGTTTGCTTTTGTTTTTAGATCATTGTAGGGATTCAGAATTCAAGGACTTTCAGTCTCTCTGTCTCCAGCCTCAGTGTGCCTTGTGTGACTATGACAAATGGTTTTAGTAGTGTGACACTAAAGCTGACCGTAGATGGTTCGCATCTCGGCTGGTTCAGCAGGAACTAGCTGAGATTCGAACCATGTATGGGCAGGCTGAATGTATCCAAGTTGATCAATTGATCAGCTTGGGTACAACCAGCCTGTCATATTTTACATGTGTTTATTGTTAGCGGCTGTCATAGCCGCTAGCAATAATCACTGTGTTCTCCCGGCAAGTACTGCTCCCCTGCCGACACAACACAATGGCTCAGTGGGAGGGATTCCACTGTCAACACTGTCTGTGTTGAAGGGGTAATTGAGAAATCGCGAAAATCACTCTGTCTATAGCTGGCCTAAAGGTAGCCAGCCGGATGGGAAGAGAGGGTCAACACCAGATAATTGGCCCAGGGAGGCTGGAAAGATAAATCTTGCCCCATTTGCTTAAAAGGCTGCAGAGAGCCACTGTGTAGAAAAAAAGATTTTCCTCCCCTTTTAATTTTAGTGACCGATGCCCTTTGTATTTAATCATTCTTTCAGACAAGCTGATTCTTTTTTTGGCAGAGTGCTTCCTGACTTGTGTAAATTTCAACCGTATGATTCCTAGGTGTGTTTACCTTGCTGGCAAGCTTTCACAATGTGTAGCTCATGAGATTTCTCTGCACCAATTATGTCTTCTGTAAAATAAATTCTGTATGCTGCTTGCCAACACTATCCATAACCATGTCATGCTACATACATTTTTAGTATCCTGGCTTGGTACTGTTCCCATTAGTGAGACAAATGTTGCACAAATGTTTGAAATAATCAGTCTTGTATAGGGCTTGATGGGCCCACACCACAGCACAGGTTGCACTTGAAGTATGTAAGCTATTGTTATGGGTTACAAAATGAGACCTGCCAGCACTTTTGTGGGATGAAAACCCTTGGCTACTGCAATAGACATTTATAAGCATACTTGAAATCTCTGTGCAATCTGTTCAATGAAAAAACTTCTAAGAGAATCCTACACAAGGATGTTTGAACAGCCGAAAAAAATGACCAAAAACAAATGAAATAAAAGAAGTTCAAAGGTGACCCCCAGTTATACACAAGAAGCTTGCATATCACATAAAACCAATATTTATTGCAAAAATCTCAATAAAAACATCACGGTAAATATTAAAAAAATCAAAAAATAATATTGCCACTAATGTCCTAATTTACGCGTTTCGCAGGTGGTCGGCTTCTTCAGGACTGTTTTTTAGGACAGGCATACACTAAACAGAAGTAGCCATCTATAATAGAAATACAAACATTTTGCACAATATACCATCCTATGTCTTCTAATCAGACATAATAGGTAAAGCTGTCCACCATTAAAAAAAAAGAGGGGGCCATACACATATATACATTTTTGGGATGACTACCCCTTGGTAATTACTGACATATTGTGTATGTACATCCATTCCCCTATATGAATTTATTGAGAGCTGAACAGCAGAAACACAACACTAACCTTTTATCTTTATGGTCTTAATACATGACAGAAGATGTATGGATGGCATTAGGATACTAGTGTCAGGGTTAAAAAGTGCTATGAACATGCTGAAACATCAGACTTTGTGGATGTATTTCAAAGATCATCAAAGCAAATAAGAAAAAGAAGAATTGGATCTCTGATGTTTTCTGTACTGATGTTCCAATCCTTATCATATTTATTTTATTTATTTCAGGTACTTTTATAGCGCCATCAATTTACGCAGCGCTTTACATATACATTGTACATTCACTTCAGTCCCTACCCTCAAGGAGCTTACAGCCTAAGGTCCCTAACACACATTCATACATACTGTATACTAGGGCCAATATAGACAGGATCCAATTAACCTACCAGCATGTCTTTGGACTGTGGGAGGAAACCGGAGTACCCGGAGGAAACCCACGGAGGCACAGGGAGAACATGCAAACTCCAGGCAGATGGTGTTGTGGTCGGGATTATCATATGAATACTTTGCCAACAGGACCACATGCAGTCTGTATTGAATTAGCAAGTATTGTACATCATTACACAGAGCATATTAGTTATATTTCTAAAACGTTTGCTTTAGACCAGGGGCTTTCTACACAAAGGGCCAGTTTACTGTACTTCGGCTTTTAGGGGAGCCAGACAGTGGCCAGTGGGAGTAGAACATTACTTAGTGTCAGTGGGAGTAAACAATGTTTTAGGCTTGATGGTCAGTGGCAGTACAATAATTATATAGGGACTGTGATTAGGAATAGGGCCCCATCATATGTATTTGTGGGAGAAATAGTGCCCATCAGTGAAAGGAATAGTGTCCCATCATTGGTTTCAGTGGAAGGAATAGTGCCCCTGCCCCATAACTGATGTCAGTGGGAGGAATTATGACCCACTATTGGTGTCGAAGAAAAGTGCCTTGTCAATGGTATCAGTGGGAGGTATTATGCCCCACTATTGGTGTCAAAGAAAAGTGCCTTGTCAGTGGTATCAGTGGGAGGAATTATGCCCCACTATTGGTGTCGAAGAAAAGTACCTTGTCAATGGTATCAGTGGGAGGAATTATGCCCCACTATTGGTGTCGGTGCAAAGAAAGGTGCCTCGTCTTTAGTGTCAGTGGGAGGAATAGTGTTTCATATCAGTGGGAGGAATACTGCCCCGAGAGCCAGAAAAAGGCAAGAAAAGGGTTGAAGTTTAGAGACCGCTACTTTAGACAACGCAACAGATTAAAAGAAAGTTTAAAGGAAAATAGAAACTTACCCTTGCAAAAATGGCTCTTTAACGAAAACACAGGATCAATAGCTGGGAAACCGATCAGAAAATCAGTTAGCTACCTTATAGAAGTCTAAATTAAATATCATATTGGTAATTTTGAAAACCCCAATAATTCCTACAGCCTATAAAACTTATGCTGCATACACACAGTCAGAATTTTCGTCAAAAAAAGTGTGATGGGAGCTTTTGGTCGGATAGTTTGACCGTGTGTATGCTCCATCCAACTTTTTCTGTCTGAATTTCCGCCAGCAAAAGATTGAGAGCAGGTTCTCTATTTTTCCGACGGAAGAAGTTCTTGACGGAAATTCTGTTCGTCTTTATGCAATTCCGACGTGCAAAAAACCACACATGCTCGGAAACAATTCGACGCATGCTTGGAAGCATTGAACTTCATTTTCTCGGCTCGTCATAGTGTTGAATGTTACCGCGCTCTTGACTGTCGAAAGTTCAGAAAACTTTTGTGTGACCGTGAAATTCCGCTCGTGTGTACGGGGCATAAGACTAAGGGCCCTTTCACATAGGGTGTCCAATCAGGTCCTCCTGTCAGTTTTTCAGGCAGACCTGATCGTACCCTACAGTCTCTTCTATGAAGCGGTGGACATCAGTGGACGCCATCCGATCCGATTCTGTCCTCCAAAAACAGACGGATGGCGGTCCTATTTTCCATCCGCCTGGCGGATCAGACAGGCAGTCTGTTTCCATTTGATTTTCCCATAGAGGAGAGCAGGACTGTGTTTGTGTCTGCTCTGCACAGCAGAGTGGACACAGACCTGTCATCCGCCTGCTCAGTGGGGATCAGCAATCCCCCCGCTGAGCAAGTGGATTCTGTTAAGTGGAGGCGCTCGTGTGAAAGTAGCAATGAGCTGCCTAATCCTTTGAATAGGACACATGTGATAAAATTAACCATGTAAACTGCATTTTGGCCTCACATGGTGAGACAATAAAACCAGGTAGATGCTGCTGAAAAAGTATTTCCTCATTGTATAAAGTAAGACATGATTCCTTTTTTTTTTTTCGTTTAATCAGTGGATTTAATGAAAAAAACGGATTCACTCCAACTGAGCTATTATATTCTGCCAGCAGGAGCCTTCCCTGCCGGCAGAATACAATGATCAGTGTTGCCCAGCTATAGCCGGCGGCACTGACCGTTCAGGAAAAACCCAACAGGCTGGTTGTACATAAGTCGATCGATAGCCCATACTTGAATCTAAATTCATCCATTCTCTGTTGAACCAGCTGAATTTTGATCCATGTATGGCTGGCTTTAAGTGCTCCTTGCTAACACTGATGCTTCATAAGCATCTCAGACTGAATAAAAAAAAAAAGATGTTCTTTTCTATCTATTCATCTCTTCAGTCCACACAGGTTGATCTGCGCAGTCAGCTCTGCATAACAAAAAGTAAGTCAAAACTATTTGATCTATTGCCATGGCACCACTGAATATACTTTCCCTGAATGTTCAGGGAATAAATGTCCCTCAAAAAAGGACCAAAGCCTTCCGTACTTTCCATAACAAGAAGGCTCACATAGTATGCCTCCAAGAAACACACTTCACCAAAGATTCTACTCCAAAATATATTTCTCCTTTTTATCAACAAATTTACACGGCTTCTGCCTGTACCAAGCAAAGGGGAACTCTAATTGCATTTCACCGATCCACACCATTCACCTTATCATCAGAAATTAAAGACCCAGAAGGTAGATACCTGATACTCATGGGTTATATAATGGATACAGCAATCACGGTGATTTCCTACTACGCTCCTAACAAACAACCTACACCATTCCTCTCACATATATTACAAGTGATTAATACACACAAAATAGGAACAGTGATAATGTGTGGGGATTCGAACCAGGTCCTCCTCCCATTTCTAGATAAATCACCTTTTACACCATCCAAAATAACCTCTAGATTACCTTTTTCTCAACTTCTTTCCAAATACAATCTGGTAGATTCATGGAGAGAAAGTAACCCAATCAAAAAGAAATTCACTTATTTCTCGCACCCTCATCAAACCTTCACCAGAATAGATCATATTTTTCTAACAATAGGAATGATACCAGAAATTATTGCATCAGATATAATTCCGATTCCGTGGTCTGACCATAATGCAGTATACACTACTATAGCCTCAGCCATACCAAAAGCGCATGACCCAACGTGGTACTTACCGGACATAATGCTCAAACACCCACTACATCAGATGGCCATTGAACAAGCTTTAAAGGAATACATATCAATTAATAATACAACAGACATCTCCCCAATAACACTGTGGGAAGCTCATAAGCCTGTCTTGCGTGGTACAATACAAAGACAAATGGCACTATTTAAACGGGAACGCAAAAATCTAGAAAAAAAACTAGAACTCAATTTTAATGCAGCCTACATATCATTTCAAGATAATCCATCTCAGAGTACAAAATCTCATCTGGAAAAATCTAGATTGGAATACGATCTATTTCTCACTGAGTCAGTTGATAAATCCCTCAAACGCTCCAAACACAATTTCTACATGAATACAAACAAACCAGGTACATATTTGGCTCGGGCATTAAATTCAATTAACAAATCTTTCAAACCAATACGTTTGAAATTATCAAAAAATGTTTACACTTGTAATCCAGTTAAAATAGTCCATAAATTTCACTCACATCTCGCAACTTTATACAAGACAAACAATGAATTTAATCCTACAGAAGCTGAATCCTTCTTCTCAAAAATAACCTTACCTGAGTTATCTCAGAATCAAAAAAGCAGTTTGGATGAGCCTATAACTATAGATGAAGTTGCTAACGCCATAAAAGACCTAAAACTTAACAAAAGACCAGGCCCAGACGGCTACTCGGCTTTATACTATAAAACATTCTCAGAAATACTCTCTCCCATTCTCACTGAAACTTTTAACAAACTTCTAGATGGACATTCTTTTCGGCAAGAAACACTAATGGCAATTGTTTGTATGATCCCAAAACCCCTTTCTGATGATACTTCCTGTGTGAATTATCGGCCTATCTCTCTGTTAAACCTCGATATTAAATTATTAGCAAAAATAATAGCAAAACGCCTCAATAGCATTATAGGAAAATTAATACATAGAGATCAAGTAGGCTTCATGCCAAATAGACAGGCAGGCGATAATATACGCAGGGCAGTGTTATTGGCACATATTGCTAAAAAACGGAAAATCCCTTTATGTTTTCTATCTCTCGATATTAAGAGGGCATTTGACACAGTATCCTGGCAATATATGCAATATTTATTACAAAAATGGGGTTTTGGACCCCACTTTTTAACATGGATCAAAGCATTATATAATAAACCCAAAGCCTATATAAAATATGCTGGATACAAATCTGAAGCCTTTAATATCGAAAGAGGTACCCGACAGGGTTGCCCATTATCTCCCTTATTATTTGCCCTTATACTCGAACCCATGGCCCAATACATCAGAACAAACCAAACTATAACTGGCATTGAAGTAGGAGGTATTACACACAAATTATGTATATTTGCAGACGATATATTACTTTTTCTATCATCACCACAGGTCTCTGGTCCTAACTTAATACCAGCTCTTGATGGATTTGCAGCCCTATCCGGCCTTATGATTAATCCTAAGAAATGCCTAGTGCTTAATATTTCACTCACAAACATGGAATTGATCCCGGCTAGGGCTGCACTCCCATTCACATGGGCAGAAAAATCAATCCCATATCTTGGAATTCATTTAACAGCATCTCATTCTGACTTATTCTCAACCAATTATCCTCCTGTATTAAGACAGATCACAAATCTAATAAAACAATGGTCGCAACTTCCTTTATCCTGGATAGGGAAGATTAATGCAATCAAAATGACTATTCTACCCAAATTGCTTTATCTATTCAGAGTCCTCCCTATTCCAATTCCTTCCTATTTTTTGAGAATAGTACAAAAAAGAGCAACTTCGTTTATATGGGGCTCTTCTAAACCACGTATACCTATACACACACTACATCTTCCCAAAAATAAAGGAGGCCTGGGATACCCTAATTTTACTAACTACTACAGAGCAGCACATTTGGCCAGTCTGTCCAAATACCATGCAAAACAGGAAATCCCATTATGGGTATTTATAGAGGCTTCAGAAAATGACCCTCTATTAATATCAAATTTATTATGGCTTGATCCTAAAGACCGCTTTAAAATTCATAATCCCATAACTAAACACTTCTTATCTCTCTGGGATAAACTAAAAACCAAATATCAGTTACAATCTCCACACAATCCTCTCCTTTCTTTTATCAGAAATCCGGCCTTTTATCCGGCATGGATCTACCCAAATTCTTTTAAAGCTTGGACAACATCAGGCATTCAGACACTAAATGACTTCATAGCATCTAAATCATTCCTTTCATTCCCATCGCTTAGAGAAAAATATGATCTACCAAACTCTGAGATATTTAGATATCTCCAAATCAAAAATTTCTATACACCATTCCTAAAGGGGGATACACCATTATCCCAATTATCCATTTTTGAATCAATCTGTACAAAAGATCCATTTACTAAAGGTACAATTTCATCACTTTATAATCAATTATATGGAGTAGCAAATCTTAATAGACCCTCTTACGTTCAGAGGTGGGAGGAGGACCTGGGACGAACTTTAGAAGACACGGACTGGTCTAACATATGGCTCACATCTAAGTCATCTTCACCCAACATCTTGGCACTGGAGACAAATTATAAAGTCCTAACTCGCTGGTACCTTGTACCCGCTAGAGTGGCAAAATATTCACCTAATACCTCAACTCTTTGTTTTCGAGGATGCCCAGAAATAGGCACATATTTACACATATGGTGGACGTGTCCAGTAATCCAAACCTTCTGGAAAGAAGTCTTCGTGATTGCATCTAAAAAATTTAAAAAAATAATACAACCAGATCCATATTTAACTTTACTCAATCTAAAACCGGAATGGTTAACACTCTCTCAATTCAAACTTATGATCCAACTAATAACGGCTGCAAAACAAACAGTGGCCAAGGCATGGAAATCTCCTACATTGGTACTAGCAGAAACAATTCACAGAATGAATAATACAATGTCCCATGCTAAGATGGTAGCCATCGATCAAAATCAAATTTCAAAATTTGAAAAACTTTGGCATCCTTGGATAAAACAACAGTTCCTGTCAAATTTCAATGACTCTGTCCTGTTGCCATGGTAACAGATTAAATGACTTACAGAGACACCCATTCTAAGGCTTCAAAGAGAATTGAAAAGAATAATAAGCTGACGAACGGGACAACCTTGTGGACCATACCTCTACCTTTCAACCCTTTTTCTTCTTTCTCTTTCCTTTTCTCCACCTTACGATTAAAGCTCATTATCAGAATTTATTTGACCTATATACACTCTACTTGTAAACAATATGTATAGTAGGTATAAATCATTTAAATACCTACAAAAGTAACTAAGGAAATGATATATATCTTTAATTTAGGTTTACGTGAACCCAATGTTTAATATTTGAAATTTCATGATATTTACCTCTATAAACCCTACTGTAAAACAATGAGCTTACTTTATAGATCCTTGTAAACTTACTTTATGTATCTTTATGTATCTTTATAACATTGTATACTCAATAAACTTCTTTTGACAAGGAAAAAAAAAAGATGAATAAAAAAACTGATACAGTACTGTACTCCCAGGTTTTAGCATTATTTGTGATTTGGTTTCTGATGTGATAAAGGTTTATAATGAGAACCTCATCCTAACTACTGTATGGGGAGACCTGCAACAGCCCCATGTTCTGGGGATGAGCAAATATGTCTCCGTTTGCCAATGTCACACCGATAAAAGCTACCTATGGTCAACCATATTCATATTAATAAAACATAATAAAACATGAGAATGGTTCCTACCCCCCCCTCCCCACACTGTGGGGCAAAATAGAATCATCTGCAATCCCCGGTGGTAATATATCCTCTTGGTTATTTGCCATTACGCTAGGAGCGAAGGTCCCTTCCCACATCTCACCGACGATATTGGTGACATTTAAAGCTTGGCTCAGACTCCAACAGTCATCTTTGACTCACTCTGTACCCTCCAATGTACACATCCCTATAGAATCTATACACCATCTAATGATATCGACTTCCTACTTAAGATGGAAATAAAACGACATTATCCACCTGTCTGATTTGATAGACAAAAAAAAACCCAAATCATTTTCCTCACTACAAAAAGAATATCACCTCCTGTCCTCTGACATGTTCCTGTACATTCGCACCCATCACTGCCTTACATCACTCACAACCTGGAAATGTACTCTTCCCCAAGAAGCATGGATCTACTTTAGATCTCCTGTAACACACCGTAAGGGCATATCGTTATTTTATAACCTGCTTCACCACAAGACCACATTCACTGCATCAACACCGATACTCAGATGGGAAAGAGATCTAGGACAATCATTCACAATAGACAAATGGGAAAAAGCTTGTAAATCCATTTATAAGGCCACCTGCTGCTCCACCCTTTGGGAACTAGCATATAAACTGACATATTGTTGGTATATGACCCCTGATAGAATCTCTAAATTTAGCAAAGATCTTGACAACACCCATTGGAGGAAATGAGGAATTAAAGGAGATTTGCTACATACATTTTGGGATTGCCCCAAGCTCACACAATATTGGAGCTCCATTTTTCAACTACTATCGGAAGTTACACACCTGACCATCAGAGGAAGGCCATCCCTGGCTTTACTTTCATTAGACATAGAACAGTACCCCAATCCGATGAGGATTATCATAACACACATACTCCTAGCAGCCAGACTTAGTATATCTAGGAAATGGAAAGACCCAGATCCTCCCACATTAAAAGATGTAGTCCACACTACCCATGTCCACTTCACACATGAAACAACCCTAGCGTTACGCCACGACAAAATGAAAACTATCCACATGTAGCAACCGTGGACTGATTGGACTAGATCTCCGGCATTTATCAAAATATTTAACCTTAACTCTGACAGAAATACCTTATCTGACGCTCATAACTCTTAATTGTACAATGCACCCAATCTACTCCTTAGAACTCACTTTATGTTCAATCTATGACATTTTACTCTCGTTGGTTAAACACTCGGACGGATGGAGTCAGAGGTTAACATATAGGGGAGAGGAGGACAGTTCTTCACGGACACAGTCTAGCACCCTTGCGGGGTGTCCGGTTCATAGTCGATTAACTGGCAATGTTCCTTACACTTGTTGAATAGTATAACCAATGATATTACCACATATATCCTTGTATATGCCACTTATTTGCTACTAGGCAAGATGTACCATTGTCTCATATAGTACCAAAGTCTCATAACGATGACTAAATTTCCTGTAAAAATAATGTTGAACGTGTTTCTTTAACTCTGTATCACCTAAACACTTTTCAATAAAAATTTATTGAGGAAAAAAAAAAAAAAACATAATAAAACATAATAAAATCCATTCTTATTTGTAGTAATTTCCACTGCAGAATCTCTTACATTTCTGAGAAAAATTGTATTGTCCTGAAGAGATCTGAAAAAAGGAAAACATTGTATCTATGTGTCACAAGGGGAAGTAAGAACAAAGGTAATTACAGAGTGCCCAACAGTGCCCTGTGAACTGAACTCCAGTTTAAGACCATGAACCTTGCTTTGTGACGTAGATATTGCTGAAGCATGTTGTAAAAAGAAGGTGTTGTAGACAGTGTGGAGCTTTTGTGATGAAATTGGATGTTTGTTTGGAACTTCATTTTATTAACTTCATTTTATTAATTCAATTTTCAGCTTAAATCAGCCAAATACATTTCAACTGTACAGTAGAGAAAGATCTTTCCTGTCTGTGTGGAAGCAGTGGTCTCCTTGCAGAGGTCTCTTGAATTTATTTACATAGTTACATAGTTGGTGAGGTTGAAAAAAGACACAAGTCCATCCAGTCCAACCTGTGTGGGGGCTAATATGTTAATAGTACATTGTATACCCCTGTATGTTGTAGACGTTAAGGTACCCATTCTAATAGTTTTTTTAAATTATCGATGCTTCCCACTAAAACCACTGCTTGTGGAAGAGAATTCCACATCCTTATCGCTCTTACAGTAAAGAAACCTCTACGCAGTTTAAGGTTAAACCGTTTCTCTTCAAATTTTAGTGAATGGCCACATGTCTTTTTAAATTCCCTTTCACGGAAATGTTTTTTCACTATGCTAGGGTCACCACCAGTACGGTATTTGTACATTGAACTCATATCCCCTCTCAAGCGTCTCTTCTCCAGAGAGAATAAACTCAATGCTTGTAATCTTTCCCTATAGCTGAGATCCTCCAGTCCCTTTATTAGCTTTGTTGCCCTTCTCTGGACTCTCTCCAGTTCCAGCACAGCCCTCTTGAGGACTGGTGCCCATAACTGGACGGCTTACTCCAGGTGCAGCTGGACCAGAGTCTTGTAGAGTGGGAGAATTATCGTTTGATCTCTGGAGTTAATCCCCTTTTTAATGCATGCCAATGTTCTGTTGGCTTTGCTTTCAGCAGCTTGGCATTGCATGCCCTTGCTGAGCCTGTCATCTACTAGGACCCCCAGGTTCTTTTCCATTCTAGATTCCACCAGAGGTTCTCCCCTTAGCGAGTAAATTGCATTCATATTTTTGGCGCCCAAATGCATTACTTTACATTTTTAAACATTAAACATTAAACCTCATTTGCCATGTAGTTGCTCACCCCATTAATTTGTTTAGATCTTCTTGCAAGGTTTCCACATCCTGCGTAGAAGTTATTGCCCTACATAGCTTTGTATCCTCCGCAAATACTGAGATTGAGCTGTTTATCACATCCTCCAGATCGTTTATGAATAAGTTGAATAGGATAGGTCCCAGGACAGAACCCTGGGGGACCCCGCTTTCCACACCAGACCATTCCGAGTACTCCACATTTATCACCACCCTTTGGACTTGCCCCTGTAGCCAGTTTTCCATCCATGTACTCACCCTATGGTCCATGGCAACAGTAAACGTTTATGGAGATCTGTACCGTATGCCTTCGCAAAATAACGGATACACCACATCTACAGGCCTTCCTTTATCTAGATGGCAGCTCACTTCCTCATAGAAGGTTAATAGATTGGTCTGGCAAGAACGATTCTTCATGAATCCATGCTGATTACTGCTACTGATACCAATTTTATTACAAAAATTTTGTATATAGTCCCTTATCATCCCCTCCAATAGCTTGCAGACTATTGATGTTAAGCCTGTAGTTCCCAGGGATATATCTTGGCCCTTTTTTAAATATTGGTGCTACATTGGCTTTTCTCCAATCGGCTGGTACCATTCCAGTCAGTAAACTGTCCATAAAAAATACGGAAAATGGACGGGCTATCATTTGACTCAGTTCATTAAGGACCCTCTGGTGACTTATTAATGTTAAGTTTTTCAAGTCTATTTCTAATTCTGTCCTCTGTTAGCCATGAGGGTGCTTCCTGTGACGTTTTATCAAGCTTAACATTACTCTCTTGGTTACTGTATCCCCCCATTTCCCTTGTGAAGACTGAGGAGAAGAATATATTCAAAGCCTTCGCCATCTCTGTGTCTTTTGTAACCAGATTCCCTTCATCATCCTTTATGGGGTCAATATGTTCTGACCTCCCTTTCTTACTTTTTATATACTTAAAGAATTTCTTTGGATTTTTTTTTACTTTCCTCTTGTGCCTTTTGTGTTCTATCTTATCCGCCCTGATTCCACCCTTATATTTCCTTTTGGATGCTTTGTAAAGTTGGAATGCTGACGATGACCCCTCAGTCTTGTATTTTTTTTAAGGCCTTTTCTTTTGCTTTTATGTGCATTTTTATGTTGGAGTTAAGCCACCCAGGACTTTTGTTAGCTCTTTTAAATTTATTTCCCAATGGAACACACTGGCCAATACCTTTATTTAGTATGCTTTTATAGGAATCTCATTTTTCCACCATGTTCTTTGATCCCGGGTTTTTTCCCATTTATTATCTTCTAGCAAAGATCGCAGTTTAGGGAAGTTGGCTCTTTTGAAATTCAGTGTCTCTGTATAACCCTTGTGTTTCCTATTTCTGTGATTTATACTGAAACAAATTGACCTGTGGTCGCTGTTTCCTAAGTTGCCCCGTATTTCTAAATCCGTGATCAGGTCTGTATGGTTAGTAATCAATAGGTCTAGTAAGGCTTTGTATCTTGTTGGTGCATTTACCATCTGACCCATGAAATTGTCCTGCAAAACATTTAGGAAATGGTGAACAGTAGACGAATGCACATACTATCTCCTTGCTGGTTGTTCTAAGGCTGCAATTTAGATTTGTCAAATTACTTAACCTTGGGTTTAGTTACTCTAGTCACCTGACCATTAATGCCCCCAATACTACCCTCAGAACCTTGTTCCACGCTGGCAATCCCTACATCTGGACCCCCCATCACCTAGTTTAAAAGCCCCTCTAATCTGTTCTATGACTCTGCAATTAGCAAAGTTTGTGTTCTCCTGCTGATTGGAAAGCCCTAGCTTTATAGGGGGTGTGCTGGACCTTTGCAGAGAAACCACTGCCTCTATAAAAAGAGTAAGGACCCTCTCTGCAATATACTGGCAGGTAATGAGTTATTCTCCTCAAGATCTGTGCGGCCTGGCTGTGCTGTGATTCATTACAGCACAAGCCGATCATCGGGTCTCATTCAACAATTGACCATCGGCACCCCGCTGATCGGTTCAGTGATTCGTGGAACAGAGCTCTGTGATTGTAAACAATACAGAGCTCTGTTCACTGACAGGGGATCTTGATGTCTTTTTATTCCCTGCTAAGCAGGAAAAAAACAACAAGATCCTTAGTAAAATCAGCACATATCATACACATTGCACATGTTAGGCACACATTTAACTCTTTCATCGTCCTAGATGTTAACCCCTTCCTACCCAGTGCCATTAGTACAGTGACTGCATATTATTAGCACTGATCACTATATTATTGTCACTGGTGATGTCAGTGGCAGTTAGTCAGCCCCCCCCCCCGTGTCAGATTGATTGTCCGCCGTACTATTGCAGTCCTGTTATAAGTCGCTGATCACCACCATTAGTAGTATAAAAATAAATAAATAAATAAATAATCCAGCAAAAATCGCATCGTTTGTAGACGCTATAAATGTCACACAAACCAATCAATTACCCTTGAGATTTTTCTTTTTTTACCAAAGACATGTAGCAGAATACATTTTGGCCAACATGTATGAAGAAATTAATTTTTTTTTTTTTATTGGATATGTTTTATAGCAGAAAGGAAAAAAATTGTGTTTTTACTTTCAAAATTGTCAGTTTTCGTTTATAGCGCAAAAAATAAATAACCCAGTAGTGATCAAATACCAACAAAAGAAAGCTCCATTTGTGGGAAAAAAATATATAAATTTTGATTTTGGGTACAGTGTTGCACGACTGTGCAATTACCAGTTAAAGTAGTGCAGTGCCAAATAGCAAAAAATGGCCTGGTCGGAAAGGGGGTAAAATCTTCTGGAGTGCAAGTGATTAAAATTAAGATTCAGTTGAGCTTTAAATCCAATAAAAGCAAAACGGTAGCATTCACAGGCTGTATGAATAGGGGTACCACCTTATGGGACACAATTATATAGAGCATACTGGGTATTTCAGAGGAGAGAAAGTAGGGTAGCCAGGCAGCAAAGTCATCAAAGAAGCGCGATACCGGTCCTGGAGGCCTATAAATTGCTGCAATCCTCAGAGAAATGGGAGAAAACAGACGAATACAGTGCATCTCGAAAGAAGAGAGGGATAGAGAGGGAGGGACAGTAAGGACTTGGAAGGTGCTTTGTGGGGACAGAAGGAAGCCAACTCCACCTCCTTTCTGTCTGTTGGGTCTGGAGGAGTGAGTCCAATGGAGACCACCATGGGAGAGGGCAGCAGGAGAAGCTGAGTCAAAATTTTGCAGCCAGGTTTCTGTTATGGCCAGTATGTTCAAGCCATGAGAGATGAAGAGGTCATGTACAGATGTTAGCTTGTTACAGATGGAGCGGGCGTTCCACAGGGCACAGGGCATTTAACATATCTGTACAGAATAACATTTTGCTTCTCAGTTAGGTCAAGCACATTTTCATAAAAGCTTATAAAAGCTTTAAGTAACTTACTGTGCTGGAAGCTTGTGCCAGCAACCACATGGCTTTTTTATGTTTTGTTTCACATGGAACATCCTGTTTGCTAGCTCAAGACATTCTGCCCGAGCTATCCTGAATTGAACTCAAACGTAGGAGTTACGGAGAATTAATACAATTAATGTCTGTATTAAAGAACAGTTGCTGGATCCTTTCCCCAGAACACTGGCATTGGTTCAGAGACTGAATCATTTCAGTTGTTGATCTTTAGCTGTGTCAGCAGTATTATGCAATGTGCTGTCATTTTCAGCATGTGAAGAGCCATGATCATTTAAGTAAACATTTATACAGGCAGACTTTTCACTTTTATCTATTATAGTTTAGGCCTAAGATGAATCAAGACCTGAACTGACCTTTACTAACAATGCAGACAGAGTTTAAAGCTATTTTGGCTATGCTTCTCCTCACGGTAGTGCAGTTAATATTGAACTCCAGCTACCCATATTAAGCCGACAGCAGGCTAAAATCCGCTGACTAGGGATGAGCTTCGTGTTCGAGTCGAACCCATGTTCGACTCGAACATCGGCTGTTCGATCGTTCGTCGAATTGCGAACGATATGGGCCGTTCGCGCCAAATTCGTGTGGCGCGTCACGGCCCATAATTCACTGCGGCATCGCAGTGCATTGCTGGCTGATGATTGGCCAAGCATGCACTATGACCCGCATGCTTGGCCAATCACAGCGCCGCCTGAACAGAGAGCCATAATTGGCCAAAGCCAAGGAGGCTTTGGCCAATTATGGCTCAGGGGATTTAGTACACGCCCCACACTATATAAGGCCGACTGCACGGCGGCCCTGTGTAGTGTGTGTTCCGGCGTTCATTGAGAGAGAGAGAGAGAGACAGACAGTGACATTTGATTTGAGTTAGATAGATTAGGCAGAACAGTCAGTCAGTTAGCTGCACTTACAGTGTATTGTGTATATATATATGCATCCCAGGTGTTGCATATATATATATATATACACTGTATTCAGTTTAGCTAGATCCGTTCTTGTTATCTTCCTACTGACAGGCAGGCTTGTCTTGTTACAGTATTTACAGCTACCTGAAGAAAATTACTGGTGTTCCTTTGATCCTATTAGTACCACAGTCAGGCAGCTAGACTATTTACAGTTAGTGCAGTGCGTCCTGCTCACAGTGTTCAGCTAGATCCGTTCCTGTTATCTTCTTACTGACAGGCAGGCTTGTCTTGTTACAGTATATACAGCTACCTGAAGAAAATTACTGGTGTTCTTTTGATCCTATTAGTACCACAGTCAGGCAGCTAGACTATTTACAGTTAGTGCAGTGCGTCCTTCTCACAGTGTTCAGCTAAACCTACAAGTTAGTGTGGTGCGTCCACCTCACAGTGTTCAGCTAAACCTACAAGTTAGTGCAGTGCGTCCTGCTCACAGTGTTCAGCTAGATCCGTTCCTGTTATCTTCTTACTGACAGGCAGGCT
The DNA here is from genome assembly GCF_042186555.1 of Aquarana catesbeiana. Taxonomy (NCBI): domain Eukaryota; kingdom Metazoa; phylum Chordata; class Amphibia; order Anura; family Ranidae; genus Aquarana; species Aquarana catesbeiana. The sequence continues at coordinate 667,491,757 of NC_133324.1, read as the reverse complement.
TGTCTTGTTACAGTATATACAGCTACCTGAAGAAAATGACTGGTGTTCTTTTGATCCTATTAGTACCACAGTCAGGCAGCTAGACTATTTACAGTTAGTGCAGTGCGTCCTGCTCACAGTGTTCAGCTAAACCTACAAAAGTTAGTGGGGTGCGTCCTGCTCAGTGTTCAGCTAAACCTTCAAGTTAGTGCGGTGCGTCCTGCTCACAGTGTTCAGCTAAACCTACAAGTTAGTGCAGTGCGTCCTGCTCACAGTGTTCAGCTAGATACGTTCCTGTTATCTTCTTACTGACAGGCAGGCTTGTCTTGTTACAGTATATACAGCTACCTGAAGAAAATTACTGGTGTTCTTTTGATCCTATTAGTACCACAGTCAGGCAGCTAGACTATTTACAGTTAGTGCAGTGCGTCCTGCTCACAGTGTTCAGCTAAACCTACAAGTTAGTGTGGTGCGTCCACCTCACAGTGTTCAGCTAAACCTACACGTTAGTGCAGTGCGTCCTGCTCAGTGTTCAGCTAGATCCGTTCCTGTTATCTTCCTACTGACAGGCAGGCTTGTCTTGTTACAGTATATACAGCTACCTGAAGAAAATTACTGGTGTTCTTTTGATCCTATTAGTACCACAGTCAGGCAGCTAGACTATTTACAGTTAGTGCAGTGCGTCCTGCTCACAGTGTTCAGCTAAACCTACAAGTTAGTGTGGTGCGTCCACCTCACAGTGTTCAGCTAAACCTACAAGTTAGTGCAGTGCGTCCTGCTCAGTGTTCAGCTAGATCCGTTCCTGTTATCTTCCTACTGACAGGCAGGCTTGTCTTGTTACAGTATATACAGCTACCTGAAGAAAATTACTGGTGTTCTTTTGATCCTATTAGTACCACAGTCAGGCAGCTAGACTATTTACAGTTAGTGCAGTGCGTCCTGCTCACAGTGTTCAGCTAAACCTACAAGTTAGTGGGGTGCGTCCTGCTCACAGTGTTCAGCTAAACCTACAAGTTAGTGTGGTGCGTCCACCTCACAGTGTTCAGCTAAACCTACAAGTTAGTGCAGTGCGTCCTGCTCACAGTGTTCAGCTAGATCCGTTCCTGTTTTCTTCTTACTGACAGGCAGGCTTGTCTTGTTACAGTATATACAGCTACCTGAAGAAAATGAATGGTGTTCTTTTGATCCTATTAGTACCACAGTCAGGCAGCTAGACTATTTACAGTTAGTGCAGTGCGTCCTGCTCACAGTGTTCAGCTAAACCTACAAGTTAGTGGGGTGCGTCCTGCTCACAGTGTTCAGCTAAACCTACAAGTTAGTGGGGTGCGTCCTGCTCACAGTGTTCAGCTAAACCTACAAGTTAGTGTGGTGCGTCCACCTCATAGTGTTCAGCTAAACCTACAAGTTAGTGTGGTGCGTCCACCTCACAGTGTTCAGCTAAACCTACAAGTTAGTGGGGTGCGTCCTGCTCACAGTGTTCAGCTAAACCTACAAGTTAGTGGGGTGCGTCCACCTCACAGTGTTCAGCTAAAGCTACCTGTAGAAGGTTGGTGGTGTTCTCATACTACAGGCAGGCAGTTGATTTTGCTAGCTGCAGTATCAGTACATATATATATATATATATACATATCCCAGCTTAGTGCAGCTACAGGCCATTAGTATGTCTGGAAGGCCAAGAAGGAGAGGCAGACAGTCACAAGCCAATAAGAGAGGGCAAGCAGGCTCTGTGTCTAGTGCTGGTCATGGAGACGGTGCATCCTCATCAGCATGTGGCCGTGGGACACGCTTGGGCTTTTTTTCGGCAGCTGGCCGTGTTGAGCCACAACATGCGGAAGACTTGGTCGAGTGGATGACCAAGCCGTCCTCATCCTCCTCATCCTCTCTCACCCATGCCCAGGGTACTTTGTCTGGCAAAGCAGCGGCCTCTTCCCTCGGCTCAATGTCATCAGTGACTCCTTCCCTAGCCCCACCATGTCCTCCTGAGGAGTCCCTCGAACTGTTTGACCACAGTGTTGGGCACATGCTCCAGGAGGATGCCCAGCGTTTGGAAGGCTCTGATGATGATACTGAGCTCGATGAAGGCAGTAACATGAGCGCAGACAGAGGGGGTGCCCAAGAAGGACAGCAATCTGGCAGTCATGCTCCCCCTGCTGTAGCATACTGCCAGGTTTGCTCCAGTGATGAGGAGGGAGGGGATGATGAGGTCACTGACTCAACGTGGGTGCCTGATAGGAGAGAGGAGGAGGAGGAGGAGGAGGTGGCACATCACCAACGAGGCAGGATGCCCTCCAGGGGCCAGCCTAAGGGCAGCACATTGACTGCATCACACCCCAAAGCTCCACATGTGCAGGGCGCTGCAGTCTCTGCGCGTTATTCAAAAAGTTCTTTGGTGTGGGCCTTTTTTGAGACGAGTGCATCAGATCGCACCGCTGCTATTTGCAACATATGTCTCAAGCGTATCTCGCGTGGCCAAAACATCTCCCGCTTGGGTACCACATGCTTGACCAGACATATGTTGACCTGCCATGCAGTTTGTTGGCAAGCGTATCTAAAAGACCCACACCAAAGAACAAAGAGGACCTCTCCTTGCTCCTCATCAGCTGAGATCTCCAACCCCACTATACCTTCAGTCCTCTCTGAGACCTGCACTGAGAGGAATGAAGGTGTAGAATTAGGTGTGTCACAGCCAAGTACTTGTGGGCAATCTGCTTTTGGTACACCGACGTCAGATTGTACCAGGCAAATTTCCCTGCCCCAGCTGCTGCACCGCCGAAAGAAGTTTGCTCCCAGCCATCCACATGCGCAGCGGTTGAATGCTAGCTTGGCAAAATTGCTAGCACTTCAACTGCTGCCTTTTCAGTTGGTAGACTCTGCCCCCTTCCGTGAGTTTGTGGAATGTGCGGTTCCTCAGTGGCAGGTACCTAAACGCCACTTTTTCTCACGGAAGGCGATTCCGGCTTTCTACCGGCATGTGGAAGGCAATGTCCATGCCTCGCTGGACAGGGCGGTCAGCGGTAAGGTGCATATTACCGCTGACTCATGGTCCAGCAGGCATGGACAGGGATGTTACTTTTCACGGCGCATTGGGTGACTCTGCTGGCAGCTGGGAAGGATGCAGGACAAGGTGCAGTAGTGTTGGAGGTTGTTCCGCCACCACGCCTCCAAAATGCTAATGATTGTGACACACCTCTCTCCTCCACCCCCTCCTCTTCTTCTTCCTCCATGGCCTCTTCCTGTGCTTTGTCCTCGGAACCAGTGGTGCTCCGTAGCCATTCAAGGGGCTACGCAAGTACGCAGGCCAAAAGATGCCATGCGGTGCTTGAGCTGGTGTGCTTGGGGGACAGGAGCCACACTGGGGCAGAGGTTCTGTCAGCTCTGCAGGGGCAGGTTCAGAGGTGGTTGACGCCACGCCAACTTAAGGCAGGAATGGTGGTTTGCGACAATGGCACCAACCTCCTCTCTGCCCTCCGACAGGGACAAATGACCCATGTGCCCTGTTTGGCTCACGTCCTTAACTTGGTGGTGCAGCGGTTCTGGGGCAGGTACCCGGGCTTACAGGATGTCCTGAGGCAGGCCAGGAAAGTCTGTGTTCATTTCCGCCGGTCATATAATGCCAGTGCTCGGCTGATGGACCTCCAAAAGCAGTTTAACCTGCCCAAGAACCGCTTAATCTGTGACATGCCCACCAGGTGGAACTCAACGTTGGCCATGCTGCAGCGGCTGCACATGCAGCAGAGGGCCATCAATGAGTACCTGTGCGACTATGGCACCAGGACAGGGTCAGGGGAGCTTGGTTTTTTTTCCCCACACCAGTGGGCCATGATCAGGGATGCATGCACTGTCCTGTCACCATTTGAGGAGGCCACGAGGATGGTGAGCAGTGACAGTGCATGCATCAGTGACACTGTCCCCCTTGTCCACCTGCTGGAGCACACGCTGCGTGGAATAATGGACAGGGCACTTGAGGCAGAACAGAGGCAGGAAGAGGAGGACTTCCTTAGCTCTCAAGGCCCCCTTTATCCAGACAGTGTTTCTGCATGCCCGCCAATCACACAGGAAGAGGACGAGGAGGAGGAGGAGGAGGAGGAAGATTGTGTCAGTATGGAGGTGGAGCCTGGCACTCAGCATCAGCAGCAGTCTTTAAGGGATCAGTCCCAAGAAACACATGGACTTGTACGTGGCTGGGAGGAGGTGGCTGCGGACCATGTCGTCCTTAGTGACCCAGAGGACTCTGGACCGAATGCCTCAGCAAACCTACGCTGCATGGCCTCCCTGATCCTGCAAAGCCTGCGTAAGGATCCTCGTATTCGTGGTATCAAGGAGAAGGACCAATACTGGTTGGCAACCCTCCTTGATCCACGTTACAAGGGTAAGGTTGCGGACCTTATCTTGCCATCGCAGAGGGAGCAGAGGATGAAACATCTTCGGGAGGCCTTGCAGAAAGGTCTGTGCAACGCGTTCCCAGAGACTGGGAGGTTACAAACTCCTGTTTCTGGACAACGTGTTGCTGAGGCTTCGGTCAGTCAAAGAAGGAGCGGTGGAGAAGGTGACCGTCTGACCGATGCGTTCAGACAATTTTTTGGTCCGCAGCCCCAAGGTATGATCGGTTCCAGCAACCATCGCCAGCGTCTGTTTTACATGGTGCAGGAATACCGAGGGGCAAGATCAGACTTGGACACCTTTCCCACCGAAAATCCTCTGGGTTACTGGGTCTTGAGGATGGATCACTGGCCAGAGCTTGCACAGTATGCAATTGAGCTACTGGCCTGTCCTGCATCCAGCGTTCTTTCGGAACGCAAATTCAGTGCTGATGGAGGCTTTGTAACCGATCACAGGGTGCATCTGTCCACCGACTCGGTCGATCGACTGACCTTCATAAAAATGAATCAGTCTTGGATCACCACCAGCTACCAAGCACCTGATGCTGATGTAACCGAATAATTTTTTTTTAAATCTCAGATCCCTTCAAAGACTGCCTATGCTGATGCTGAGTGACTATCCCTGAGTAATTATCCTCTTCCTCCTCAATCATCACGCTGATAGCTTGAAAGAACATTTTTGGTTCTGGGCGCCACCACCAGTGCCTAAGGCCCAATTTTTCTGCCCCTGTTTAACAGGGGTGTGTAATTACAATTTTTGATGCAATACTTTGCAGCAGGGCTCGTTCCTGCATTCCAACTAGAGTGTCTGTGAGGGGTTGCAGTGTTGTAGCACCAGCACCAGTGCCTAAGGCCCAATTTTTCTGCCCCTGTTTAACAGGGGCATGTCATTACAATTTTTGATGCAATACTTTGCAGCAGGGCTCGTTCCTGCGTTCCAACTAGAGTGTCTGTGAGGGGTTGCAGTTTTGTAGCACCAGCACCAGTGCCTAAGGCCCAATTTTTCTGCCCCTGTTTAACAGGGGCGTGTAATTACAATTTTTGATGCAATACTTTGCAGCAGGGCTCGTTCCTGCGTTCCAACTAGAGTGTCTGTGAGGGGTTGCAGTGTTGTAGCACCAGCACCAGTGCCTAAGGCCCAATTTTTCTGCCCCTGTTTAACAGGGGCGTGTAATTACAATTTTTGATGCAATACTTTGCAGCAGGGCTCGTTCCTGCGTTCCAACTAGAGTGTCTGTGAGGGGTTGCAGTGTTGTAGCACCAGCACCAGTGCCTAAGGCCCAATTTTTCTGCCCCTGTTTAACAGGGGCGTGTAATTACAATTTTTGATGCAATACTTTGCAGCAGGGCTCGTTCCTGCGTTCCAACTAGAGTGTCTGTGAGGAGTTGCAGTGTTGTGGCACCAGCACCACCACCACCACCACCAAAGGCCCAATTTTTCTGCCCCTGTTCAACAGGGGCATGTAATTACAATTCTTGATCTAATATTTCACAGCAGGGCCCATTTCTGCACCCACCAAGAGCGAGTGAGGACTTACAGTGTTGTGGCACCAGCACCACCACCACCAAAGGCCCAGTTTTTCTGCCCTGTTCAACAGGGGCATGTAATTACAATTCTTGATCTAATATTTCACAGCAGGGCCCTGTGAGGGCTTACGTTGTTGTGGCCACAACAACACCTAAGGGCCAAATTTATGCTGAGTATATAGGGCAGGCCCCTACTTTCAAACATCTAACTTACAAACGACTCCTACTTGCAAACGGAAGGAGACAACAGGAAGTGAGATGAAATCTACCCCTAGGAAGGGAAATTCTCTCCTGTAAGAGTTAATATGGGAAAAACATTTCTCCTTTCCACTGATGCTTTCCAATCCTTGTTCCACAAAAAAACCCAAATTTTCAAAAAACATTTGTCATTGGGACAAAAAGTGAGGTGAAATCTTCTAAAGAGGAGGAAAGACAGCAAAACAAATGTCACAGGGGTGATAACCCTTCCCTATGTTTTCCAAAAAGCTTAAAAAAGATTTTTTGGCTGGAGCTAAACACGTTAAAAATGTACCCGTTCAAAATGACAAACAGATTCTACTTAACAACAAACCTACAGTCCCTGTCTTGTTTGCACCGCCTGTATACTGCTGTTCAGAGTATATAGAGCCTTGTGGCCCCACACCTTTCCTTATTTTAATTTGGGTGCGGGGTTCCCCTTAATATCCATACAAGACCCAAAGGGACTGGTAATGGACTGGGGGGTACCCATGCCGTTTGTCTCACTGATTTTCATCCATATTGCCAGGACCCGACATTACATTAAACCCGCAAGCAGTTTTAAATGAGATTTTTTCCTTTAAAAATGACATTTGGTGCAGGGACTGTTCTAAACACGGGAAACACGCGCCACTTTACAGGCATACTATAGACACCCCCCAGGTACGATATTTAAAGGAATATTTCACTTTTTTTTTTTACTTTAACCATCATTAAAATCACTGCTCCCGAAAAAACAGCCGTTTTTAAAAGTTTTTTTTGCATTGATACATGTCCCCTGGGGTAGGACCCGGGTCCCCAAATCCTTTTTAGGACAATACCATGCAAATTAGCCTTTAAAATGAGCACTTTTGATTTCGAACGTTCAAGTCCCATAGACGTCAATGGGGTTCTAACGTTCGTGCGAATTTTCGGTCCGTTCGCAGATTCTGGTGCAAACCGAACCGGGGGGTGTTCGGCTCATCCCTACCGCTGACATCCCTCAGCCGGTCCAGGCTCAGGAAAGATCCCGACCATATGGTCAGGATCCACCCAGATGCCTGTACCAGAACCTAGCTCAGCCTTTCGGCGATCCGTTGAGAACCTGAGCCAGCACTGAAGGGGCAGAGCACAGAGCCGCTGACTGACAGTACCGGTGCTCTGCTCAGAGTGGAGAGGGAGAACTGAGCAATCAGTTTTTTATTACTCAGTTCTCATTGCAAAGTCAGTGGGGAACAGATGCAGTATCAGATCGATGCTGAATCCACCTAGGTGAGCATAATTTTTTTTTTTTTTTTTAAGTCCATGTGTTTTTTTAGACATGTGTATAAAAATATATATGGCAGATAATGGATCATCAGTCTGGGGTTCTGTAGGTGGTTGTAGCTTGTCTATTGATAGTGATCACACAATCGGTAATGATTATGAGAGAATGAATGCATAGCGTTCTCTGATTGGATAAGGTGGAGAATGTGACATGAGCCCTACAATCAGAAAATGTATTCTCTGAATGGCACCCTTGCTATATACATAGTATACATAGTTGGCAAGGTTGAATAAGGTCACCAGTCCAATTGATACAACCTGTGGTGTGTGTGTGAGTTTATATCAATAGTAATTTTTATATCCCTGTATGTTGCGATCGTTAAGGTGCCCATCTAAAAGTTTTTTTAAACTAACGATGCTCCCTGCTGCTTGTGAGAGGGAATTCACATTCTTACTGCTCTGACAGTAAAGAATCCGCTACACATCAGGGGTAATTATATAGGAGGATTTGTATTCTGATAAACAGAAAAACATAGTATAGTTTACATAGGTGTGCGCAGCCTCTTACATTAGGGTGTGCACCCCAAAGCTCAAATACATATGCATGTGTATATGTACTGATGGTGTCAGTAGGGCAGTGGACAGTGTAATTTTGTTAATTTTCTTTTCCCAAAAATGTTTGGCTTGTGTAACATTTTTAGGGGGGATGAAATATCAGTGGTCTAAACAGGGGGAAATATGCAGCACACAAGGCAATTAGGGTGTGCCCAGGCACACCTGGCACACCCTGTGCGCACGCCTATGATAGTTTATAATGCAAGGCCACAGTTTTAACAGGCATAGTAAGCATTGTGCTGTTACATTTCATGACAGCTTTTGTTCATTCTCTCCCGAAACCTCTCCGGACCACCTCAGATTTAACACCTATACAATCTGCCTTTTCTGAGGATCAACCAGTTGAGAAACCCATCTCCTATTTCTACCAGGCTTTACAGACGCTAACCATCACAGGAAACCCTACTTTCCTAACCAACTGGGAGAAAGATCTTCATAAAGAGATATCAGAGGTCCAGAAATCCACTATCCTCCTAATGGTTCACACCTCCTCCACGGCCTCCAAAATGGCGGAAGTAAAATATAAACTGCTAACGAGATGGCACTATACCCCAGTGGTGCGCTACAATGTGGCGAACGAGCTACACATGCACATATTTGGTGATATTGCCCACTAATTCGCCCATACTGGTTGTCTATTTTGCATTGGAAAAAAGAGATTCAAGGTTCTGAGATCCCCAATGACCCATGGGTTATACTACTCCATTGTACAGGCTCATCAGTTGGAGCCTATAAGAAATCTATAACACGACACTTGCTTAATGCAGCAAAAGCACTCATTCCTCGATATTGGAAACTACCGACCATACCCTCATTACGCCAATGGCTAATGGAAGTAGATCACACATATTACATGGAAGATCTCACTTATTCCCTCAGGAATAAGTCTGATTTGGTAAAGAAAATATGGTCCTGCTGGTTTGCCTTCAAATATACATCCGCATATACGGATATTATGTCTCAAAATAAGTAAATGATGTGATATATGCCGAATATATTCTTTCAGAGGGACTAGACCGAGGCAGACACCCCTCTCCCCCTCCCCCCACACTTACCCTTAATCTTTCTCCCCCCTTTTTTCTTTCTTTCTTTCTCATTTCTTCTCCTCTTACTTTTTATTTTGTCGAATTCTCAAATGTTCTATGTTTGAGTGAGGGCCCTCACAGAGAATTCAATGGTGTCTATGTCCCATGTCTGCTGACAACCTTAGTATTTTGGGCAATTGGGTTAGCTTGCGACAACATTGAACATTGATACCGGTCATATATAGAGTTTCTGATTCTATAACATGATATTGGATATGTACAATAGTCACCTTTCTTTAATTGTCTGCTATGTCATTTTAAGGCTCATTAGTAGATTTGCTCAACCTCTCCCCCGCCCCTTCCTTTTTTCTTTATGTATGTTTTTTCGTATATGCTTTGTATACAGTGTTTTTTCAATAAAAACTAATTAAAAAAAAAAGTGCCAGACTACCTGAAGTAACCGAGAACAAGCTAATTACATTAGAAAAACCAATAACAGAAGAGGAGAATAATACAGCTTTAAAAGAATGGGCGTCGGGAAAAAGCCCAGGTCCTGATGGGTTCACGATATATCATTACAAAAAGTTTAAATAAAAATGTATTACCTAAACTGTGTTCATATATGAATGGACTGGGAACAAATTATAAGATGGAAAAAAAACAAACAAAACAAAAAACAAAAAAGAATTAACCATAGGTGATGGCCATATAGTTTTTCTAGAGCTACTGACCCATGTGTTTATGTAGGGGTGGGGGAGGCTGTAAATGTTTTTGTTTTTACATTCATTTTTTTTTTTTACTTTTTTTTTTTTCTTTTAATTTAGGTGTATTGCTATCCTATAGGGGATTTATAAATCCCTATAAGTTTGGATATTTACAGTGACGGGTTCTCTTTAATGAGACCCCTGTTGTCTCCCATGCACTCCACTGAAGCGAATGGAGCACAGCTCATGTGTGTCACATGGGGAGGTCAGTATGATCCAGGGTCTGTAGAACCAGGTGTTTTAAAGACACATTACTAAATGCATGTTCTTATATTTTAAGAAATAAAATTTGAATAAACAAAAAAAAAGGTATAGACCTGGAACTGAAAGCGCAGCAAGGGTGGAGTTAAGAGGTTCGGTTTGAAATATGGGTAGGTTTACCTGATTGGATTACATGGGGGCTAGGGTGTGGCTGGGGTGTGGCACCAGTGGTCTAGCAGAAGGTGGGCATTGCTGTAGGTCAGTGAGAGCATCGAAAAAGACACTTGTGCCTCCTTGATCCTGTGAAGACAAAATGCATTTTGCTCTCACGGCTGCAGACAGCAGCATTGGCGAATGGCCCTCATTGGTTGGACGCACAACTTTTGGGTATGCTGTCGAGGGCTGGGCAAATTCCAGCTACACCTGCCCCTGCTCATACATGGGCGAGGAGGTCAAGGCCTCCTGCGCGTCTCAGCCCAAAAGGGACCCCAAGGGTTATCTGCTGCTCAGGGAGCCCAATTAAGGACCCTCCAGCCCCAAAAGCTAAGAGGCAGCATTCCTCTTTTACTGGTGGGGCTGGGAGGAATCCCCGTCTTAGGCGGGACCCGGACAGGAGCTCTACTATGGATCCGCACTCCCTGCTCTCCTTTCAGCATCTGCAGGACCATTTGGCTGGGCCGGCGGGAGCCTCTCCCGCTGGCAGGGCAGCCTGGCGAGGGAGAGCAGTGTCGGCTGGTGTGAGCCCCTTAACTGGTGCGAGTCCCTTAACTGGTGCGGCCGCGACCATTGTGGGGAGAAGCAGAGGAGATGTCGCTGTCGCTCCTCCCAGGGTTCAGGATAGGAGGACAGCATCTGTGGGCAGGAGTGGCCGGCAGAGTGCTCAGTGAGGGAGTATGCATCTGAATGGCTGCTGTGCGCCCTGTCCCTGCAGCCTTGAACTCACCCGGAGACCAGAGCCCTGCATACCGGTCAGAAGGTGAGATCTCAGATTCGGAGGGGGGAGAAGAACAACTGGAGGAGGATGCTACGGCTGGGGATGAAACCAAGCAGCATCTGGGATCTGGGGAAACGGCTGTGCTGGACCCAGCCCTAGGATAGCAGATGTTCCTCTTTCTGTCTCTGTTGTCGTTTCCTGTTGTGTCTCCTGTCTTGTTTGTTGGGGATGCTGTAGGGGGTTCCTTGGGTGGTTTAACGCAGTTGATCAGGGCATGGTGGGGGGGCCCTCTGCCTGACAATGCGGCAGTGGGGCAGGATTCCCTGGTGTCCAACTTCCAGATGGCATTGTTGACAGGGTGTAGGGATCTTCTGACACAGGAGGATGCGGTTGCATCCTCCTCCAGGGCCGTCTTAATAGCATCATGGGCCCCTGGGCAAAGTAATGCTCTGGGGCCCCTACAATGGAGACAGTGCAGGTAAACAGACATCAAGTAGGTAGGAGGCAGAAAAGCGGAGCTTCCCCTTTTGGGTGGAGGTCCGCTTTAACTACATGAACAATCATTCTGTACAGCAAAGAAAGAGTGGGAAAATACTACATATATAAAGTAACAAAGCTGTCCTGTACATATAATATATCTGCTAGAATGATGCTCAGGACAGTTGTAACAAGTATAGACACGGCCGCCAATAAAAATCATGAGGCACCATCCAGCCTGACAGGGCCTCAGATACCCCCAACATTGTAACCCCTCTACATCATATATACATCCAGCACTCCTAACTCCACCCAACCCCCCCCCCCACACACACACACACACACACCAGGTTTCCCCCTAAAATTGTTATCCCATTACCACCTCCACACCCCTGGATTCTCAACCCCAAATAAATAACTCCCCAGCACTCTGACTCCTCTACACCTTAGATATCCCCCCAGCACTCTGACCCCTCTACACCCTAGATATCCCCCCAGTACTCTGACCCATCTACACCCTAGATACCCCCCAGCACTTTGACCCCTCTACACCCCAGATACCCCCCCCAGCACTGCGACTCCTCTACCCGCCAGATATCCCCCCAGCACTGTGACCCCTCTACACCCCAGATATCCCCCCAGCACTCTGACCGCTCTACAACCTAGATATCCGCCAGCACTCTGACCCTTCTACATCCCAGATATTCCCCCAGCACTCTAATCCCTCTCTGCACCCCAGATATTCCCCCAGCACTCTGACCCCTCTACACCCCAGATATCCCCCCCAGCACTTTGACCCCTGTACACCCCAGATATTCCCCCAGCACTCTAATCCCTCTCTGCACCCCAGATATTCCACCAGCACTCTGACCCCTCTACACCCCAGATATCTCCTTAGCACTCTGACCCATCTCTGCACCATAGATATTCCCTCCAGCAATGTTACCATATACCATAAGATACCCCTTGTATTGTGACCCCACTACATCCCTGATACCCCCTACAGTGTGCCCACCTCCAGCACTGTGACAAGGACTCACCTATGCCAATCAATTCATGCAGGCAGAAGGAGGGGTGGAGGAGGGAGCATCCCTCCGGGCATTCCAAGCCCTTCAGTGCAAACAGTGCTGGACAGCTGGGCTCACCATGACACCATCCACAATGCCACGTCCACAGGTGGGCTCTCAGTGCTGCCGACTCAGCAGCTCCCACTCCAACTCCTACCCCGCGGCCTCTGAGTCCCAAGCATTTAAGCTGCATGGGACGGGGTCAGAGCATCACTGGCGCTCCGGCCTGCCCCTCCCTGCTGGCTGTGAAATAGGTATCATTCTGGACAGCACGGTGCACCGCTGCCAGCCTGCCTCCCCTGTGTATCCATCACTCTCAGTGCCATCATGGGGCCCCCAAGGGGCAGCTTCTTTGGGGAAAGTGCAGGGGCCCCCCATGCAGCTGGGGCCCCTGGGCAGTGCCCAGATGTGCTCTCTCATTAAGATGGCCCAGCCCTCCTCGAGGGAGGTTTCCCCGGTAATGGCTTGGACATCTGCGGGGGACAATGGGTCAGCCGTCGCTGGGTTGACGCAGACGTGATTGGGGCCCCCAGCTGCAGCACGGTCAGTAGTGACGGCGACTGATGGGGCAGCTTTACGCAAACTCTTTTGGCAGATTCACCCACCACTTTGGAAACAGCGGGGGCGGAATCAAAGAAGGTGGATACGGCCTCTGACGAGGTTCCTTTATCTGACTCCGCAAAATACAGTTTACGTCTGCTATGAGGGCCCCCTTAGGGTACACCTTAAGTCAGAACATCTGCGGTGGACATCTGCGGGGGACAATGGGTCAGCCATTGCTGGTTTGACGCAGTCGCGATTGGGGCCCCCAGCTGCAGCACGGTCAGTAGTGACGGCGACTGATGGGGCGGCTTTACGCAAACTCTTTTGGCAGATTCGCCCACCGCTTCGGAAACAGCGGGGGTGGAATCAAAGAAGGCGGATATGGCCTCTAACAAGGTTTGTTTATCTGACTCCACAAAATGCAAAGTTTACGTCTGCTATGAGGGCCCCCTTGGGGCGCACCTTAAGTCAGAAGTAAAAGACAGGATATAGAAATGGGAATACGTGGAAATATTTTCACTATTGCCCTTGGAAAAGTTCAATCTGGATAAAGTGAAGCCCGACGAGAGTAAGAAGGAGGAAGAGGAAAAGAGGCGTTATCGTCTCATCCCCAGGAATTTTCCCAACTGGCTTCAGGCATTTAATATTCTGGCCAGTGTCACTGGAGAAAAGATGTTGGAAAACTGTTCAGCCCTTTTCTGTTATCTGGACTCAATTAGTGAGGCCCAGAGGGTGTATGAGGGAGTGGCGTTGTTGCGATATGACGAACAATTTCGCCAGTGGATGGCTGTTAGACCCTCGTTTAGATGGGATTATAAGGACATCGCCTTGTGGATGAACCTTATCACCCAGGCAAGGGCAGCCCCTGCTACCTTTCTTGGGGGGACCGGGAGTGCTGCTGCCTCTTTACCATTGGCCGAAACACTGAAGGGGTTCTGCTGACTGTTTAATGATGGGACCTGCAGATTTAGTGGATCTTGCCGTTTTAGACATAAATGCTTCAGCTGTGGAGGGGCGCATCCTTCCTCTAAATGCTTCTAGCAAGGGAGAGGAAAATCTGCTGAAGCTGGAAAGAGGGAGGAAGAGCTGGCGGCAATTTTAAGTAGAGATCAAACTGGGCCGCTGCTCAGTTGCTTTTGCGGGGTTTTGCGGATAGATTTCCAATTCCTTGCACATTGTCTGATATCCCACCGGTGTTGGCCAATTTGAAGTCGACATATTTACATCCAGACGTGGTTTTGAAAAAATAGCTCAATGCGGTGTCATTGGGGAGAATGGTGGGTCTGTTTTCTTTCCCCCCTGATAGCTAACTTAGAGGTTTCTCCATGGAGGGTAGTCCCCAAGAAGAAACCCAATAAGTTTTGCCTGATTCATCACCATTCCCATCCTAAGGGAGGTTCGGTGAATGATGCGATCGATTTGTCCTTAAGCACTCTGTTCTATGTGACATTTGACATGGCGGTGGTGTGCGTGCGTAGATTCGGGAAGTGCGCGCTTATGGCCAAGACCGACATGGAGCCCGCCTTTAGATTGCTGCTGGTCCAACCAGACAGTTTTCGGCTGTTGGGTTGCAAGTGGGAGGGGCGATACTTCAGGGATCGTTGCCTGCCCATGGATTGAGCAATTTCTTCTTCCTAATTTGAACTTTTTAGCTCTTTTCTGGAATGGGTTTTGCGAGACTTGTCGGGTGTAACATCGATCAGTCCTTACTTGGATGATTTTGGTGATTGGTCCACTGGGTGACCGGATTTGCCTGACCCTGCTGGCAACACTCCAAGATGTGTTTCAGGTTTTTGCAGTGCCGTTAGCGGTGGCAAAAAAAACTGGGGGCCCCACCACTGAGCTAAAATTCTTGGGGATTTCATTGACACTATTAGAATGGAATGTCGTTTGCCGCCGGATGAGCTGAAGGACCTGAGAGGGGGAGTCTCCAGTGCAATCCGTTGTGCAAAAATTGCAATTGCAGTCTATGCGGTCTATCTTGGGCACACTCGGCAGGTTCCATGGGGTTTGCAGCATATTTTTACTGCCAGTGGTGCGCGGGGAGTTGGCTGAACACCTGGAGCTGTTCAGTGTTCATCCGCATCTGGGTGCTGTTGGAATTGTTTCCGATTGTACTGGCTGTGAAATTGTGGAGTCAGGTTTCTCAGAACAGACGCGTGAGGTTTCACTGTGCCAATCTTGCTGTGGTGCACGCCATTAACTAGGTTTGTGCTTCTTCCCCTCCTGTGGTGTCTTTGCATTGACATTTCGTTCTGCGATGTCTGAGTTTGACTGTTTTCATGAATGCTGTGCATGTTCCTGGGGTTGAAAATAATGGGGCTGACGCGCTTTCTCACTAGTAGTGGGACAGATTTTGTCAGTTTGCTTAGGAGGTGGAGCAGCTGGGAATCACGTGCCCCAGTCATTTGTGGAAAGTCATTTTTACCCGCCGGTCGGTGGCGGATTCCACCTGGATAGCATATGAATGGGTTTAGCGTGCATGATATGAGCTGGTGGTTGTTTTGGGATGAGTACCGGCTCCACATTCTGGTGTAATCTTTGGGGAAGAACTGCAAGAAGGGTGTCTCAGTTTCGTCGGCCTGGCCTTTCTGTTCAGGTTGTCTGGTGTCAAATTTGTCACTAAGTTCTTTCTAATTCGGTTGGCCTTGCGGGGTTACTAAAAAGGCCGACAGGTGGCGGATTCCCATCGCCCTGTTTATTTTGCGATGCTTGATGCCCTAATGAACCACTTGCCTGCGATTTGTTCTAACTTTTTCCTTTTTAAAGAGGAGCTGTCTTTTTTTGGAGCATTGCGGGTAGGGGAACTAGTGAGTCCTTCAGGAAGGGGGATTGGCTTATTTGGATGTTGCGGGTTAAGAAGACAGGTTGACTTTGTTCAATCTGGCCTACTGGGCCTGGGTCTTTATTGAAACATGCTGACGGTTCTGCTTTGTCGCGGTTTCAATTTATTGTGGTCTTCAAAGTATGTTTGCAGGTTGCAGGATTTTCCCCTTCAGATTATTCTTCACATTCTTTTCGGATAGGGTCCGCTACGGAGGGGGTGGGGTTTTGGGTGACCAGGTTCTGCAAAGAATTGGTTGTTGGAAATCTTAGCGATTCCTGGTCTTTGGTTACTCTTTCATTCCTCGTGAACGACAGTATGTTTGACCCATTCAGGTTTTGTTGTTTTGTGTTGATTCAGACTGATTCATCAGGGTGTGGGTTGCTGTTGTAAGCATTGTTGGTCGGGTATATGTTATGTGTTACACGTGTCTGTCAGTTTATTTATTGCATGTGGGGGGCAATGGTTTTTGAAGGTGGACAGGGTCAAAAAACAGTAGGTGGCGTGTAATGGGTTGGGCCCATCTCGGTATGGGTGTACCTTCCCTACTCAGTGACATCAATAAGGCGCTATCAGTCATCGGGCTGCATCAGATGGTAAATTGGTATTAAATTGTCCTGGTGTAATTGCTGCTGGGGGCCGAGATAGGAATGTGGTGGTTGATACAGCCGATGCTATAGAGGAATATGTGCCTTCATTAACCTAAGACTCAGGAAACAGTCAGTTATATACATTATGGCTAAAAATTATGTCGGTTTATGCAGTATGGTTTAATATGTAATTTTGTGATTTATGGTTTTAAAAAGCTGCTTTGGCCATTTAAATCAAAAGTAAGTGGTTGTGTCTTTACTAGGGTAGTCAGGATATGGACTAGAGATGTAAGGTCATGGCAGCCGAAGCATTAGCAATACCTCAGTCAAGTATAGGCCTGGAACTGAAAGTGCAGCATAGGTGGAGGGCCTGCATGACAGGGTTGCTGGGCAGGCTACAGTCAGGCAGTTAAGAGGTTTGGTTTGAAATGTGGGTAGGTTTACCTGATTTGATTACATAGGGGGGTAGGGTGTGGCTGGGGTGTGGCACCAGTGGTCTAGCAGAAGGTGTGAGTTGCTGTAGATCAGTGGGAGCAGAGCATCAAAAAAGACACTTGCCCGCCCTCCCTTCAATTTTCTGCGTTTTTTACATGGACCGTATCATCCCGTGGTTGTTTCTTACAGGGGCAACGGGGGCTATAGAGTGCTATAGCTCGGGGGTGTTCTTTACACAGGGGTTTTGGGTTGGTTCTGTCATAGCAGCAGGCAGGGGTCTTAGGTTTTTAAGGTGGACAGGGTAAAAAAACAGTGGGTGGAGTGTAATGGGTTGGGCCCATCTCAGTATGGGTGTACCGTACCTACTCAGTGACGTCAATAAGGGGCTATCGGTCATCGGGCTGCATCAGGTGGTAAATTGGTATTAAATTGATACAGGACTCAGGAAATACTCAGTTAGGTACAATATGGTTAAAAAATTATGTCGGTTTATACAGTATGGTTTAATATGTTATTTTGTGATTTATGGTTTTGTTCATAAAAAGGCTGCTTTGGCTATTTAAATCCAAAGTAAGTGGTTGTGTCTTTACTGGGGTAGTCGAGGGTATGTACTAGAGATGTAAGGTCACGGCCGAAGCATCAGCAATACCTCAGTCAAGAAAATGATGGCAATGTTACTTTCAGCAAAGTACCTTTTACTTTTCACATGTCTATGCTAATTTCTAATTCCAATAGATTTTTCGGGCTTTATCAAGCAACAGAGACTTTGGGAATCTGAGTCTATTTAAAAAGAAATGCTTGAACAGTAACAAAACAAAGAAAGCGTCACTCATCATAAAGTTGTTATTGAAGCACAGTCTCCTGCTTTGTCAGTAGCTCAGTGCTCATTGTTTATTCTCCTCGTTTGTACTCATTTCTTCTGTTTCTTGACTGTATTGTCTTTTGATGTGTATATGCCACGTTCTGTCCCTTCTTGTTCTCTTTGTGCATTTTAGTTTCTGCACCTTCTATCTCACACATGTATTGCCTTTGTTATTTACTTTTTTAAGATTTGATCCATAACATGTTCAATAAGATGTGGGATTCCTTTTCTCAACTGGCATGTGTTTCTGAGTTTAAGCGCAAAGAAATTAAATTGGTGCAGGTAAAAATTCTATTTGGTCTTGGTTCAAATGAAATAATTAAAACTGAACTCCAGAATAAGCAAATATCATCTAAATACAGGAGACATATGTGGTTGATTTACTAAAACTGGAGAGTGCAAAATCTGGTGCAGCTGTGCATGGTAGCCAACCAGCTTCTAACTTTAGCTTGTTCAATTAAGCTTTGACAAAAAAAAAAAAAAAACAGAAGTTGATTGGTTCTGTGCAGAGCTGCACCCAATTTTGCAAAACCCCTTGTTTTCCTAATTGAATCTTGTTGTGCTTTGTGTATTGATTGTATTTCCATACCTGTGCAATAATCCAGCGGGAAACTTTGCTTATGTGCAGGAACTTCCTGGAATAAAGACCGGTCACCAGTGCTCTCTCTTCTTGTGCAGGGTTACTAGTCTTGTGTCTGCCCCCTCCTGTAGTTTTCTGCAGGCCACCTATAGCTGGTGGAGCCTGCTGAGCCCTCCCACAGCTCTGCCTTGGTAAAAAAGTTTTATATTGCTCTACCCACCACCTTCCCTGTGTGAAGGGGAAGAGAGGGGAGAAAAGGTCCACTGCTGTGCATGGCTGCATCTTTTCCTCTCTCTCTTCCTGTTTACACGGGGACTCGATCAGCAGCAAGAGCCATTGGCTCCTGCTGCTGTCAATCAAAAGCAGTGAGGAGGAAGTGGGGGGCGGAGCTAAGCTCCGCTATATGTTTCTATGGACACGGCTTCATAGACACATAGCTCGGGAGGGAGCATACAACGTGTGCTCCCATAGCAATCCCAAGAGGAGGAGCCAATATCGCTGGCAGGAGACCTGGAAGAGGAGAATCAGGCCGCTCTGTGCAATACTATTGCACAGAGCAGGTAAGTATAACATGTTTGGTATTTTAAGTTTAAAAAAAATAACCATTAGTAACACTTTAACCGTGGTCGCAGGAAAGAAAATCACATAATCTATTGCCTGCCTTAGTGAAGAAACTGAGGTTAAAAGGAGACCCCTGTCAACATTGGAACAAGGGTGCTTTGCACAGCCTCCCCCCCTGAAAGGCATGTAGCCTGGTCTGGTACAAGAAGGGGTGTTCGAATATTAAGGGTAATCTATGATATTTTTTATTACTATATTTAAACCACAATGAATTATGATTGGGTGCTACTGTTTGTAAGCCAAGCTAATTGTAAAAGAGACAGAAAAATCAATTCAATAACCAAAAATGGCCAGTGTACAAAGTCATTGAGATTTTCCATGAAAAGCATACTGTTCCATAACACCAAGTACAGCTTTAGGGCATCCCCCAAATATGTTATTTAAATGACTTGTGTGTTTTCAATGTGGCCATTGAAGTCGCATGAAATAACCTTATAGATCAGTGATGGCGAACCTTGGCACCCCAGATGTTTTGGAACTACATTTCCCATGATGCTCCACCACACTGCAGAGTGCATGAGCATCATGGGAAATGTAGTTCCAAAACATCTGGGGTGCCAAGGTTCGCCATCACTGTTATAGATTCTATATGATATTTTTAAATAATTTTTGATTGCATTAGTAAATGTTCCCAATAACAGCGTTCAGCTTTTTCGTGTCCTTTTTTCAACAGTAGCTTGCCTATTAGCATTGAAAATGGCAATACCAAGGCAACACGATTTACCTCCCATAGACTTCAATGGGGTTCAGTGTTAAGATTGGGGTTCACAGATTTTAAGCAGGATTCAACATACCCTCTTTCAACTAAACCCAGGCAGATTAATTCATGAGACTTATTATTATATTCTGCTCAGGTGCTAAACAGCTGTTGAGATAGCCATCACATGGTAATGGGTGGTTTTCAATCAATAGGCTGACTCATAAACCCATGCTGTGGTACAGAGCAGTAAAGCATAACCACTGTATAGCATTGCATAGCAGAAAGCAGAGCATGCTTCTATAGTGAGCAAACATGAATGCTTCCTTTAAAGGAGAAGTCCAGCCTGGGCTTGTTTGGCTGGGCTTCTCCTAAGGGTCACAGGAGTGCAATTCATTTTGCACCCCTGTGACCTGTTTTCAGCAGAGAGCGGTCTGAAGTCAGCTCTCTGCTAATGTCACCAAGTTCAGTCCAGTCACCGCGCCATCCGACTTCGGAAGTCTGGATCCGCCAGGTCCCTGGACTGATTGCTGTTTCAGTCTCTCAGCAAGCCGATGAGGGCCTGAGACGGCCGCTCCCCGCCCCTCCACAGCTCAGCACTCCAGTGAGCATGGAGGAGCAGAGTAGGAAAGCTGCTGATTGACAGTCAGCAGCTCTCCTCTCGGGGAGCCGGGAGAACCAGGCCATCGGCGGTGTTCAGTGGCTCGGTTCTCAGTGCAGAGACAGCGGGGGACAGTATGCACCTAGGTAAATATGAATAGGGAAAGAAACCCAAACCCATACTTCTCCTTTAATCAACTGATCTCAGACAGAGCTTGCTATAACATGAACTAATGTTATCAAAAAAGTTATGACATACTGTGAATGCCACTAATGTAATAATAACTGACAAACAATGGTACAAATATAAACATAAGTGACAAATAAAAATTAAAGTGACATAGTGCAAACAGTCTTTAGTGCAATCTTGAGTGCTTTGAGCCTCATTCCCAGGGTTTCCCCTGTGTTCTCCACCACGTGTAATATGTTCACACCACATTCACCAGATGTCGGTGACTTCCTAGCCTTATAGTAAGGAAAGTCAGAAAAGCTTGTAGGTCTTTAGGGGGACCTGTCCCACAATCCCTGGTGTCTTGCTCTCACGAATCCAAAGTTCCTCCCTGTTGCGGCCAAAGGGGTTGTCCCACACGATTATTGGGCAGGTAAAAAATAAATGGAGAGACAGCCTCCCATAGTATAAAATTCTTTTTAAGGTTTTTTCGTTTAAAAATTGCAGTAAAAAATTGCAATGTAGATACAAAACGGCTTGCTTTTGATAACACCGCCAATTAATGATGAAACGCGTCAAGCTGATGTTTTCCATGCGTCACTTCCAGCCAAGCTCTAGGCAGCCTCCACCTCTCTGCATACCTAGAGGGCTGCTTTGTATCTATATAGTGGTGTTTTTTACATTGCAATTTTTATACTGCAATTTTTAAACAAATAAACCTAAAAAGGATTTTGCATGGGAATAGGCTCATAAGCCACAGAAGTTCTATGTATGTATAACAATAATAGTTAGAACAATGTCCATAGAACAACCAAAGAGTATTCAAAATGGATAATGATCTATGCAAAACACACATACCTAGATAGTAACAAATCCAGAATGATGACAATGTCAGACTATGGCGGCAGGGTAGGTGGAGCAGAGCTGGACCTCAAGAAGATGAGGATAATTTTAAATAATCAAAGGCCAACTAAATACCCAATGGGATGTGGCACATGATCGGGCTGATGAAAGGATAGTGTCCGGGAAGTCACATTGCATCTATAAAACTAGTGTGTCAGATTTTTCTTCTCATAAAAATGTATGTTATTATACAATGGCATACACCTTTATGTATTTTGTTTACAACAGTAGTATCATATTTTTCACATTATCAGACAGACGTTGTCTGTAGAAGTACTGTACACCTCACAAACGTAGATGATTGTGCTGACATTCTAGGAAACCTTGACATGGTTCTCCAAAGCTGTTCATAAATCCCTGACACTATCAGGTGCTTGGTCTTTGCCCTCTGGTAAATACCTAGAAGCAAACTGGTTATATCCAGATCTTTGTACAACATGTCGCTGTCGTTCTATTGTGACATAGGAACAGTGTTCAGTCAGCATGTTATGTTCAGAACTTTCAGAAATAGTAAGGTAAAGCTTGTTCACATCCTGTCCTAGATTAACCTCATGCTTTCCAAACCTATTCTTCTCATATAAATGTAAATGTAAAAATCAGCTTTTTTTTGCTAGAAAATTTCTTAGAATCCCCAAATATATATTTTTGTAAGCAGAGGTCCTAGAAAATAAAATGGTGGGTGTTTTTCAAACACAATTTTTTGGGGAAAAATGTATTTGAATGCACAAAAACACAATATAATACAGTAACTAATTCTTTGGTAAAATATAAAAGATGATGTTACGCCAAGTAAATTGATACTTAACATGTCATGCTTTAAAATTGCGCACGCCTGTGGAATGGCGACAAGCTACAATACTTAAAAATCTCTATAGGCAACACTTTAAAAGCCTTTACAGGTTACTAGTTTAAATGCGGAAAACGTATCCTCGTATTCTCATCCTGCACATTATGTAAATGGACATTTGCGCTCATGAGGCGAAAAATTATTGACCAAAAAATCTGATTTTTCTATTTTATTTTTTTACTGAAGAATGCATGCTGCTTATTTACGTACCTGTGTGCATAGGCATTTTACAATTAATGGGCTGTATTTTAAGTCAGTAAAAAAAAAAAAAAAAAGCTGTAATGAGCTTTTTCAAGCTGTAGTGTGCAAGAGGCCTAAAGAACCGCTGTTTTCACTCCTGGGTCCCTGGTGGGACGGGAGAGCTCAGGAAGGCAGCAGGAGAGCGGAGACCCCCTTCCACCACATGTAAAAGTAATCCAGTTTCTATTTAGTTGCTCAAATTGCTTTTACATTTTTCAGCATTCCACCAGCTAAATTAAAGCCCCGGTATAACCATTTCAACCAGAGGATGTATGGGTACGTCGGTTTGGAGGAAGTGGTTAACACAGACTCAATGCATGGGCACATAGTAAACATATGTTTTCTATGTGCCCCATTCACTTCAATCACACCAAATGGTGCGATGCACTTCATAAAAATGCAGCATGTATGCATTTTTATGCAATGCAACTCACTGCATCGCATGTCACCAGACGCAGATTGACAAAACATGTTGCCGTGCTTAGAGTTGAAAGAAAGTGTTAATTTATGACACTTTAATAAGATGGACCACAATCACACTTGTAAGGCTACTTTTAAACTGATAGGTTTTTGCTGCATTGTTACAATGCCAAAAAGGCAACAAAACGGGTGTGGTGCATGCGGGTGTGGTGCATTTGAAGTCCTGAATGCTGCATTTTTAGTCTAGGTTCACATCTATGCAGTTGATGCAATTTTCAGGCATGTTTTGCAGTGTGTTTTGCATTTTTAAACCCACGTTTTTGATGCGTTTTTGCATGCAGTTTTCATGCATTTGTGTGTGATTTTTCTCTTTTAAAAAAACTGTATATAGCTGGTTGCTAAGGAGCGGGCCAAGAAACCGGCCATCCCATCCGTAACAACCGATGAGTCATCAGTTGTCAGCGGGGTAAAAAAAAAAATTGCTGTCAAAAAAATTTCCTGAAAAAAGCGGCGATCCATACCAGGCCCATCGGGTCTGGTATGGATTTGGAGGGGAACCCCACACCAAATTTAGAAAAATAATGGCGTGGGGGTCCCCCCCAATCCATGTCAGACCCTTATCCGAGCATGCAGCCAGGCAGGTCAGGAAAGGGAGGGGACGAACGAGCCATAACTGAACCATACCATGTTGATGGGGATAAGGGCCTCTTCCCCACAATCCTGGGCTGTGGTTGTGGGGGTCTGCGGGCAGGGGGCTTATCAGAATTTGGATTCCCAGATCCTGGCCCCCCCCTATGTGAATGAGTACATTGTACATTGTACCCCTACTCATTCACCAAAAAAGGTGTCACATAGAAGAAAAAAAAACACAAACAATTTCCTTATTAAAAATCTAAAAATAATGTCCCCCCGCTGTAGACTCATCATCAATCACGTCACCTGCCGGACCGCCAAAAAAAGCTTTGCACTCGTCAAAGGCTAACCGCCGACTGCCCGCTCCTCCGTCTGACAGTTCTTAAATAGGTAAGGGGCTGGCCAGCCAGCAAAGTCACTGGGTGGCCCTACCCCCTTGTGACATCACCGCCCCAGCATGTGGCTAGCCTTTGACGAGTGCAAAGCTTTTTTACTTTTTTGGGTCCAGAGGTCCAGCGGGCGGCGTGATTGACGATGGATCTACATTGGGGGACATTAATTTTGGATTTAAAACAACTTCACTACCGGTGCATATGATGTCCGCCTGTTCTCGATGCTCTTTCGCGCCCCCGGGGGGGACGCAGCGTGGCGATCGGGGTGGAAGTGTGTCCCTCGGGACACAGCCCATCCCCCATCAGTATAAAGAGCCAATAAAAATGGCTCTTTACCACGTGTCCAGCTGTGTCCAATCACAGCCGGCCACATTCACTGTCCTTGTGCACGCCGCTCGCACAGCGTTTGGGGATGAGGCATGTCACTCTGACACAGCCCATCCCCAATTAGGATAAAGAGCCAATTAAATCAGAGTACCTGAGTACCTGTCTCCAGCCCAGAGTACCTGAGTACCTATCTGCAGCCCATCAGAGTTCTCAAGTACCTATCTGCAGCCCATGAGAGTACCTGAGTACCTGTCTCCAGCCCAGAGTACGTGAGTACCTATCTGCAGCCCATCAGAGTATCCGAGTACCTATCCCCAGCCCATCAGAATACCCGAGTAACTATCTGAAGGCCATCAGAGTACCCGAGTACCTATCTGAAGCCCATCAGAGTACCAGAGTACCTATCTGCAGCCCATCAGAGAACCCGAGTACCTGTCTCCAGTCCATTGGAGTACTTGAGTACCTGTCTCTAGCCCTTCAGAGTACCTGTCTCTAGCCCAGAGTACCAAAGTACCTGTCTCCAGCCCAGAGTACCCGAGTACCTATCTTCAGCCCATCAGAGTACCCGAGTACTTATCTGCAGCCCATCAGAGTACACGAGTACCTGTCTCCAGCCCATCGGAGTACCAGAGTACCTGTCTCTAGCCCATCAAAGTACTTGAGTACCTGTCTCCAGCCCAGAGTACCCGAGCACCTGTCTCCAGCCCAGAGTACCCGAGTATCTATCTTCAGCCCATCAGAGTACCCAAGTACTTGTTTCTAGCCCAGAGTACCCAAGTACCTATCTACAGCCCATCAGAGTATCAGAGGAGTACCTGTCTCCAGCCCATTAGACCACCTGAGTACCTATCTGCAGCCCAACAGAGTACCCGAGTACCTGTCACCAGCCCATCAGAGTATCCGAGTGCCTATCTGCAGGCAATCAGAGTACCTGAGTACCTGTCTCCAGCCCATCGGAGTACCAGAGTATCTGTCGCTAGCCCATTGGAGTACCTGTCTCCAGCCCAGAGTACCGAGTACCTGTCTCCAGCCCTGAGTACCCAAGTACTTATCTGCAGCCCATCAGAGTACCCAAGTACCTGTTTCAAGCCCAGAGTACCCAAGTACCTATCTACAGCCCATCAGAATATCTGAGGAGTGCCTGTCTCCAGCCCATTAGATCCCCTGAGTATCTATCTGCAGCCCATCAGAGGACCCGAGTACCTGTCACCAGCCCATCAGAGTACCCGAGTACCTGTCTCCAGCCCGCCAGAGAACCCGAGTACCTCTCTGCAGCCCATCAGAGTACCGGAGTACCTATCTGCAGCCCAACAGAGTACCTGAGTACCTATCTGCAGCCCATGCCCCAAAGAATATACGTTGGGGTGTTTGCTTTCCAAAATGGGGTCATTTTGTGGGCGTTTCCATTGTCCTGGTGCTTCAGGGCCTTCAAAAGTGTGATAGGAAATTAGATGTGTATGAGGAAATTAGATGTGTAGTTTAGGCTTGGTTCACATATGAGTGCACAGTGGCTCACAGCAGGAGTCCAGTGCATTCTCGTTCACCGTTTCAGGTCCAATTTCAGCCCAAATTTTTGCCTGAAATCGGTCCCGAAACGGACCAAAAGACGTTCCTCTGCAAATCACACCAGAGTCGCTGCGGAAATATGTGAAACGGCTCCATAGAGAGTCGGTCACAATCTCCTGCTATTGCGAATTGGATGCGGGGAAGCCGTATCCAATTCGCACTAGTGTGAACCCAGCCTAAAGCTCCTAGAACACCTGTCAGTGCTCCCTGCATGTTGGGCCTCTGTATGTGGCTAGGCTGTGTTAAAGTTTCACACGTGGTATCGTTATACTTTTCATTTTCTTTCCACATTTTCCAAAAACTTGTGGAAAAAAATGTATGTGGCAGAATGTATTTTGGGGTGTAAGTGCAAGTATGTATATGCTGTGTGTGAGAAATAACTTGTTATTATGACAACTTTGTGCAAAACAAAATGTATTTCTTAATTTTCCCAAGAATTGTGGGAAAAAAGTACAACTTCAAAAAACTCACTATGCCTCTTACTAAATACCTTGGACTGTCTACTTTCCAAAAGGGGGTCATTTGGGGGGTATTTGTACTTTCCTGACATTTCAGGGCCTCAAGAAATTACATAATCCATCAGTATATCAGGTGTAATAAATTTTTAATGATTGGCACCATAGATACCCTGTTTCCCCGAAAATAAGACCTAGCGTGATTGTCGGTAATGGCTGCAATATAAGCCCTACCCCCAAAATAAGCCCTAGTTAAAGTCCTTGTAGGTCTTATTTTCAGGGTAGGGCTTATTTTCCAGGAAACAGGGTAGGGCTTATTTGGGGGGTAGGGCTTATATTGCAGCCATCACTGACAATCACGCTAGGTCTTATTTTCGGGGAAACAGGGTAGTAGACTTTCACACAGACTAAATAATATCCACTAATTTGGGTTATTTTTGCCAAAGATATTTAGCATTACATTAAAATTTTGGCCCAAATTTATGAAAAAAATACTTATTTGCAAAATGTTTTCACTTATACTGCAAAAAAAATAAAAAACCCAGTGGTGATTAAATACCACCAAAAGAAAGTTCTATTTGTGTGAAAAAAATTATAAAAAATTTGTTTGGGTACAGTGTTGCATGGCTGAGTAATTGTCATTCAAAGTGTGAGAGCACTGAAAGCTGAAAATAGGCCTGGGCAGGAAGGGGGTGAAAGTGCCCTGCATTGAAGTGGTTAATAGAGGAATTGTAAAAAACTGTGTTTGTGTTTTTTTTCTATGTGACACTTTTTTTTGGTGAATGAATAGGGGTACAATGTACCCCATACTCATACACATAAGGGAAGCAGGATCTGAAGACCCCCTTGTTAAAGGGGGCTTTCAGATTCTGATAAGCCCCCCGCCCGCAGACCCCCACAACCACAGTCAAGTGTTGTGGGGAAGAGGTCCTTGTCCCCATCAACCATGGGGACAAGATGCTTTGAGGGCATGCAGACTGGTATGGTTCAAGTATGGCTCGCTCGTCCCCTCCCTTTCCTGACCTGCCGGGCTGCATGCTCGGATAAGGGTCTGGCATGGATTTGGGGGGAACCCCACGCCATTTAAAAAAAAAAAGAGAGAGAGAGAGAGAGAGGGAGAGGGAGGGAGAGGGAGAGGGAAAGGGACAGACAGACAGCAGGCCCAGATCCTACACCACAATGGAAATATGTGTATTGCAGAAAGTTTAACAATCAGCGGATAAAGATACTCCAAATACCTGGTGTTTGCGCTTCAATTATACCGGCACCATGGTTGTTATGGTGTCAGGATGATTGAAGCGCATTTTTTCTATTATTACATTGTAATATAAAATAAAATCGTTCAACTCACCATAATGCAGAATCAGTGGGAGCCCTGAGCATGTCACTTGTCACATCGCCTGCCCCCAGATGCCATCAGGTGCCCCCAGCAGAGTCCATCCTTACATCAGGTGCCCCCAGAAGAGTCTGTCCTTACATCAAGTGCCCCCAGCAGAGTCTGTCTTTACATCAGGTGCCCCCAGCAGAGTCCTTCCTTACATCAGGTGCCCGCAGCAGAGTCCCTCCTTACATCAGGTGCCCCCAGCGGAGTCCCTCCTTACATCAGGTGCCCCCAGCGGAGTCCCTCCTTACATCTGGTGCTACCAGCGGTGTCCCTCCTTACATCAGGTGCCCCAGCATAGTCCCTCCTTACATCAGGTGCCCCCAGCGGAGCCCCTCCTTACATCAGGTGTCCCCAGCAGTGGAGTCCTCCTCACATCAGTGTCCCCATCAGCTGAGCCCTCCTTACATCAGTGTACCTGGTAGCGGATCCCTCCTTACATCTGGTGTCTCTGGCAGCGGAGTCCCTCCTTACATCAGGTGCCCCCAGCAGAGTCCCTCCTTACATCAGGTGCCCCCAGCAGAGTCCCTCCTTACATTAGGTGCCCCCAACAGAGTCCCTCCTTACATCAGGTGCCCCCAGCAGAGTCCCCCCTTACATCAGGTGCCCCCAGAGGAGTCCCTCCTTACAACAGGTGCCCCCAGTGGAGTCCCTCCTTACATCCGGTGCCCCCAGCGGAGCCCCTTCTTACATCAGGTGTCCCCTTCAGTGGAGCCCACCTTACATCAGGTGTCCCCGGCAGTGGAGTCCTCCTCACATCAGTGTCCCCATCAGCGGAGCCCTCCTTACATTGGGTGCCCCCAGCGGAGTCCCTCCTTACATCAGGTGTCCCCAGCGGAGCCCCTCCTTACATCAGGTGTCCCCATCAGCGGAGCCCACCTTACATTAGGTGTCCCCGGCATGACTGAGTGATTATCATTCAAAGTGTGAGAGCACTGAAAGCTGAAAATAGGCCTAGGCAGGAAGGGGGTGAAAGTGCCCTGTATTGAAGTGGTTAATAGAGGAATTGTAAAAAACTGTGTTTGTGGAGCCCTCCTTACACCAGTGTACGTGGCAGCGGATCCCTCCTTACATCTGGTGTCCCTGGCAGCGGAGTCCCTCCTTACATCTGGTGTCCCCTGCAGCGGATTCCCTCCTTACATCTGGTGTCCCCAGCAGTGGAGCTGGCCTCCTTACATCTGTGTCCCTGGCAGTGGAGCCCTCCTTCATGCGTCTGTCCCCATCAGCGGCAGCTACACAGTTTCTGGCTTTCTCATGTGTTCAGTGGAGAGGGGAGGGGCCTTCGGGCCGTGCAACCAATCGGCTTCAGTGTACAAGAGAATTGTCTACTTGTACACTGAAGAGAGAAGCCGATTAGCTGCCCCTCCCCTCTCCACTGAACACACAGGGATTAGTCCTTGCGGCGATGGCCATCTTTTTGTAGCCCACCGGCCATTTTTGCCTAAAACATTCCCGATTTTCCCGGGACAAAGGCAAAATCCCGGGAATTTATTCGGGACGAGGGTCCCAAAATGGGGATTGTCCCGGGAAAATCGGGACTGTTGGCAAGTATGCATGGACAGCTCTCTCTCTCACTCTCGTGAGAGTTTGCCAGGAAGGGAGGGAGGATGAGTCATAAAAAGGCCAATGAAAGCTGCAGAGCTGGAGGTGTATGTCTGTGTAAATCCAGGAAGTGGACAGGCAGCAACTTCAGCTGCCCACAGTTAAAATGGTTGCAGCCAGACTCAATGAAATCTGGTTGCAGACAGATTTCTGCAGCATATTTGGCAAGTACAGTGTAGCGGTGCCCCTGTGGGGTCGCTGCATGTTTCAGCATCCACACATCACCCTTCTTGGTCAGCGTCCATTTTAGGCACACTTTCTCCAGTCAATGAACAGTCTCTTGCTTGTTTTTGTTGTTTTTATTAGGGGATTAAACTTGGATGGGGAAAAGGGACATGGGATGCCCAAATTATGAATCATTCTTAGTAGAAATAAAGGTAGTTGAATCCAAATTGACAGTATCTGCTACTTCACATCTCCTCCAGCACACTACTTGAGATCACTTGCTTTCCTCTACTGTCCGATTCTAGATTCCTGTCACTGTTAGCACATGGCTAGGCCTCACTCTGAATAAGTCCTAACATTTTCCTGCAGTCCCCTCTGTGGTAGCAACCATTTAAGATGAAAAGGATAATTGTGCTAACTGATGCACTTGGTGGACTACTGATCCCAGCAAGTCCGGTGCACATCCTGCCAACCCTCCTGGCTGCACTTGGCTGCAGCGACTTGACTTCAACAACACTAACGTCTCTCCCTCTGGCTTCACATCCAATCCTGGCATGTCTCTCCAAGAGCTTCTCACTGTTCTTCTCACTCACCGACCCCAGCATGGATCCCTCCTGAATGACTTTCCTGGCTGTGCTCCCTGCTGTCTTCCTCCTGCTCCTGTTCCAGGACACCTTAATGACCGTGTAAAGAAAGGCTCCCTCCCAGCTCCCGAGCTCCAGGCCCAAGGTCACCCCCCCCCCAGAAAGGGGGTCCCTCAAGGGCCACCACAGCCTAACACACCATCATCTCAGTTCTTCCACCCGACAACTCCTCCCACAGCAGGCTGACCATGAGTATATATAGGAGGCCACCCCCCTAGTCCTAGTTGGGGATTGGTCAGGTCTCCCAAATACACCCCATGTCACTCCAGCACTCTGCCCTGCCAGAACCTTCTCACTGGAAACAAAGGAGGTGAGCTGAAGTACATGTCAGTCACCTGCTGCTACAATAAACCACTCTCCTGCCCCCAGATCAAAAACAAACAGGGATAGCTGTAGCTAGGCCTGCCTAAATTTACCTGGACTGGCAGTACGCAAAAAAACACTACTGTAGCACCTACCCACCTAAGGTAGAGAGTGCTACACTAGAATCACAGCATACATAAAATAATATGCAAAGTGGTTGGAGGAAAGCTTCAGAATGGCAAAGATGTTTTTATTACAAATTATGTGAGCAGACTGCAGTTCCTCTTTAAGGAGATGTGCTCTCACTTCCTGTCCACCTGACAAAAATTTTACTAGACAGGAAGTGATTAAAGTTCTTCAACAGCCAAAGCCATGTATGTCATTAGCTGTCATGTGTCTATAGCTGCCAGTCAGATACGGTCGCCTTAAATAACTGAAACCATGCGTAATTTTGACACTGGTGCACCCCAAAGTCAAATCGTAAATTTGAAGTCCAGCAGCCTCAGATACATCTGGATGAGAGGTGCTGACTGCCAAGGGGTGAGTGAGCTCACCATCCATCCCTGTCTGTGACTGAAGTCTCTCCCCTTCTCTCTCCTGCCTCTGAGTACACTAAGGTAAATCAGGGTTCTCATAGCACCTCTTATATCACAGTTCCCCTTTAGACCAGAGGCCACAGTGTTCCCCCTTACATCAGAGTCCTCTCCGTGTATCAGAGTACATAGTGTTCCCCCCTAAATCAGGGTTCCCAGAGAATCCCTTATGTTAGAGTCCCCAGAGTTCTCCCTTATATCAGAGTCTGCAGAGTCCACCCTTACAGTCTAAGGGAACTCTGCGGATTCAGATTTAAAAGGGTAACTATGTGGATTCTGATGTTTTAAAAGGGGAACTCTGTGGACTCTGATGTAAAGGGGGACTGTTGTGATTAACTTCATATGATTAGAAATGTTATTTACTGTAATTGCAAAATATATGTATAGTTTATACTAGAAAAAAATTGCTGTGTGCGCCGCTAAAGTGTTCGGGTTTGACTTGAAGAAAAGGTGGCAACCCTAGTAATAGGTCATCCCTGTACAGTATAATGAACTGCTGCTCTGCTAGTGTTATATGCAGGACGGAGCTGTCGATTTGACAGCCATTCTACAGTGAGTGCCAAGTGTGAGAAGTCTGTGAAAGCCCATTCACTGATCTCCTCTGAGTACTTTAAGGTTCTTACCTTCAGTCTGCCAGTGCACTGAGCTGGCTACGATTCAGATGGAGGACTCTCTGTTTCCAGCCTGTATCTGAATGTCACAGAGGGGGCATCAGTGGTCTAATAGATGATTTTTTATAAAGAGTACTTTTCAGCCACAGAAAAAGCTAATACTGCTAATACTCTCTCACACCCCACCTGCACACACTGCACCATGTCAGACCTTCTGCACTCCTCCTCAGTCTATACTGTCTACCCTCAGCACTCCTCTCCTGTACATACAGTGCCATCTCACACCCTGCACATTCCTATACTATACATACTGACCCCCATCATACCCTCCACATTCTTGTACTTACTACTCACTGCCATACGTAAGACCCTCCACACTCCTCTCCTGCCCAGAATGTTTTTTGTCATACATTCTGCATTTGGTCGCTGCAGATACTGCCTGATGTAATACCCCCACACACACACACCTCTCCTACAGATGCTGCCTGCCTGCACTCTCCTCCAGCACATTTTGTCTGCTGTTATGTCTTCCTACTTCTCTCCTGCACGTTCTGACCCACTTTGGAGACTCTGCACTACATTTCTGCACATATTGCCTGCCATCATGTCCACTTTACTCCTCTCCTGCACATATTACCTGCCGTCATGTCCTCTTTACTCCTCTCCTGCACATATTGCCTGCCGTCATGTCCTCTTTACTCCTCTCCTGCACATATTGCCTGCCGTCATGTCCTCTTTACTCCTCTCCTGCACATATTACCTGCCGTCATGTCCTC
This sequence comes from Aquarana catesbeiana, assembly GCF_042186555.1. Lineage (NCBI taxonomy): Eukaryota > Metazoa > Chordata > Amphibia > Anura > Ranidae > Aquarana > Aquarana catesbeiana. The sequence goes on along the minus strand of NC_133324.1, from coordinate 667,459,528 downwards.
TTTACTCCTCTCCTGCACATATTGCCTGCCATCATGTCCACTTTACTCCTCTCCTGCACATATTGCCTGCCGTCATGTCCTCTTTACTCCTCTCCTGCACATATTGTCTGCCATCATGTCCTCTTTACTCCTCTCCTGCACATATTACCTGCCGTCATGTCCTCTTTACTCCTCTCCTGCACATATTGCCTGCCATCATGTCCACTTTACTCCTCTCCTGCACATATTGCCTGCCATCATGTCCACTTTACTCCTCTCCTGCACATATTGCCTGCCGTCATGTCCTCTTTACTCCTCTCCTGCACATATTGTCTGCCGTCATGTCCTCTTTACTCCTCTCCTGCATATATTGCCTGCCGTCATGTCCTCTTTACTCCTCTCCTGCACATATTCCCTGCCATCATGTCCTCTTTACACCTCTCCTGCACATATTGCCTGTCGTGCCGTCATGTCCTCTGTACTCCTCTCCTGCACATACTGCCTGCCGTGCCGTCATGTCCTCTGTACTCCTCTCCTGCACATACTGCCTGCCACCATGTCCTCTGTACTCCTCTCCTCCACATACTGCCTGCCATCATGTCCTCTGTACTCCTCTCCTGCACATACTGCCTGTCGTGCCATCATGTCCTCTGTACTCCTCTCCTGCACATACTGCCTGCCATGCCGTCATGTCCTCTGTACTCCTCTCCTGCACAAACTGCCAACTACCATGTCCTCTGTACTCCTCTCCTGCACATACTGCCTACTATTATGTCTTCTGTACTCCTCTCCTGCACATACTGCCTACCATCATATCCTCTGTACTCCTCTCCTGCACATACAGCCTGTCATCATGTCCTCTGTATTCCTCTCCTGCACATACTACCTGCCATCATGTCCTCTGTACTCCTCTCCTGCACTTACTGCCTGCCATGCCGTCATGTCCTCTGTACTCCTCTCCTGCAGATACTGCCTACCACTATGTCCTCTGTACTCCTCTCCTGCACATACTGCCTTTCGTGCCATCATGTCCTCTGTACTCCTCTCCTGCACATACTGCCTATCACTATGTCCTCTGTACTCCTCTCCTGCACATACTGCCTACTATTATGTCTTCTGTACTCCTCTCCTGCACATACTGCCTACCATCATATCCTCTGTACTCCTCTCCTGCACATACTGCCTATCACCATGTCCTCTGTACTCCTCTCCTGCACATACTGCCTGCCATCATGTTATCTGTACTCCTCTCCTGCACATACTGCCTGTCATCATGTCATCTGTACTCCTTTCCTGCACATACTGCCTGTCATCATGTCATCTGTACTCCTCTCCTGCACATACTGCCTGTCATCATGTCATCTGTACTCCTCTCCTGCACATACTGCCTGCCATCATGTCATCTGTACTCCTCTCCTGCACATACTGCCTACCATCATATCCTCTGTACTCCTCTCCTGCACATACAGCCTGTCATCATGTCCTCTGTATTCCTCTCCTGCACATACTACCTGCCATCATGTCCTCTGTACTCCTCTCCTGCACATACTGCCTGCCATGCCGTCATGTCCTCTGTACTCCTCTTCTGCAGATACTGCCTACCACTATGTCCTCTGTACTCCTCTCCTGCACATACTGCCTTTCGTGCCACCATGTCCTCTGTACTCCTCTCCTGCACATACTGCCTATCACTATGTCCTCTGTACTCCTCTCCTGCACATACTGCCTACTATTATGTCTTCTGTACTCCTCTCCTGCACATACTGCCTACCATCATATCCTCTGTACTCCTCTCCTGCACATACTGCCTATCACCATGTCCTCTGTACTCCTCTCCTGCACATACTGCCTGCCATCATGTTATCTGTACTCCTCTCCTGCACATACTGCTTTCCATCATGTCCTCTGCACTCCTCTCCTGCACATACTGCCTGCCATCATGTCCTCTGTACTCCTCTCCTGCACATACTGCCTGCCATCATGTCCTCTGTACTCCTCTCCTGCACATACAGCCTGTCATCATGTCCTCTGTATTCCTCTCCTGCACATACTACCTGCCATCATGTCCTCTGTACTCCTCTCCTGCACATACTGCCTGCCATGCCGTCATGTCCTCTGTACTCCTCTCCTGCAGATACTGCCTACCACTATGTCCTCTGTACTCCTCTCCTGCACATACTGCCTTTCGTGCCACCATGTCCTCTGTACTCCTCTCCTGCACATACTGCCTATCACTATGTCCTCTGTACTCCTCTCCTGCACATACTGCCTACTATTATGTCTTCTGTACTCCTCTCCTGCACATACTGCCTACCATCATATCCTCTGTACTCCTCTCCTGCACATACTGCCTATCACCATGTCCTCTGTACTCCTTTCCTGCACATACTGCCTGCCATCATGTTATCTGTACTCCTCTCCTGCACATACTGCTTTCCATCATGTCCTCTGCACTCCTCTCCTGCACATACTGCCTGCCATCATGTCCTCTGTACTCCTCTCCTGCACATACTGCCTGCCATCATGTCATCTGTACTCCTCTCCTGCACATACTGCCTGTCATCATGTCATCTGTACTCCTTTCCTGCACATACTGCCTGTCATCATGTCATCTGTACTCCTCTCCTGCACATACTGCCTGCCATCATGTCATCTGTACTCCTCTCCTGCACATACTGCCTGCCATCATGTCATCTGTACTCCTCTCCTGCACATACTGCCTACCATCATATCCTCTGTACTCCTCTCCTGCACATACAGCCTGTCATCATGTCCTCTGTATTCCTCTCCTGCACATACTGCCTGTCATCATGTCCTCTGTACTCCTCTCCTGCACATACTGCCTGCCATCATGTCATCTGTACTCCTCTCCTGCACATACTGCCTACCATCATATCCTCTGTACTCCTCTCCTGCACATACAGCCTGTCATCATGTCCTCTGTACTCCTCTCCTGCACATACAGCCTGCCATCATGTCCTCTGTACTCCTCTCCTGCACATACTGCCTGCCATGCCGTCATGTCCTCTGTACTCCTCTCCTGCAGATACTGCCTACCACTATGTCCTCTGTACTCCTCTCCTGCACATACTGCCTTTCGTGCCACCATGTCCTCTGTACTCCTCTCCTGCACATACTGCCTATCACTATGTCCTCTGTACTCCTCTCCTGCACATACTGCCTACTATTATGTCTTCTGTACTCCTCTCCTGCACATACTGCCTACCATCATATCCTCTGTACTCCTCTCCTGCACATACTGCCTATCACCATGTCCTCTGTACTCCTCTCCTGCACATACTGCCTGCCATCATGTTATCTGTACTCCTCTCCTGCACATACTGCTTTCCATCATGTCCTCTGCACTCCTCTCCTGCACATACTGCCTGCCATCATGTCCTCTGTACTCCTCTCCTGCACATACTGCCTGTCATCATGTCATCTGTACTCCTCTCCTGCACATACTGCCTGCCATCATGTCATCTGTACTCCTCTCCTGCACATACTGCCTGTCATCATGTCATCTGTACTCCTCTCCTGCACATACTGCCTGTCATCATGTCATCTGTACTCCTCTCCTGCACATACTGCCTGTCATCATGTCATCTGTACTCCTCTCCTGCACATACTGCCTGCCATCATGTCCTCTGTACTCCTCTCCTGCACATACTGCCTGCCATAATGCATACCTCCCAACATTTTGAGATGGTAATGAGGGACATCTACTAACAAATGTATGTAGGCATAAGACACGCCCCCTGCCACACCCCCTTAAAGGAGAATTGACAAAAAAAAAGGTTAATTAAATAAACAAGGACTTTTTCTTCACCACTATTATTTCATTATATTGGCTTTTAAAATGTACAAATGCAGCAATTTAGAAATTGGATAAATAGTTTAGCACTGGGAAACACTTTTTGAAAGATAAAAAGTGCATTTTATATACATGAGACAGCAGAAGTGAGTGTGCCTTGTGCTAAGCTCCCCAGCAATCCTCAGAGCCAGCCAGACAAGAGTTTCTCCCCAACCTGACATATCTGTCACAGATCTTTGTAAAAAAATGTTTTAAGCTAACATGACAAGAGTGTGGCTTGAGGTATGGCATGTTTGTTTGGTGGGGCTTAGGTTGGCGGTCTTTGTCTGGCTAAAACTTCTGTCACTGGGACAATGAATGAGGGGAAACCTCTCTAAAGATCACCATATATGTTACAATCTGATTAAACAATCTCTGTACAATTAGTCTTAGCTCCACCAAAACTATGTCATATGAGGACCTACCTAAACTATCCACTCAATGTGGCAGGCAGGCCCTTCCACCACATAGATAGCTTTAAGGGAGATTGTACATTCAGACTGTAACACATGTGGTAAGCTTAACCACTTGGCGATCGCCCACCCACAATGTACCGCGTGTGATCCGGCGCTGTAGGCAAAGCGATATATTGGTACATCACTGCCAGGTTTAGGGCGTGCGCACACGCACCTCCGGACCAGCACCTGCTGTGATTGTACACAGTGGCAGCCTATCAGCAAGTCCCGGCCAATGTTTCACGGCCAGAACCTGCTGATCGGCTATGTGCAATCACAGCCCAGAGCTCTATGTTGGTAAACAACACAGAGCTGTGTACAGAGGGAGTAATCTATCCGTTTCTCATGCCTGCAATGATTTCCGAAACGTGTCGGGACATATCCAGGCCGTATACTTGAGAAGGCTGGTCTGGTGCTCCAGTTTTATGAGTAGCAGGGTACTCTTTACTGTGATTGTACATGGTTATGTAATTTGTTTTTAACTGGTTTTGTACCCACCTTTCATATTGACTTTCAGTTGTTTTTATATTGTTTTTACATAAAGATTGGTATCTTTTATTCTATTACATATGGTTATAACTCTTTATTCTGCCTTAAAGTCCCATTGGGGTCAAATATTTTGGTTTTGTGTGCATATATAGGGATGTTGACAGAATACAACCTATAGGAACAGCACCTAGCCCCTGTTGCATTTTGATTGTATTCGGAGATGAAATCTCTTTTTCCTCAAGATATAGAGTGCCCCCTTGTCCTCTGTGATGACCTTAAAGTGAATAACTCAACACCAAGTTGACTATATGGACCACTTATGTATTTATACATGTTGATCATATCCCCCCCTTATCTCCTCTTCTCAAAAGAGAATAAATTCAGTTCCTCTAATCCAGGGGTGTCAAACTCAATTTCATTGCGGACCACATCAGCATTATGGTCACCCTCAAAGGGCCAGTGGTACAGTTTCTGTAAGAATAGATGTCCAGAGCACCCCCCCCCCCCCTTACATAGCAAGTCAAGAGTCCAACACCCTCCCTTAAATCACAGTGCACCCCCCTTACCATGTGCTGCTGCTGGGAAGAAGCTGGTGGCGCTGGGAAGAGGGCTGGAGTGAGCTGCCAGAGTCTGCTGAATGCTGAGACCGGGGGAGGTGGAGACGAGGGTGTGCTGCGGCTGCACAGAGAGGTGCAGGATCTGTAGGAGGAGTTCTGACCTCTTCTCTGCTGCTGACTGCTGAGACAAGGTGGAGACAAGGTGGAGGTGGAGATGAGGAGCATGCCACCGCTGCAAGAAAAGTGCAAGGGCCACATGAAATGGTCTGCCGTGGGCCCTGTGTTTGAAACATGTGCTTTAATCTTTCCTCATAGCTAAACTCCTCCATGCCTTTTATCAGTTTGGTTGCCCTTCTCTGCAATTTCTCTTTGGAACTTGTTATTAGAAACTATGCGATTGTCACATACCCACATGAAACTTGTCTCCATTTAATAACCCACACTAATGTAGAAGAAAGACTCCAGACTTCAAAAAGTTAGAGATCAATAGCAGCTCTTGATGACAAAGACTTGAGGGAGTTTTCCATTTCTTACTTACGGTCATCTCAGATATACTTACTCAGCTTAGGTACTTTCACAGAGTTTATTTTACACCATTCAGACTATATCAAATAAATAAACATGACATACCTGTTTGTCACAAATGTCAGAGAGCTAAAGCGTGACTGTGATTTGGAGTTGTAGCAAAGCTAAACCGTTTTGGTCAGCGGTCAAAGAGTTCATGTGTGACAACTTTTCCATCTCTAATGCCCAGTACACACGATCGGATTTTCCGATGGAAAATGTCCGATCGGAGCGTGTTGTCGGAAATTCCGACCGTGTGTGGGCTCCATCGGACATTTTCCATCGGATTTTCTGACACACAAAGTTTGAGAGCAGGATATAAAATTTTCCGACAACAAATTTCCGTTGTTGGAAATTCCGATCGTGTGTACACAAATCCGATGGACAAAGTGCCACGCATGCTCAGAATAAATAAAGAGATGAAAGCTATTGGCCACTGCCACGTTTATAGTCCTGACGTACGTGTTTTACGTCAACGCGTTCAGAACGATCGGATTTTCCGACAACTTTGTGTGACCGTGTGTATGCAAGACAAGTTTGAGCCAACATCCGTCGGAAAAAATCCTAGGATTTTGTTGTCGGAATGTCCGAACAAAGTCCGACCGTGTGTACGGGGCATAATACTTGCACTCCTGGGAGATGTTTGTTGGGTCTGCTGGGAGAAAGATGAGCTTTGCTAAAAAAGCAATGTACAGTGGTACCTTGGATTAATTTGTTCCAGAAGAATGCTTGTAATCCAAAGCACTCATATATCAAAGCGAGTTTCCCCATAGGAGTCAATGGAAACTCAGATAATTTGTTCCACAGTGACTGCTATTGTATGCAGTACCGGATGTGGCCAGAGGTGCGGGGGCGTCGGAGACACTCGGAAACACTCGGAGATGGAGTGTTTCCGAGTGTCTCTGAGCAGCTCTGAGTGTCCCCGGCGCCCCCGCACCTCTGGCCAAATGCGGTACTGCACACCCCATTGGCTTGAATCCTGCTCGTCTTGCGAGACAACGCTTGCAAACTGAGTCAGGATTTAAAAAAAATAATAGCTCGTATTGTGTAACGCTCGTAAACCGCGTTACTCGCAATCTGAGGTATTACTGTACCAGCTTACTGTACTTTAATGCAAAAAAGAAAAACTGGTGGTCTTACAATGGACCAACACTGTTCCCAATCAATCATTATTGCTATATCAGTTGACTTATAAAGCCAGAGGGTGCCCTAAGAAATTTTAGAAGATATAGTCAGAGTGGGTATCAAGAAGAACCCCTAAACTATACAACTAATAGGACTTTTAACAGTATCAGACCAGAAAAAAATTAAAAAAGAAAATTACTTTATAAAATTAAATACATTTTATTACATCATTCCAAAAAAAAATCCCTGGAACAGGGATTATGTTACACATATAATGAAATACATGTTAAAATATAAACAGTTACACCATAGGTTACATTAATCCTTCATAGTAAATCCTTCCAAAGTGTGACTCCAAAGTAGAAGGTTCCATTTATAACATCTTGGTTGTTTCTCCGACGTGTTTCGCAGGGCAGAGCTTGCTTCTTCAGGGAGATAACTTTTACATGCATAGCTGTCTGTTAAAACTGAAAGCATACAGACATATCAAAACACCACCCTGGGCTGGGTGCTGGAGAAAAGTTCCACCAAGTCCAACAAATACGGCTCAATAATACTCCATCCATCACCACCCTTGCGTGAGGATTTTAAAATGTGTTTCATTGAAACATAGTTCCAGTTACCAGGTTTTTTTATGTAATGATGTAATACATAAAAAAACCTGGGAACTGGAACTATGTTTCAATGAAACACATTTTAAAATCCTCACACAAGGGTGGTGATGGATGGAGTATTATTGAGCCGTATTTGTTGGACTTGGTGGAACTTTTCTCCAGGACCCAGCCCAGGGTGGTGTTTTGATATGTCTGTATGCTTTCAGTTTTAACAGAATTATCTTTCTGATTATCTTTCTCTTTCAAATATTTTTATTGAGAATTATACAGTACAAGTTATTTGTCAAGAACATTTGTAAGAAAACAAAGTGAGCAGGCACAGATAGCGAGGCTTCTCAATAAATATGATTCATTTTCTTTTTTCATTTTTTCTTGTCTGGTACCGTTAAAGTCCTATTGCATTGTATACTTTAGGAGTTCTTCTTTGTGCAAATGTTATTGTAAAGGATGTGCTACCAGTAACTCCATAAAACATAGGAGGAGGCATGGTAGCCATCCTACCCTCCAATTTCAATAGTTTGCAATGGTCAAAGTGGGGAGCCGTTATTAACAACTGTGAGCTCATATTACTCCTGTTACTCATTATCAAGCAGGTCTTTTTTTCTTTGCAACTTTATTTTGTAGCTCAACATAGCTCAGTGAAAATTATAAAACCTAGATAATAGAAGTAAGAATTTTCACCCATTCACAGATACCCATTGACAGAGAGCCCGACTCACTTTCAGAGTCATTGCTGCTTTAAAGCATTACTGACTTCTTTTTCCACCATTTGTTATGTTTTACTTTAGCTATTTATCATGCTTTTCTGTACTACTATCGTATAGAAAAGCATGATAAACAGCTAGAGTACACTTGTGGTTGGAGGACTTTAAACACTTAAGGGCCGAGCCTCTTTCTGAGACTTGTTGTTTACGAGTTAAAAACAGTTTTTTTTTGCTAGAAAATTACTTAGAACCCCCAAACATTATACATTTTTTTTCTAACACCCTAGAGAATAAAATGGCGGTCGTTGCAATACCTTCTGTCACACCGTATTTGTGCAGCTGTCTTACAAGCGCACTTTTTTTGAAAAAATACACTTTTTTGAAATGTGAAATGTGAAATTTTTAAAAATAAGACAACAGTAAAGTTAGTTTTTTGATATTGTGAAAGAAACTGTTCCGCCGAGTAAATTGATACCCAACACGTCACGCTTCAAAATTGCACCCGCTCGTAGAATGGCGAAAAACTTTTACCTTTATAAAATCTCCATAAGTGACGTTTAAAAAAAATCTACAGGTTGCATGTTTTGAGTTACAGAGGAGGTCTAGGGCTAGAATTATTGCTCTCACTCTACCGATCGTGGTGATACCTCAAATGTGTGGTTTGAACACCGTTTTCATATGCGGGCACTACTCACTTATGCGTTCGCTTCTGCACGCAAGCTCGTCGGGACGGGGCGCGTTTAAATTTTTTATTTTTTTTTTTCTTATTTATTATACCTTTTATTTTTTATTTTTACACTGTTCTTAAAAAAAAAGTGTCACTTTTATTCCTATTACAAGGAATGTAAACATCCCTTGTAATAGAAAAAAAGCATGACAGGACCTCTTAAATATGAGATCTGGGGTCAAAAAGACCTCAGATCTCATATTTACACTCTGTTACCCTGAAAAATCTATATTTAAGATTTTTCATATCTCATAGATATGATGTGGGTTAAATAAGAGTTCTTTTCGACCAAGAGTGAAAGCTTCAAATATAATAACATTTATTAGGAAGCAGTTGAAAGTCTAGCTATTCATTTGTAATTAACAAAGCTCTATCCAGAATGTATAGGATTCATTCTAAATGAATGGGTGTGTCTGAGTGATGGAATGCATGGGTATGAACGGTCCATGTGTAATCAAAGATTTTTTTTTTTTTGTAGGGATGTACTCACCATTTTTTGGCCATCAATAAGTGTGATCACACTAATGCGCATGCTTTGTACTGTTTATGATTATTTTAATATTTTTTTTTTCTCGTTTGTAATGAGCTCAATACTGGTACCAGTTTAAATTAATACTTTTTTTTTGGTTTACACGTATTCGCGAATAAATAACCTGTGCACAGATATGAGATCTCGATCCCTATGACTCTGAGAAACTGTAGGGATATTTTATTTTATTTTTTATTTTTTCCTTTCCTGTGGCTTAGAGTGAAGTTTCATTCACTCTGATACGTGGAAAATACATAACAATGCATTGCTTTGCACCTTGTGGCATCTTATGGATTCAGTAGGTCTGGTGTTTTGTTTTTCCTTCCAAATTGACGCATGTGCTGTTAATATGTGTAAAGGTTTTATGTCTACATGTTGTCTTCTTAAACTTTAAGTTCTTACAAACACACCAGGTTTTCCTATAACTTTTTGTTTGTCAGAGTACAGATATGTGGGTGTGTCTGTACATTTTTGACTGTACTTACTGTGGATGGACGCATTATCTCAGCTGGAAGACTGTTCCAATCATCCACTACTAGTTTAGTCCATTATGAACCTCTCAGAGAGGTACAGTGAGGTGTTATTAATTTTTGAGTTTTGTATTTTAGGAGAAATACACAGACAAGGACGAATGATTGGACCCAGACTGGACAAAGTACTTTGAAACACAGAGGACCTTAAAACATAATTTTTATTTTTGTTTTAAGGAGAAGCCTTGAATCTAATTAATTGCAGTCAGGCCCAAATAAATTCTAAAAAGAAAAAATTTAAACTTTTTTTTTTGTTAAACAGAGATCCTGCTCTCTGTAATACAAGTTCTTGTGGCCTGCTTGATTTGCACTGAGAGTCAATTAATATGTTAATCACCACCGACAGAGGGTGTTGCCTTTTGAATAGCTACAATGTTTGAAGGCAGTTTCAATGGGTTTTTTTTTACAGAATACAGATTCAATTTTTTTTTTAATTTGTTAAATTTTTTTTCTCTCATTTTTATTCTTTTTTCTTAACGGTAACTTTTTTTTTGTTTACAAAAAAACAAAGGGGGGAAGAAAGATTTTTAATTTTTTTTTTAATTCTTTTTTTTAATGTTTACTATTTTTCTTTCTTTCCTATAGTACCTTTATTTTTGTTTTATTTTTTTTATTTATTTTTTTTTTTTTGTATGGTGATTCTTGAGTTTGGTGTCACCAGGGTGAAATAAATAAATAAATAAATAAATAAAAAGAGAGGGGAGTAGGGGGAACATTATATGGAGAACATTTAAAATGGTTAGAAATGCTGATATAGAATATTAAAGCTTCCCTATAGCATTTTGGGGATGGACCAAGTTCCAACAGTTTTTCTTCTCTCTTTCGACATTGGATAATTGTTATATAAATGTATGTGATTGTAGCTATTACCAACTATGACAGTAACACCTGGGTGTTAGCAACAGTCATGTGACTATTTTCTTTATATATGTGACATACAATCCTCTCTACAGTTCTAATATTGGGCAGTCATCATATGTGGTCATTGATCAATTTTTTTTTTTTGTTTTTGGTCAGTTTTCTTTTTGTGCCATAACCAAGTTCAAAGAGCATTGCGTGAATATCATATAGATATACTGGGACTTGTGAGACTCATAGTGATTGGCAAATAGCAGGGAGTATAGTACAATTGTACTTAAGAGTAATTTAGTTTGATTGTTCCTGAAGCCACTAGTGACTGATGACATCACACTTATCCGTATTCTGAAATCAAGTTATTTTTGTCTGCGTAGGCGACACTGCCTAATCTGCACGGAGAACTCTTAAAGTGATGACCTCTTCTGTAGCCTGCTAAAGGCAGGACTCATACAGTAGCTACACACGGTAGCCAAGGACGGAGGTATATGCCCAAAGGTTTGGCACCAGCCAAGGTTGAACTGAACCCAGTTCCAGTAAAAGGGGTTAGTGGTGAGTTGCGATAGCAACAAAATTCCCCTGAACACGTGAAGAGTCATACACACACACACAACGTGGTATTCCACAGAAGGTGGGGCAGAGGTATTTGCAGGCATATGACAATGGAGGAAGAAAGATGGGGGGATGAAAATCAGACACCTGGCTGAAGGGCGTAACCATTCAAATTGTTACACATGTCACTGGGAAAGGGGTCTCATTAGTATGTCGCAGTATATCTATGGCAATTCTAATCAAAGGTCCTTATGGCTCAGACTTACCAGACAAGCATTCAGTTGAATGCATATGTCTTAAATGTACTTGTGTTTTTCTTTCTCTACCTTTGTCCACATTAATAAAGTATAATCTTAGAAAGCCAGGAAAGCAGGTCCCCAGGCCATTATTGTATGCTGTATCCACTTGGAATCACCAGTGTAGGCCGTCCCAGAAGCAAGGGCAACAGGACCAGATTCGCCTTATGGACTTTCGTACTGTTATTATCGGACTATTGTTATTATTGGACTGTTGAGAACAAGGATCCTCATGTTTTTGGTTTTTTTTTTCTCCTTATTGTTTTGTTTGGGTGCTGTTTCTCATGATTTTTATTATGAACTTATGACATCCAGAACAAGTGATGACTACTGATACTGGGATCCAGAAGTGTGAACTGTAGAGATGGAGAGTTTAAAAGTTTTTTTTTTTCTTCTCAATGAGTTTTATTTCATTTCAGAGGGTAAAGTCAAAAGGGTCAAATATTAAAGGAGATTGCACATAAACCATTATTCTAGGTGTGGCCGAGTCTCATATTCTCAACTGGCCACAAGGGGCCATCTGTTGCCTTATGAGTTTATATGAAATCTCCATTAATAACTGTAAAATATTGTAATAATGAATATATTTCATGTAGCTGGCATCTATGAAAGCCGGGCAAAAAGGGTTTCATTTAAGCTTGTGCTAAGAGCAGAGAATGTGGGCCAAGACTTGTATATACAAACAATGCAGAGCCAATTCAATTGTTTTACACCTACTCCTTTGAAAGGATCCCATGTTGGGATATGCATTGGAGGGGGCCCAACCCATAATCAACACCTAACTTCCTGGGGAAATTCAATTAACTCCTGGCCAGCATAGTCACAAAGATTTGCATGAAAAGGGGCCGACTTATGGAGTCAGTCCTCCAATCATGATCCAAGCTAGGTCAACCAATGAGACATCAGCCTGGTTTGATATACTCAGAGCCAAGGGGGAGATAACGGTCTCTTTCTGATAGACCAGCAAGCTGAAAGGAACTTTGGTAAGGATGGGTAATTATGGGAAAGGAATGCCCTTTTACTTGTAACTGAATATGTGTGCAGATTACTGTATTGAGGAATATACCCTGTATTCCTTCATGGAAATACTTTATTTCAACCTAATATTTTCTTCCTTGGTGTAAGACTATAGATAGATGATTGTGTATTAGCTAGACTTTCAACTGCTTCCTAATAAATGTTATTATATTTGAAGCTTTCACTCTTGGTCGAAAAGAACTCTTATTTAACCCACATCATATCTATGAGATATGAAAAATCTTAAATATAGATTTTTCAGGGTGACAAATGCAATAAAAAAAAAATGTTGTTATTTAAAAAAATACAAAAAAAAATGTCCCTTAAACCTCCCTGGCGGTATTCCCGAGCGTGACTCGGGGCTGATTTTCTCTGCCAGGAGCGGTAACCCCGAGTCATGCTCTGGGTAACATTGCAGAGCTGTCAGCGGAGTCCCCTTACCTTCTCCTGGCGATCCAGCTACGTCCTCCGCTGTGATCGCCGGCGAGATCACCGGCGAGAGCGCCGACCGGCATCTGACTTCCTGGTTCCGTTCCCTGCGAGCAGCAGCGGTGCATGGAAGCGGAACTGGGTGGGTAATTCAAAAGTGACACACACATTCAAAAGTGACACACACATAAAAGAGGTTGTAATCTGAGAGGATTACACTGTATCATCTCAGATCTGACACTTGATCACTGTACAGTGCCCCTTGCCTGCCATTTTACTGTCATTTGTGCCCATAAAATATTTATAACATGGCATCAAAAAAGCGGCACTTTACTACAAAAGCACTTTTGGACCAGTTGAGTGACAGCGACACGGAGTTGCTCGCAGAACTGAGCGATAGTGAGTCGTGGGGAGATTTGTCGTCTGACACTAATCTGGCAAGTGTCAACGGTGATGATCCTGCACCTGACCTCAGCGATGTGCGCACTTGGTGCCCTATTGACTGCGATACTGACCAGGTAGCACCCCCAAGATTCCCCTTCACTGGATCACCTCGGATGAAGGTAGATGTTGAGCGTGACAACCCTCTGGCATACCTGCAATTATTCCTCACTGAGTATGTAATTGAAAAAATTGTCACAGAGACAAATTGCTACCAAGAGCAGCAATCCGCTACGCTGCATGCCAGGTTTTCCAGAAGCAGAAAGTGGGAACCGGTGACCAAAGAGCACATCTGACAGTTTCTGGTCTGGGACTCATCATTCCTCAGGGGGTGGTGGGGAAACTGCTCCAAAAATGGTACTGGGCCACCAATAAGTTACTGGCCACTCCGTCTTTTGGCACCGTGAAGTCAGAGTACCGGTTTTCCCTCATCATGAAGTATTTCCACTTCACGAACAATGAAGAATTTGATTAGGCCACGCATCCTGCGCCCAAACTAAGAAAAATCTGGGAGGTATGGTAAAGTATTGTGACCAATTTCCAGCAGACCTACGTGCCAGAAAGGGACATCAGCGTGGATGAAAGTTTGATGGCCTACAAGGGATGCCTAAGCTGGATACAGTTTATTGCATCCAAAAGAGCGTGGTTTGGCATCAAATCCTACATGCTCTGCGAGTCATCCACTGGGTACATCTGGAATTCGGTCATTTACACCGGTAAAGGCATGAAGTTCAACCCCAGGTACAGCGGCTATGGGATGGCCACATCATCTGTCCTTACACTGCTGGAGCCATTGCTGAACCAGGGATATTGTGTGACCATGGACAATTTCTACACGTCTCCAGAACTGTATGAGGTTTTGCTACAAAAACAAGACTGATGCGTATGGTACCGTTAGGCCTAACCGACGTGACATGCCATCTATGTTTGCCAAGAAAAAACGAAAAACCGGAGAAATGGTTGCCTGGCAGAAAGGTAAGATGATAGCAATGCGATGGCGAGACAAGAAGGATGTGTGTCTCATGAGTACGGTGCACAATACCTCCACTGCCATGGTCCACACAAAAGGTGGGAAAGATGTGCTAAAGCCGCAAGTCATGATAGACTATAATAACACAATGGGAGGTGTCGACAGAGCCGATCAGGCAATGACATTTTATCCGGCTATGCGCAAACAGCAAAAAAAATATTATAAGAAGCTTTTCAAGCATCTTCTGGAACAATGCCTTTGGAATGCATATATCCTGTACAGAGCAAAGAGTGACAAGCCTCTTGTTAATTCTGATTTTATCTGGAAGGTGGCTGAGCAGATTTTTGTCAACCACCAGACGCCATCAGTAGCTGTGAACAGACCAGGACGACATGCTGTTGACGTTGCCAACCCAGAACTCCTGACTGGTCGTCACTTTATGGACTACATACCGCCAACCACAAAAAAGGCAGCACCTACCAGGATGTGCGTGGTTTGCTGTTCAAAGAGAGATGGCAATGGAAAGAGAGTCCGAAAAGAAAGCAAAGTTCCATTGTACTGATTGTGACATCGGACTTTGTGCTGTACCTTGTTTCAAAATTGATCACACTCAGGATGTTTATTGAATTTTCTTTGTTTGACAAATTTCATTATTTTGTATTACATTATTGAATAAAATTATATTATTTATTAGATTATAATTCATGATTTTGTGTTTCAAACATTATCACATCTGGGATGTCTACTAGAGTCTTGTTTGGTCAGGTTTAAGTAAGTAATTACTAAGAATTGCAGGCCTACAATACATAACACCAAATTTCCATGCAAAAAATTGTACCGCGTTTGGTACAAAATTCCTGACATAATCATACCGCCAGGGAGGTTAAGAGTTATGGGCGGAAGTGATGTTTTGACGTCGCTTCCGCCCTGCAATGATATGGAGATGGGTGAGGGTGAATCCGCCGCATAGACCACTTTTATCTTGAAGCGGACCGCCCGCTGAAGAAGAGGATACCAGGGTTATGGCAGCTAGCTGCTGCCATAACAACGATACTCCTCTTCAAAGTGCCGACGTATAATGACGATAGCCATCCGGAAGTGGTTAAAGACATGCGACTGGGCCATCCAAATGAAATTTGGAGTGAAGCTCTAAGCTGAGACAGAGATCTCCCCACCGGGTTGCAGTGAAGGGAGCTGGTGTCAGTGCACCAGGGCTTGGTGAGCGGCGGCAAAACATGTCAGGGAGGTGTGGCTGGAGCAGTGCTGGCTGAGGCCACATTCATCTACATACCAATACACTGGGTTGGTGAGCAGGGTCCGTTCTTCTCGTTGATAATGTGGTTGAGCCATGTTTTTACTGCCCGCCCCCAACCGCTCTCCCATAGGCTGCAAATGCAGCAGCCATGTGGCATGACATGCCACGGCAGCAATTAAACTCCATGTTTCATTTGGCAGGCACTACCACCTACTGAATGTGACCCATTTAAGTGAATGGTGCCATGCTGCAACTGCTTCTCAATTGCATGTAATTTTCAAAGGTGCAGCAGTCCTTGCCATTAATGTTAAGCAAAATTTCCACCTTGGAGGGGTATAGACAGGTTGGAAAATGTACACAGTTTAGCTATTCAGCAGCCTGCCCAGGCTGGGGAAAGGGTTAAGTGTTTCTTGCTTAGTTCCCAGGCTTTTGGTCCTAGCCAGCCCACCTGTGTTATAAAAAAAGGGATGGCTGAGGTCCAAGAAAGGCAGTTTGTGGTGGGTCCAGGAGCTCCAGCATCACCTGTAAAAGCGATCTTTGGCGCTACCAATTAACTGGGATTGTGGAGGACATCCAAGTCATAGACAATGCCGTAATGGATTCTTACCTCATGGAGGTATGCCTGGGCCACTACATTATTCTAATTAGAATTAGGGAAAGGACATTGTTCATATTGAACTGTATGCCGCATTATGTTCAGTGAAGTTATACGAGCTAGCCTGGTCTGAAGTTATTCAAAGGGGTGCATGTTAGTTCTGGTGTATTCCAAAAGAACCTGGGTATGTAAAGCCCTTTGGGGTATGAAGTAATACTGCTATGTGTTACTAAGTGAAGGAACAAGCTATAAGCAACCAGTCGTTAAGCGTAGTACCTGGTAAAGGTGACAGGTCCTCTGGTAGCAAGGGGGTTAATGTTCTGGCTCCCCCCTAGTGGTCAGTATCCAATGGCAACTGGATCCAAACCCACTTTACGGAGATCTATTGCTTGGTCATAAGGTACGGGAAGAGTTTAGTGAGAGCATGCATGAGGTCTACATTATGTGCTCGCCAGGACCGATTCTGTTAGTGGGAGTGAGGTAAAAGAGGTACACTGGACTGGTGGAGTGGGCGCAGACAAAGCACGTCCCTCCTAATGCAAACATACAAGTTACAGTGTGTAGTGACATGGGACAAGTCGCTTTTCACAGGAACTCTGCACTTTATTACTGCACCCATCTCTATGTCTGGGAAATGCCTTAATGTTAGATTAAGGCCAGACATACACAGTTCAAATCTCGGCCAGTTCAACAACTGGCCGAGATTCAAACCGTTAATGGGCAGGCTGAATGTGCCAAGTTGATTGATCAATCAACTTGGGTACAACCAGCCTGCCGGATTCGCTTCTGATTATTGCAAGCGGGTGCTATAGCCACTAGCGCTAATCACTGTCTTCCCCCGCCCTCCCCCCCAGACAATTGGTCGGCAGGAGGGATTCCCCTGTCAGCACTATCTGTGTTGATGGAGGAATCTTGCAAATTTCTTTCCTGGAAAGAAAATTTGCAGCAAAGAAATTTGCACCATCTATGGGCTGCCTAAGGCAGTTAGATCTTCACATGACCGCAGTCTCCACCTGGTTCCGGGCATTGATGAGCACACTCCGTGCAAGAGGTACCCCCATGTGCATGTGTGCAGGTGACCCCACCCAAAACAGTGATAAAGATATGCCAACTCGACTTAGCTGTGCCGATGCCGTAAGCCTAATCTTTAAATAACAGAAGTTTGCAGAACGGGATAATTCCTACTTGCTCCTAAAGTCTTCAAGGAATTGGAAGGCACCATTTTCATACAATTGGGACGGGTATTTAACCCATATCTAGCCCAAAATTGTCCCTTGCCGCTAGTGTAAATGAGCCCTTACAATGTCCAGAAGGTGTCTTCAGCGCTGCTTATACCTCTGTACATGCTAGATTGCTGCAATAAAAATACTCAAAAAAAGTTATTCCATGCACTGGTTACCTAGAAGTAAATATATAGCAAGTTCCTGGTAAACCCAGGGTCAAGAATACCAGTAATTTATGGTGACATCAGTACTAGCTGCTGTTTTCTCAGGTGATACACATGAGCCAATAATGGATATTATGAAAAAAAGCCTATAGCCAGCATTTGTTGTTGTCTGTGAACACAGGATTTCCCTCTTCCTCTGATGGTTTTTTTATCCACTCAGCCGACAGTTTTTAGTTTCCTGGAACAGTCTCAGGTTATGGTGCCATACGAGTATGTATATGTGTGAAGGGCCAGCTGTCACATAACAGGCAAGGTTAAACTGAATCGCTCCTCTAGCATGTACCTATAGTTGTAGCTTCACTGATCCAATAGCTGCTAGAAAATGCAGAGAAACAAGATTTAAATGCATTTTTAAGAATGTGCTAATTTTGACTTTTTGTCACCTCCATCTCTAACTACTCCTAGTGGCCACAGGCAGCAGTGACACAAAGGTGTCCCAGAAGGGACAGAGGTGTTTGTGACAATGCCGAGCAAGAGAATGGATGATGGCACCCATTGAGGGAATAACTGTATCCCTGGTGAGAGTTTATGTCCCTGTGAGTTGTTAATAAGCTGAATACTTTATATTTGGTAGCACTTTCTATAAATAAAGGCAACAGTTGCTTTAGAGGTTTTTTTTTATTTAGAAGGAATATATTGGAGAATGTTAGTTAATATTTATTATATTATACCATTACATCTACAGTATAACATTAAAATATTTTATTCGCTCATAATGTTGCAAACTTGTAGTACAGACATAAAAACCATACACTACAAACAAGACATATTAGCAAGTTCTGCAGACACTGCACATTTTATATGATAGAAAACATTTCTTCCTGGAAGAAACCTATGGTGGCGGTGGCCTTGCAAGACATATGAATGTGCTGCTTGTAAATGAGAAACTTTCCATCTGTATCCTCAATGACTTATAACTACAATTCCTCAAAGTCTGGAAGCCCTGGCTTTGATATGCGTTTACTACCTTGAATCTACATAGCCTCAGGTGCCTATAATTGTTTTGTCTCTTGACCTAGGCCCTTGAGGGCCGTTAGATCTTTTCTACTATTTATTTATATAACTACCCCTTTCCATTCCCCTCTCTATTTCCTTTGCCACCATGGGCCCCTACATACATACAAGTTGGTATATGGGTCGTACCACTGTTCCAGTGCCTGGTATACTGCAGTTTTCCATATACTCTGTATGTTCTTGACAGTTCAATACAAACCCTTTGGCAGGCGATACTGTTGATCAGAATTTTTCTCTAAAATGCAATAAAACAGAAAAAAAAATTCTTGCATGACAAGATGGTCAAAAAGTAGTGAGGTTAACACATAATTGAAGGTCACAGATGCAATATAGAAAGACAAGACAACACATGATTGCAACAAAGCACCTCAATTTCTATGGCTACAATAGGGGTGTAATACTTGTTTGCTATAATAAGACTGTAATTCTTGACAGTTCTGTCAGATCGGGGACCATGGGGTGACATTAGAAAAATTGGAACGTAAAGTCCTATTGAAGTTTTCTGTTTAATTGTGTAAATGCAAAGCTCACCTTCTCCGTGCTAATTGGAGGACTCTAGTACTGATTCACCTGGGGGAGGGGGGTGTCGGACCACTACAGAGAGATCACTGCTTCCACTAGATAGCAGTGGTCCTCCCTGCAGCCTCCTGCCTATGAGCACAGTGGCTAAGTGGTTAGCACTTCCACCTAGCAGCACTAAGGTTGTTGGTTCAAAATCCCAACCACCGCACTACCTGCCTGGAGTTTGCACGTTCTCCCTGTGCCTGTGTGGGTTTCCTCTGGGTACTCTGGTTTCCTCCCACACTCCAAAGACATGCTGGTAGGTTAATTGGCTACTGTCTAAATTGTGTATCTATGAATGTGATTTAGGGACCTTAGATTGTAAGCTCCTTGAGGGCAAAGACTGATGTGAATGTAATATATATATATATATATATATATATATATATATATATATATATATACACACACACACATACACATACAGTATCTCACAAAAGTGCGTACACCCCTCACATTTTTGTAAATATTTTTATCATATCTTTTCATGTGACAACACTGAAGAAATGGCACTTTGCTACAATGTAAAGTAGTGTGTGTACAGCTTGTATAACCATGTAAATTTGCTGTCCCCTCAAAATAACTCAACACAGCTATTAATGTCTAAACCACTGGCAACAAAAGTGAGTACACCCCCTAAGTGAAAATGTCCAAATTGGGCCCAATTAGCCATTTTCCCTCCCCGGTGTCATGTGACTCAGTAGTGTTAGAAGGTCTCAGGTGTGAATGGGGAGCAGGTGTGTTAAATTTGGTGTCATCGCTCTCACTCTCATACTGGTCACTGGAAGTTCAACATGGCACCTCATGGCAAAGAACTCTCTGAGGATCTGAAAAAAAGAATTGTTGCTCTACACAAAGATGGCCTAGGCTATAAGAAGATTTCCAAGACCATGAAACTGAGCTGCAGCATGGTGGCTAAGACCATACAGTGGTTTAACAAGACCACTCAGAACAGGCCTCACCATGGTCGACCAAAGAAGTTGAGTGCATGTGCTCAGCTTTATATCCAGAGGTTGTCTTTGTGAAATAGACGTATGAGAGCTGCCAGCATTGCTGCAGGGGTTGAAAGGGTGGGGGGTCAGCCTTTCAGTGCTCAGACCATACGCTGCACGCTGCATCAAATTGGTCTGCATGGCTGTCATCTCGGAAGGAAGCCTCTTCTAAAGATGATGCACAAGAAAGCCCGCAAACAGTTTGCTGAAGACAAGCAGATCAAGGACATTGATTACTGAAACCATGTCCTGTGGTCTGATGAGACTAAGATAAACTTATTTGGTTAAGATGGTGTCAAGCGTGTGTGGTGGCAACCAGGTGAGGAGTACAAAGACAAGTGTGTCTTGCCTACAGTCAAGCATGATGGTGGGAGTGTCATGGTCTGGGGCTGCATGTGTGCTGCCGGCACTGGGGAGCAACAGTTCATTGAGGGAACCATGAATGCCAACATGTGCTGTGACATACTGAAGCAGAGCATGGTCTGCTCTTTTCAGAGACTGGGCCACAGGGCGGTATTTTAACATGGTAACGACCCCAAACACACCTCCAAGATAACCACTACCTTGCTAAAGAAGCTGAGGGTAAAGGTGATAGACTGGCTAAGCAGACCTAAACCCTATTGAGCATTTGTGGGGCAGCCTCAAACGGAAGGTGAAGGAGCGCAAGGTCTCTAACGTCCACCAGCTCTGTGATGTCATCATGGAGGAGTGGAAGAGGACTCCAGTGGCAACCTGTGAAGCTCTGGTGAACTCCATGCCCAAGAGGGTTAAGGCAGGGCTGGAAAATAATGGTGGCCACACAAAATATTGACACTTTGGGTCCAATTTGGACATTTTCACTTAGGGGTGTACTCACTTTTATTGCCAGCGGTTTAGACATTAATGGCTGTGTGTTGAGTTATTTTGAGGGGACAGCAAATTTACACCGTTATACAAGCTGTACACTCACTACTTTACATTGTAGCAAAGTGTCATTTCTTCAGTGTTGTCACATGAAAAGATATAATAAAATATTTACAAAAATGTGAGGGGGTACTCACTTTTGTGAGATACTGTATATATATATATATATATATATATATATATATATATATATGTAAATTGACTGTGCTATATAAGTACTTGTAATAAATGAAAGTAAGACTTGTATATACCACAACTTTTCTGCACACTTTAGCTGAATATTCAAGAAAAATGTAGCTTCAAATAATACACTTTTTACCACAATTAGGGTTTTTTACTTACTTTTTATAAACAGATTTCCAGATAAAACATACTTCTTACATACTGTACATATATAAAAAATACTCCACTTTTCACAACAAAATGAATCTACGCCCTGGTGGGAATGACAGCGGCAGGAATTGCTGCTGATTTTGCCACTTGTGTGCAGCTACCTGTGGCCGCAGAGCCCTTTACATTTTAATGAGGGTTCACCCGTGGCCACAGCTATCCATGACTGTCCGCACAGCTAGCAATTAACTGGGGTGAACTTTGTGTGCATCCAGCAATGATTCCTACAGTTAATTGCTGGCTGTGCAGGCAGTCGAGGATATCTGCAACTACAGTAGTTCATGTATTGGGTTGACATTGGTCAACACGGTACCAGCACAGGGTTATATTCTGAGTCAATTATTCAGGGATACATGCACTTCATTCTTTACAGGTCTAATAACTCTGCACAATGCCTAACACAATGGTATGTCCAGTTGGCATAGCCACGTGAAATTGTCAAGACTGTGAAAATGTTTGCAGCTCTACATGATGGCGCCAAGATGTCAGTCTTTGATTTTTACATAATAAGTACTGGTTGTTAAGTGGTTCTCAGCAGAAGGCCATTAACCTAACACTCTGATGAAAGTTTCACCGTTTATTAATTACCACCTCTTAGCTCTTTGCTTGTCACAAAAGGTGAAAGACTTTAGAAAAGGACCTCAAATAAACAAGCTTTAGGCTACTATTAGCCCTACACTACATTTCTCTTTTAAATTACTGCAAGGGTGCCTCCTTTCAGAAGTTCTATTTGCTTGAAGCCAAGTTTTTGTTCTTTCCCTGGAAAAACCACCACTAGCGGCTGGGAGACTGTCCAGGGCATATGAGGTCCTGGCTCGATTACCAAATAATTCTGCTTCGACTTGTAAACAAGAAAAAAATGATTACATGATGATAAACACAATTATATCACATGTGCTGCGTAATGGGACTGCAGTTATTTGCTAACGAAGGTTATCTATGAGTCACATTGGCAGTAATCGAGTAAACGTTAAAACATAGATGGATTTAGTGTCATTAACTTTAATGCCAATAAAAAGTAGGGCAATTTGCGAATTTTTGTAGGAGTCTCATATTAACCTCCTCGTGCCAGATGCACTTTTTAGGCATGTTTTAATGCATATTACTGTTTTGCAGCAGAATACAAAAAGGTGCGAGACTTTTTGCAGGTTTCTTTAACTGCCCTAGTATACTTTGTTATTCATCTGATCACTGGGCTATATGTGTACATTTTATTAAAGAGACCAGATTGTCAGCCCATTCACTTCAACAAAAAATTGCGGGCAGAATCTGCAGACCACAGTGGTGCTGCTGGAAGCAGATACATAAAAAAAAAATGCCCACTCTACAAAGCTCTTGAGACCAGCCTGGGTAATATCAGTGACTTGTACCTGTGGAACCGCCACATAGATTAAGATAGCTGCTCCTGTTAGTCTTGTGCAAGCTGCCCCTGTTCCTTGACAAAATCCTCCCTCGCTGCTGTCCTGCCTCCCCCTCAGAACTTTCCTTCTCTCCAATCAGTGGTACCCACAGATGATTTGCAAACTCATCATCCAACCCCTCCACATTGCTGGAACCAACTTTGCAGTGAGCTTCAGCTGTTGGAATGTCACTGCCTCTGGCTGCTCCCTGACTGCTGTGTGGCTGAATCCTCCTCTCGTTCTATGTTTTTATCCTAATATAAGATAATCCTTTTGCAGCAAGTCCACAATCGCATGATCAAATAGTTACCCTGACACCTCTAAGCCAATTTGTGTAGCTACAACAGGCTTAGCAGAAGAGGAAGAGGAGGAAGAGCATGCGTTAGGAGGAGTGCTTGCAGACAACCAGTTGCGCTGTGTCTGGGAAGAGGAAGAAGAGGAAGGTTTTAGAAGCCACCAACTACCTTCTGCATGTGCTCTGTTTCTATAGCATGGCCACACTGGGCTAGAAAATGCAGATGTGGCATGCCTCTAGATGATGTGACCCAACCACTGCTTTGTCTTGCAGAACCTGCTTGCCCCTTCTACCTCCATGTGCAGAACCTCTAGCTTAGGTATGCTTGACAGTATAAAAGGGATTGCCTAATTTTAATGGCAGCTATGGGAATAGGTAGAATAAATATGTGGTGCTTTGGTGCACATTACTTTACCTTTCAATTATGTGGTAATATGTTGCAAATAAAGGGCAGCTTTGTGCCTGTGCTGACACACACAAAAAGGTAGTCCTAAAGGGGACTGTTGGGTCTCTGAACTGTAAACATAGTGTACACAAGAATATGTAGCTCACCACAGTGCAAACCACAGTAAATGTGTGCAGTATAGCACAGTATAGCACATGACCAGTGTAGTCCAAATGTCACCTACATTCCATTTCTGCCATTCCCCCTTTTACACTCCAGACCCCAAAACTTAACAACCCCACCTAAAATGATGAGACCACACTTTTTATTTATGGAGTAACATGGCCACAACAGCCTCTTTTATTAAAACAACTCCAAATAAATAACTCCAATAAATAACCAATAAATAACCAATAAACAAACAATGACATATTAATAACGTAACTGTTAACCCCAGTCTGATGGTCTCTGACGGTGACCCACCTTTCCTAAATATATATAAAATATATAACTGTATAACCACGGATAACCAACGCACTGCGGGATTTTCCAAACTAATAGGCCTCCAGTTGTAGCCGCTCGGAGACAACCGCTTCTCGCAGCGTCACCAAACCCAGTATTCCCTCCACCGTTCAGGAATACACCGGAGGGGAACATGCTAATGATGCGCCCCCCACCCCTTTAAATCCATCCGTTTACCGCCCCCGTCAAAGACCGCCAGAATAAAACAGCCCCCAAACCAAAATGGCCACTTCTGCTGTCATGACGACCTGTTCCGTTCCTGCAAGAAAGAAAAAACACCACAACAACTACTCACACACATTGCACGTATATCTATATAACATTATAGGGAGGGAGGGTGGGAAAACTGCCTCCTCTGTTGCACTCTCCTCACACTGACCCCCCTTTACTCCCCCCCTTTAAATACCACCACTCCCCTTTCTCACAATATTACCTATCTTACCTCCCCTTTACCCATACTACCTTTTTCCTCAACTTTTTAACCCCTTCTGTGTCTCCCTTGGGCACACTGTCATGCCCAGCCCTACACTACCCCTCCTTTTAGTCATTCTCGTTCCGGGCCTCACTTGACCAGTGTAGTCCAAATGTCACCTACATTCCATTTCTGCCATTCCCCCTTTTACACTCCAGACCCCAGAAATTAACAACCCCACCTAAAATGATGAGACCACACTTTTTATTTATGGAGTAACATGGCCACAACAGCCTCTTTTATTAAAACAACTCCAAATAAATAACGCCAATAAATAACCAATAAACAAACAATGACATATTAATAACGTAACTGTTAACCCCAGTCTAATGGTCTCTGACGGTGACCCACCTTTCCAAAATATATATAAAATATATAACTGTATAACCACGGATAACCAACGCACTGCGGGATTTTCCAAACTAATAGGCCTCCAGCTGTAGCCGCTCGGAGACAACCGCTTCCCGCAGCGCCACCAAACCCAGTATTCCCTCCACCGTTCAGGAATACACCGGAGGGGAACATGCTAATGATGTGCCCCCCATCCCTTTAAATCCATCCGTTTACCCCCCCCCCCCCCCCGTCAAAGACCACCAGAATAAAACAGCCACAGCCTGAAAGCGTGACCACCTTACGTTTGAGGGCACCTCCACACCCTCAGGGCCTGTTGTATCCCCTCCTGCAAGCCCAAGGACCATAAGTCAATCCCTACATCAGAGAGATGAACACCATCCCTCCTCAGGTACAATCCCACATTCGTCTCCAACTCTCTGTGTCGAATAACAATACCACCATTCTGTCTGACAAATCTCCCCACCACCTTATTAATTCTAATACGTGTCTTATTAATGCTCGCCACTGATCTAGCCCAGCGCCATGCTGTGCGAGCCACTATGTCCGACCAAACTAACAGGGTGCCCGGGAATTTTACCCGTTACTGCGTAAAATCTGTTTTGATGTCCGCCATCAGATCCCTGACTGACCGACCCCCAAGTCATTCCCACCCGCATGAATCACCAAAACGTCAGGGGGTCTGTCCAACCGAACATACCTCTCCACTTCGCCCATTACTCTACCCTACAACATCCCCGGTCTACCTAACCAGCGTATGTAAGCCTCCCTTCTGGAAATCCTCAGTTGTCTACCCTCCGGACGTACGTCACCTCTCCTGGCCCCCCCAGCAAACATAGGAGTGACCTACGATCCAGACAAGGCGTACCGGGCTTCCATCTGCAATGAAACAAAACACAAAATTGCGACACCCTCTTACTCTCAACACTACCAACTAACCAACTATTAACTGGAACACCTCTCCCTTGTATATTACGTGTCCTATTTGTTTTTTTTGTTTTTTTTTTTAATATTCAATAACCAAATTAGGTCTTATATAAGACCTGAATCTCCTAGACTCCCATCTCCTGAGCCTGCGCACAGCAGCCTCATCCAACCCGCATCTGGCAGCTTCAGTAGCTGCCCCTATGCGGAAGGAGTGTGAAGCATACTCTAAACCAACCAAACCAGCCCTTTGTAAACATTTTCTAAAAAACGCTATAAATTGAAACCCGTGACAGATAAGATCCATCCTCATGCCTCAGGAACGGCCCCGCCCCATCACACCTGACCGACCTAAATTCCCGGACCGCCTCCACTGGGCACACCCTTGACCCTGGTAAGGCAAACGGACACAACCACCCCTTTACCTTGCTGGTCAGTTTTAGACCTCCGCAGCCGCAAACATACCTTGTCTACTTCCAACCGCATGTCCTGATCCAACAACCCCCCCCAACATGCTTAGACAGGCTAATCAACTCCCCTATACGAAAAGCCCCATAAAAAGCCAGTGAAAACGCCGCTGTAAACATTCGCATTTCATAATGCGATAAACAAACGAACCTCAACATTTCACATATGGAAACCAGGTTCGCAAAAGTAACAGGCCTTCTCGCATCCCTTTGTTTATGCTGTTTTCGATAGCCTTTTAAGGCCTGCCGAACCCAAAAATCCTTAGTCCAATCTTCACCCCTCATTAATTTAAACAAGAACAACAAGCCTGCCAGTTTACGATCAATCGAAGAAATTGCGCAACCACTTTCCATGTTCCTAGCCACTAAGTACAACACCAATAATCTTCCTTCCGATCGAAGCGTCACCACACCAGCCTCCTGCACCAGCATTGACCACTCCTTCCATACCTTACTGTAGGCCGTCCAAGTGGAATCACTTACTGACTGCCTAATCCATCCCGCGGTGACTCCGAAGGCAGCTCCCACATCCAATCCGGGCAAGGAACTCCTTCCTTGTCTGCACCTGGCGCCAGCTCCCTGAACTTGTCCCACTGAAAATGAGACAAGGAGTCAGCCAACGCATTATCAACACCCGGAATGTGAACCGCATAAATAAAAATGTTTAGACTTAAACACCTAAACACCAGCTGTCTCAACAGCCGTATGACCGGCTGCGAAGATGCTGACATACGGTTCACCACCTGCACTACACCCATGTTGTCACAATTGATCCTCAGCTTCAAATTCCGGCATGCCTCCCCCCATAATTCCAAGGCTAACACCACTGGAAACAATTCCAGCAGCACCAAATTTCCGAGGAATCCCGCCTTCTCCCACGACTGTGGCCAGGGCTCTGCGCTCCATCTCCCTTGAAAATATGCACCAAAACCTGTGGAGCCCGCCGCGTCAGTAACCAATTCCACATCGAAATTGCTCACCGGGCCAGACATCCACACTGCCCTCTCGTTGTATGTGGCTAAAAACTCATACCAAACTTTCAAATCCTCTCTATGCTCCTTTGTCAGTCTAATAAAGTGAGTTCGTATTTTTACCCCCGCTGTGGCCGCCGACAGCCGTCTGCAAAAAACCCGCCCCATGGGTATAATTCTGCAAGCGAAATTCAACTTACCCAACAACGACTTCAGGGCTCTCAACTGCACCTTCCGCAATCCGTGGATATCCCGAATTTCCTTCTGCAGCTCCTCCAACTTACCTCTGGGCAACCAGCATTCCATAGCTATCGAGTCTATCACTATCCCCAAAAAACTAACGTGGGGCCTACCGTTTTCTCAGCCGCCAATGGCACTCCAAACCTGCCTGCGATGTGTTGCAACGTGGAAAGTAGAATCGCACACACAGCGGAAGCAGGGGGGCCTATACACAGAAAATCATCCAAATAGTGTATAACTGAGTCTAGGCCCGAAACCTCCCTAACTACCCATTCTAAAAATGAGCTAAACGCCTCAAACATGGCGCATGAAACTGAACAGCCCATGGGCAAACATTTGTCAACGTAAAACTGTTCTCGCCAGTGACATCCCAACAGCCGGAAGCTCTCCGGATGCACCGGCAACAACCGGAAAGCCGATTCTATATCCGCTTTTGCCATGAGGGCCCCTTTTCCGTAGCGCCTCACCCATTTGACCGCCGCATCGAATGACGTGTAAGACACTGTACACTCTTCCGGGTCAATGAAATCATTGACTGAACCCCCTTTTGGGAAGGAGAAGTGGTGTATCAAACGAAACTTGTTAGGTTCCTTCTTGGGTAGCACCCCCAACGGTGATACCACTAAGTCCGGCCATGGTTTGGTGGCAAACGGCCCCCCATGCGCCCTAACGCCACTTCTTTTTGCAATTTTACCCCAACTACTTCCTGATTCAGTAATGCCGATTTCAGATTCCTTGCCATAGGCAGAACCGTCGCCAATGAACATGGAATCTTAAAGCCCTCCTTAAACCCTGACTCCAACAACCGAGCTGCTCCCCGATCCGGATACTTACTTAGAAAAGGTAGCATTTTTTCCACCCTCACCGGCGTCATCCCTCTTCGGAGTAGAGTCACTGGCACGCTTCCCTCTCTTAAAACATCTCGACAACGTGTGGGCGCCCCCACACCCTGAGCATTCATGCTTGAACTTACATGCCCCCCCAAATTTACAGGCACCCTCATTATACTGCCAGCACACTCCCCACTTTCTTCTGGCCGACGGTCCTGAGGACTGTGTACCCCCGGCCCCCCCTTGAAAAGGCTGAGGTGGGGTCCTCGCAGATGACATAAGCCGCATCCAGAGGCTAATATCTTTATGATCCCAACGTAAGGATGATCGGACTGCCTTCCGCTGTCTGAACTGCTCGTCATATCTCAGCCAAGCAGAACCCCCGTACACCCTATGCGCCTCTCCAATAGCGTCCATGTAACAGAACAACGCCGAGCAATGCTCGGGGCTCTTCTCGCCAATGACGCTCGCCATGATGGCGAAGGCTTGTAGCCAATTAACAAATGTACGCGGTATCAGCCGGTACCTCCATTTTTCTTCATCCTCCTTCTTTGAGGAATCGGGTTTCACCCTGTCCAGGTTAAATTTCTCCAACGGTAGCAGGGAAAAAATCTCTACATACTCACCTTTATGAACCTTTTCCCGGACCTCCTGCTTCAGATGTGCTCCCAAGGGGCCCTCGAAGCAGACGTAAATCTCACACCTCGCAGCGTCCGCTAACCTGACCACGTCTGACCTTTTAGCCTTCTCTGAGGACCCTTTTTCTCCTGACTCCTCCGCAACTACTGCGGCCCCTGATTGGCTTGGGGGAGGAATCGTCGGGGGTACCACTACCCCCCAACCCCGTTACTCCTGTCCCCTGACTCAGTTACCGGTGCCGTCCATGGGGCCACTTGAGGTGGCTGCCCGTGTCCCCCTTCAAACCTACCAATTAAGTCCCGCAGACCCTGCAAGAAAACCGTCAGCTGCTGACCAGACCCAACACTGGCAGGATTGTTCCCCGCCAAATGCTGTTCTGGCCGGTCCCCCCCGACTGCATCCCAGAAACCCCAGGCACTACCACACCTGCTCCATCCACCCTTGTCAAATCCTGTAATGCCCCAGACAATGATAAGGAAGTATTAGACTTACCAGGCTGACCAGGCACTCTCCCCACAGCCGTCGCGGCGTGCTCCCTCGCTGGCACTTCTGGTTCATCTTCCTCTGACACCTCACCTTCCGACCGATTGTCAGACTCCACGCTTGGTTGACTGGGAAGCCGCCCGGGTGGGGACGCCCCAGAGGCCGTAGCGTGAGTTGGTGATGGGGCCCTCCTCACCCCCGAAGGTCCGCTGCCGTCAGACAGGCGTCGCTGACCTGTCCTGACCACCTGTGCTCTTACACGCTTGTGCCCTCCTCCATCATTCCTTCTGCCCTTCTAGCTAGTATTCACCCGACCATCTCCAGCACTGACTCCAGCAGCCCGCTCTGCCGATAAGCTCCGCCCCTTCCCGATCATCACTGCTTGTCTTGAGTCACCTGCCTGGGCACTGACCGGCTCTCTGTCCCTCCTCGCTGCTCTCTTCGGATATCCACCTCGTGCTGTGGATGCACTGTGTTGTCCTCTGTGATCGCCTGGTGGGGAACCAGCGCCATGTTGGCCCGTGGCCCCGCCTCCCGAGTGCGGCCGGCGGCGTGTAGACCGCCCGGGAGCCGCATCGACCTGTAGCTGCCTCCTTTTCCCTGGGGGGACCGACCGATCCTCCCTCGGGCTCCTGGGTACACGCGCGGGCTGAGATGCAGGCCCTGGCGAAAAACGCGCCAGAGGCCGCGACCTCCGCGCGCGGTAAGACACCTCACCCGACGCTGATTCCACCGGCTCTTCCTCCCTAATGTCTCCTATTTGCTTCTGCAGCCACTCTGGTCCCTTCTGTTCAGCTGCTTTCCTCAGTCTCTCTAAAAGCTCTTCAATGGCGGCCATTGTGGAGGAGCAGATGTGTAAAACTGCCTCCTCTGTTGCACTCTCCTCACACTGACCCGACTTTACTCCCTCCCTCCTTTAAATACCACCACTCCCCTTTCTCACAATATTACCTATCTTACCTCCCCTTTACCCATACTACCTTTTTCCTCAACTTTTTAACCCCTTCCGTGTCTCCCTTGGGCACACTGTCATGCCCGGCCCTACACTACCCCTCCTTTCAGTCCTTCTCGTTCCGTGCCTCACTGTATAGCACCATATAGCAACTAACTCTCTCAAGACAAGATACACTGACAAATAGCTGCTGGGAACCTACCCTTTTATAGTGAAGGGACTAGCAGTCAGCAAAGCCCTAGTATTATGAACACTCTTAGGTCCCATGGTCAATTTGGTTGTTTTGTAGGCTGGTCAGTAAGTGTGCTGGGAAATCTTTTCTTTGTCTGTGATGTGCATTTCTCTTCCGTGTCCACCTTGTCGCAAAGGCCAGTTATAGATTGGGGAGGTTGCCACTTTTTTGTACAGTTGGACGAATTGGGTGACGGGATGCACAGGATGCCTTTGCTGCCATTGTGCTCTTGCTGAGTGTCACGTGCGTCCCTGTGCATTTAAGGAGGAGTGGACTCCCTCCAGGCATACCTGCCCTTAATCTATCCATTCCTGAATGTGCTCCTACTATAAAGGCTCTGAAAATTTAGTGTTAGGACCAAAGTGTATACAAAGGTCCCTTGGCGTAGGAACTGTGGCTCTGTTGTGTGCATTGCCCTTCCATGTGCACCTTGATACAAAGGCCAGTTAGAGATTGGGGTGGTTGCCACTTTTTTGTACACTAGCATTGTCCAACTCTGCTGCCGGCAGCCTGCTAAACTCTATGGGAGGCTAAAAGCTTATTTTACTGGATGGGGCTAGATGGTGCACTGAGTTCTAAACAATTAGGGTACCCTGCGCCCTGGAATAAATGAATGCCTGGAGTGCAGATTTCTTGCATTTTGTCCAGCCATCCCTCTACCCTACAGGTCCTGCCCTAAACGTTGGTAGAACTTGATGCACCGTCCAGCCCCATCCAGCCACAGTAGCTTTCAGTCTCACATAGGGGGTTATTTACTAAAGGCAAATCCACTTTGCACTACAAGTGCACTTGGAAGTGCAGTCGCTGTAGATCTGAGGGGGACATGCAAGGAAAATAATAAACAGCATTCTTGCTTGCACATGATTGGATGATAAAATCAGCAGAGCTTCCCCTCACTTCAGACATTCCCCTCAGATCTACAGCAACTGCACTTCCAAGTGCACTTCCAAATGCACTTGTAGTGCAGAGTGGTTTTGCCTTTAGTAAATGAACACCATAGAGTTTAACTGGCTGCAGGAAGTGGGACTGGACAGTGCATCTGTGCCATCCACCTGCATCTAAATGGCAGAACCTCTTGCACTTAGCCCCGGTTCACACAGGGGCGGCACGACTTGCAGGTCGCCTCAGCGAGGCGACCTGCAAACTACTTCCGAGGCGACTTGCAAAACGACTTCTGCATAGAAGTCTATGCAAGTCGCCCCCAAAGTAGTACAGGAACCTTTTTCTACTTGCGTCGCTCCTATTAGAACGGTTCCGTAGCACAGAACGGGAGGCGACTTGTCGGGTGACTAGGTCGCCTGACAAGTCGCCCCTGTGTGAACCGGCACTTAGGGTTGCCACATCATCCCTTTAATCCAGGACACATGTTAATTACACAGGTTCTGAGGCTGATTTCATGCAGATAAGGCACCAAATGAGTTTAATTACCACCTTAATCAGCCGCAGAACCTGTGTAATTATTGGGTGTCCTGTATTAAAGGGATGATGTGGCAACCCTACTTGCACTGGGGCCTAACCCTGCTGACCACAGTGGAAAGGTCTGGCAGGACATTATGGGGTTGATTTACTAAAGGCAAATAGACTGTGCACTTTGCAAAATGCAGCTGCTCCAGAGCTTAGTAAATGAGGTAAAGCTTCATTTTGCAAAGAATACCCAATCACATGCAAGGAAAAAAAAAAAAAAACAGCATTTTTGCTTGCACATGATTGGATGATCAAAGTCAGCAGAGCTTCTGCTCATTTAATAAGCTCTGGAGCAACTTAATTTGCAGAGTGCACAGTCTATTTGCCTTTAGTAAATCAACTCCTGTGTCCTTAGAATTCGATGGGCCATTTCACCATGAATTAAAATCCCCCAGATTCAAAGAACCCACAAACCCACCGTGGTCAAACCTTATCTCTAGTCAGCAGCCCTAGCAGACTGTCACTCAGGTTACCCTGGCAGCTACATAAAAGTTAATGTAGGGAAGTGAAAGGAGGTGCGGAACAGCATAGAGAGAGAGAAGAGGGTTATGAAGTTCATGGGGAGGTGCCAGGGAATTGAATCTTCTTGGATTAATTCAATTTGCTTGCAAGTTCAAAGGCACGTTTGTAAGAGAATAAAAATATTTTCTAGTATGGAAAAAGCACTGCAGGTATGCATTTCAAATACTTTTCTGTTATCTGCAGTTGCTGACAGGGTCTCCTTAATTTGTAAACAACGGCATTCTTTTAGCACTATAAGGCTGGCTGATCATATACACACAAATGATTTATGTGTAACATTTCATATTTACTTGACTAAAAAAAAAATGTTTTATTGTTCTTTATAGTCTTGTTGGGAACACAATAAAGGGAGTAAATTTATCCCCACTATGCATTTCCTTGAAAGGCTGCCAGCATGGTCCAAGAGAAAGCTAGAAGCTGGGGATATGCTGCTGGAGACAATGGGGTTGATTTACTGAAAGCAAATCCACTTTGCACTGCAAGTGCACTTGTATTGCAAAGGGGATTTGCCTTTAGTAAAAAAAACCCCAAAGACTGTGGTTTTTAACTAGAGCTTATCTTGTTGCCCACTACTAGACTGTTTTTCTTATCTGCTCTTAGTCCTTACTTCCATGTCCTGCACAAAAAATTGCTTTGTCTTGACCTTGTGCAGTGACCTGTGTCTCCAAAGCATTGGTAGGAGATACAGATTTGAGTGCTCCATTCTAGGTGGCCTGATGTTTTTGTGTTCCAGGGGCAGTGAGGGTCAGGATGATGTACCAATCAATGAACATCCTTAAACATTTTGATATAACCACTGGGTGTCAGGTTACATCGGTTACATGGTAAGGACTGTAGGGACCGGTTGGGGATCAGGTCATTTAAATTATCTTGCAATCGGATTGGTAGCTTTAGGTTTGAATTTGGACTAGTGTAAGTAACTCTTTAGCTTTGTCCATTATTTGCTTTAAATTTGCTGCTCTAAGCATTCTCATAATAGGGCATAGTTTCTCAAAGTTATAAATAAAAACTGGTTTAATATTCAGAGTTAAATGGGAACTAAGGTAAGCAGCACAAATATAGACTACTATGAGTAAACATGATTAAGACATTCCACTGCACCTACAGCACAAAGTCTACAAGTAGAGGTAGATTTAGGTCTGGACTTTGACTGGGCCATTCTAACACATGAATATGCTTTGATCTAAACCATTCTATTGTAGCTCTGGCTGTATGTTTAGGGTCATTGTCCTGCTGGAAGGTGAACCTCCGCCCCAGTCTCAAGTCTTTTGCAGACTAGCAGGTTTTCTTCTAATGCCGCGTACACACGATTAGACTTTACAGCATACTTGGTCCGGCGTACCGGATTTCGTCAGACAATTCGATCGTGTGTGGGCTCCAGCTGACTTTGTTTTCTCAAAAGTTTGACGGACTTAGATTTGAAACATGTTTCAAATCTGTCCGCCGGACTCGAGTCCAGTCGAAAAGTCCATTCGTCTGTATGCTAGTCTGACGGACAAAAACCAATGCTAGGGCAGCTATTGGCTACTGGCTATGAACTTCCTTGTTTTAGTCCGGTCGTACGTCATCACGTACGAATCCATTGGACTTTGGTTGATCGTGTGTAGGCAAGTCCGTTCATTCGGAAAGTCCGTCGTAAAGTCCGTTGAAAAGTCCACCGGGCAAAGTATGCCGTAAAGTCCGGTCGTGTGTACGCGGCATAAGATTGCCCTGTATTTGGCTCCATCCATCTTCCCATCAACTCTGACCAGCTTCCCTGTCCCTGCTGAAGAACAGCATCCCCACAACATAATGCTGCCACCACCATGTTTCACATTGGGGATGGTGTGTTCAGAGTGATGTGCAGTGTTAGTTTTCTACTACACATAGCATTTTGCTTTTAGGCCAAAAAGTTCACCTTCTTCCACATGTTTTCTGTGTCCCCCACATGGCTTCTCGCAAACTGTAAATGGGACTTCTTATGGCTTTCTTTCAACAATGGCTTTCTTCTTGCCACACTTCTATAAAGACCAGATTTGTGGAGTGCACGACTAATAGTTGTCCTGTGGACAGATTCTCCCACCTGAGCTGTGGATCTCTGCAGCTCCTCCAGAGTTACCATGGGCCTCTTGGCTGCTTCTCTGATTAATGCTCTCCTTGCCCAGCCTGTCAGTTTAGGTGGATGGTCATGTCTTGGTAGGTTTGCAGTTGTGCCATACTCTTTCCATTTTTGAATGATGGATTGAACAGTGTTCCGTGAGATGTTCAAAGCTTGGGATGTTTTTTTATAACCTATCCCTGCTTTAAACTTCTCCACAACTTTATCCCTGAAATGTCTGGTGTGTTCCTTGGCCTTCATGATGCTGTTTGTTCACTAAGGTTCTCTAACAAACCTCAAAGGGCTTCACAGAACAGCTGTATTTACTCTGAGATTAAATTACACATAGGTGGACTGTATCATTTTCCTTCCACTTCACAATTATGTGCCACTTTGTGTTGGTCTATCACATAAAATCCCAATAAAATACATTACGTTTTTGGTTGTAACATGACAACGTGTAGAAAATTTAAAGGGTTATGAATACTTTTTCAAGGCACTGTATGTGAGTGAACTACTCAAGCCATGACTGTTTTTGTGTCTGGGGTGCCCTTTAGCTTTCCACAGTGAGCAATTTACCTATAAGTAAAACTGGCAATACCAATATGGCACTAAATAGGCTGCAGCATTATAATGAAGGCATCTAGCAGTGACTCTACATACCTTCACATGCCCTTGGGTGCCCACTCGATGCCCTGAATCCAGACACACTATAATATTCAGATGTCAGCATTTCTTATTAGTGTCTATACCCGGCTTGCCTCTTCATGCCCATTCCTGTTGTACAATAAGACTACCATAGTGAGGGACCAATAGGTAGGTGTGGGAGGAAGGAGAAGAAGGGCCATCTTTTGACACCTCAAGGATACATTTTAAATAATAGTTTTCATTAAGACCCTGAGTTATGTGAAGGTACTGCTATATGCCTTCCTTGCAGTTCTGCAGCCTGTTTAGTACTATGAAGCAGCAAAAAAAAAATAAAACAAAAAAAAAAAAAAACACAATGCAAATATCAACGAGGGGTAATAAAAATGGCAACAAATAATGGGCAATGAAAAAATCCTGGCATGGAACTTCAGGAACAGCTGTATAGTGTTTTAGACAAACCAAAGCCAGTAATCAGCACTTATTGTGATCTATTACTGTGACTGATAATGGAAAGACCACAAGTTTTTATTTGGCAAAAAATTCCTTTGAAACAGATCTCTTGAAAACTGAAAACAGTTACGTACACATTCAGAATAGATATACAGTATGTGTGCTGTTTTTCTTACAAAGGATTCTGTTCAGCATATGTGGGAACTTTCAAAAATCATAATTCCTGATAATAAGGGCAGAGTAAGTGACAGAGCTAAGTGCATCCTGTTGAATGATGGATGTTGCTAAATTGCAATAAAAGTGGAATGCTAAAATGAAAACAGTGGGTGTGGCCTCACTATGCTGACAGTGGGAGAGACTAAAAGGAGCATACCTAAAAGAACCTGCGCCTGCACACTGTATGCATAGCACACATATTCCACAGTCCTTATACCCCCAAAATATGCTTTTATTATTTTGCCAGAAGCACATTATGACATTACCTTGCAGGGATTTATTTTTTACTTTTTTAAATAACCTGCGGTTTACAACCACTTTAAAACAGACTACTTTGAAACCTGCAACTGTTGAGACAATAAAAACTTTGGCCAGGAGTATGTAATTACAATATACCATATAGCATTCACGGATCAGGAGTAAATAATGTACAAAGTGCAGTGGTCAGGTGTATGTCATATACAGCCCAGTGTACAGAGTGCGGTGGTCTGTAATGTACAGTAAACCATGCAGAAACCATAAGTATGTGAAATACAATAAATGTCCTTACTATGCACCATATAGTAAGGAGTATGTAATATACACTAGACACTACATAATCCTGATTGCTACAACTTGTTTGCTGTGTTGTATGTTGCATATCCCTGCCTCCTTCCATAGCTGTCACCGCTGCATCCCCCTTCCTCCCTCCATAGCTGTCACCCCTGCATCCCCCTTCCTCCTTCCACAGCTGTCACCTCTGCATCCCCCTCTCTCCTTCCATAGCTGCCACCGCTGCATATCCCTGCCTCCTTTCATAGCTGTCACCGCTGCATCCCCTTTTCTCCTTTCATAGCTGTCACCGCTGCATCCCCCTTCCTCCTTCCATAGCTGTCTTCGCTGCATCCCCCTTCCTCCTTCCATAGCTGTCACCGCTGCATCCCCTTTTCTCCTTCCATAGCTGTCACCTCTGCATCCCCCTTCCTCCTTCCATAGCTGTCACCGCTGCATCCCCCTTCCTCCTTCCACAGCTGTCACCGCTGCATCCCCCTTCCTCCTTCCATAGCTGTCACCTCTGCATCCCCCTTCCTCCTTCCATAGCTGTCTTTGCTGCATCCCCCTTCCTCCTTCCATAGCTGTCACCGCTGCATCCCCCTTCCTCCTTCCACAGCTGTAAACGCTGCATCCCCCTTCCTACTTCCATAGCTGTCACCGCTGCATCCCCCTTCCTCCTTCCATAGCTGCCCCCGCTGCATCCCCCTTCCTCCTCCCATAGCTGTCACCGCTGCATCCCCCTTCCTCCTTCCATAGTTGTCACCTCTGCATCCCCCTCTCTCCTTCCATAGCTGTCACCGCTGCATCCCCCTTCCTCCTTTCATAGCTGTCACCGCTGCATCCCCCTTCCTCCTTCCACAGCTGTAAACGCTGCATTCCCCTTCCTCCTTCCATAGCTGTCACCGCTGCATCCCCCTTCCTCCTTCCACAGCTGTCACCGCAGCATACCCCTTCCTACTTCCATAGCTGTCACCGCTGCATCCCCCTTCCTCCTTCCATAGCTGTCACGGCTGCATCCCCCTTCCTCCTTCCATAGCTGTAAACGCTGCATCCCCCTTCCTCCTTCCATAGCTGTCACCGCTGCATTCCTCTTCCTCCTTCCATAGCTGTCACCGCTGCATCCCCCTTCCTCCTTCCATAGCTGTCACCTCTGCATCCCCCTCTCTCCTTCCATAGCTATCACCGCTGCATTCCCCTTCCTCCTTCCATAGCTGTCACCGCTGCATCCCCCTTCCTCCTTCCATAGCTGTCACCGCTGCATCCCCTTCTTCCTTCCATAGCTGTCACCGCTGCATCCCCCTTCCTCCTTCCATAGCTGTCACCACTGCATGCCCCTTCCTACTTCTATGGCTGTCACCGCTGCATCCCCCTTCCTCCTTCCATAGCTGTTACCTCTGCATCCCCCTTCCTCCTTCCATAGCTGTCCCCGCTGCATCCCCCTTCCTCCTTCCATAGCTGTCACCGCTGCATCCCCCTTCCTCCTTCCATAGCTGTCACCGCTGCATCCCCCTTCCTCCTTCTACAGCTGTAAAGGCTGCATCCCCTTCCTCCTTCCATAGCTGTCACCGCTGCATCCTCCTTCCTCCTTCCATAGCTGTCACCGCTGCATCCCCCTTCCTCCTTCCATAGCTGTAACCGTTGTATCCCCCTTCCTCCTTCCACAGCTGTCAATGCTGCATCCCCCTTCCTCCTTCCATAGCTGTAACCGTTGTATCCCCCTTCCTCCTTCCACAGCTGTCACCGCTGCATCCCCCTTCCTCCTTCCACAGCTGTCACCGCTGCATCCCCCTTTCTTCTTCCACAGCTGTCACCGCTGCATCCCCCTTCCTCCTTCCATAGCTGTCACCGCTGCATCCCCCTTCCTCCTTCCATAGCTGTCACCTCTACATCCCCCTCTCTCCTTCCATAGCTGTCACCGCTGCATCCCCCTTCCTCCTTCCATAGCTGTCACCTCTGCATCCCCCTCTCTCCTTCCATAGCTGTCACCGCTGCATCCCCCTTCCCCCTTCCATAGCTATCACCCCTGCATCCCCCTTCCTCCTTCCACAGCTGTCACCGCTGCATCCCCCTTCCTCCTTCCACAGCTGTCACCGCTGCATCCCCCTTCCTCCTTCCATAGCTGTTACCGCTGCATCCCCCTTCCTCCTTCCATAGCTGTCCTCGCTGCATCCCCCTTCCTCCTTCCATAGCTGTCACCGCTTCATCCCCCTTCCTCCTTCTACAGCTGTAAACGCTGCATCCCCCTTCCTCCTTCCATAGCTGTCACCGCTGCACACCCCTTCCTCCTTCCATAGCTGTAACCGCTGCATACCCCTTCCTCCTTCCATAGATGTCACCGCTGCATTCCCCTTCCTCCTTCCACAGCTGTCACCACTGCATCCCCCTTCCTCCTTCCATAGCTGTCACCGCTGCATCCCCCTTCCTCCTTCCATAGCTGTCACCTCTGCATCCCCCTCTCGCCTTCCATAGCTGTCACCGCTGCATCCCCCTTCCTCCTTCCACAGCTGTCACCGCTGTATCCGCCTTCCTCCTTCCATAGCTGTCACCGCTGCATCCCCCTTCCTCCTTCCACAGCTGTCACCGCTGTATCCGCCTTCCTCCTTCCACAGCTGTCACCGCTGTATCCGACTTCCTCCTTCCACAGCTGTCACCGCTGCATCCCCCTTTCTTCTTCCACAGCTGTCACCGCTGCATCCCCCTTCCTCCTTCCATAGCTGTCACCGCTGCATCCCCCTTCCTCCTTCCATAGCTGTCACCTCTGCATCCCCCTCTCTCCTTCCATAGCTGTCACCGCTGCATCCCCCTTCCTCCTTCCATAGCTGTCACCTCTGCATCCCCCTCTCTCCTTCCATAGCTGTCACCGCTGCATCCCCCTTCCCCCTTCCATAGCTATCACCCCTGCATCCCCCTTCCTCCTTCCACAGCTGTCACCGCTGCATCCCCCTTCCTCCTTCCACAGCTGTCACCGCTGCATCCCCCTTCCTCCTTCCATAGCTGTTACCGCTGCATCCCCTTCCTCCTTCCATAGCTGTCCTCGCTGCATCCCCCTTCCTCCTTCCATAGCTGTCACCGCTTCATCCCCCTTCCTCCTTCTACAGCTGAAAACGCTGCATCCCCCTTCCTCCTTCCATAGCTGTCACCGCTGCACTCCCCTTCCTCCTTCCATAGCTGTAACCGCTGCATACCCCTTCCTCCTTCCATAGCTGTCACCGCTGCATTCCCCTTCCTCCTTCCACAGCTGTCACCACTGCATCCCCCTTCCTCCTTCCATAGCTGTCACCGCTGCATCCCCCTTCCTCCTTCCATAGCTGTCACCTCTGCATCCCCCTCTCGCCTTCCATAGCTGTCACCGCTGCATCCCCCTTCCTCCTTCCACAGCTGTCACCGCTGTATCCGCCTTCCTCCTTCCATAGCTGTCACCGCTGCATTCCCCTTCCTCCTTCCATAGCTGTCACCGCTGTATACCCCTTCCTCCTTCCATAGCTGTCACCGCTGCATACCCCTTCCTCCTTCCATAGCTGTCACCGCTGCATCCCCCTTCCTCCTCCCATAGCTGTCATGGCTGCATCCCCCTTCCTCCTTCCATAGCTGTAACCGCTGCATCCCCCTTCCTCCTTCCATAGCTGCCCCCGCTGCACCCCCCTTCCTCCTTCCATAGCGGTCCCCGCTGCATCCCCCGTCCTCCTTCCTTAGCTGTCACCGCTGCATCCCCCTTCCTTCTTCCATAGCTGTTCCCGCTGCATCTCCCTTCCTCCTTCCATAGCTGTCACCGCTGCAACCCCCTTCCTCCTTCCACAGCTGTCACCGCTGCATACCCCTTCCTCCTTCCATAGCTGTCACGGCTGCATCCCCCTTCCTCCTTCCATAGCTGTCACGGCTGCATCCCCCTTCCTCCTTCCATAGCTGTAAACGCTGCATCCCCCTTCCTCCTTCCATAGCTGTCACCGCTGCATTCCCCTTCCTCCTTCCACAGCTGTCACCGCTGCATCCCCCTTCCTCCTTCCATAGCTGTCACCGCTGCATCCCCCTTCCTCCTTCCATAGCTGTCACCGCTGCATCCCCCTTCCTACTTCTATGGCTGTCACCGCTGCATCCCCCTTCCTCCTTCCATAGCTGTCACCACTGCATCCCCCTTCCTCCTTCTACAGCTGTAAACGCTGCATCCCCCTTCCTCCTTCCATAGCTGTCACCGCTGCATCCCCCTTCCTCCTTCTACAGCTGTAAATGCTGCATCCCCCTTCCTCCTTCCATAGCTGTCACCGCTGCATCCCCCCTCCTCCTTCCATAGCTGTCACCGCTGCATCCCCCTTCCGCCTTCCATAGCTGTAACCGTTGTATCCCCCTTCCTCCTTCCACAGCTGTCACCGCTGCATCCCCCTTCCTCCTTCCACAGCTGTCACCGCTGCATCCCCCTTTCTTCTTCCACAGCTGTCACCGCTGCATCCCCCTTCCTGCTTCCATAGCTGTCACCGCTGCATCCCCCTTCCTCCTTCCATAGCTGTCACCGCTGCATCCCCCTTCCTCCTTCCATAGCTGTCACCACTGCATCCCCTTCCTCCTTCCATAGCTGTCACCGCTGCATCCCCCTTCCTCCTTCCATAGCTGTCACCGCTGCATCCCCTTCTTCCTTCCATAGCTGTCACTGCTGCGTCCCCCTTCCTCCTTCCATAGCTGTCACCGCTGCATCCCCCTTCCTCCTTCCATAGTTGTCACCGCTGCATCCCCCTTCCTCCTTCCACAGCTGTAAACGCTGCATCCCCCTTCCTCCTTCCATAGCTGTCACCGCTGCATCCCCCTTCCTCCTTCCATAGCTGTAACTGTTGTATCCCCCTTCCTCCTTCCATAGCTGTCACCACTGCATCCCCCTTCCTCCTTCCACAGCTGTAAACGCTGCATCCCCCTTCCTCCTTCCATAGCTGTCACCGCTGCATCCCCCTTCCTCCTTCCATAGCTGTCACCGCTGCATCCCCCTTCCTCCTTCCACAGCTGTCACCGCTGCATCCCCCTGTCTCCTTCCATAGCGGTCACCGCTGCATCCCCCTTCCTCCTTCCATAGCTGTCACCGCTGCATCCCCCTTCCTCCTTCCATAGCTGTCACCTCTGCATCCCCCTCTCTCCTTCCATAGCTGTCACCGCTGCATCCCCCTTCCCCCCTTCCATAGCTGTCACCGCTGCATCCCCTTCCTCCTTCCATAGCTGTCACCGCTGCATCCCCTTCCTCCTTCCATAGCTGTCACCGCTGCATCCCCCTTCCTCCTTCCATAGCTGTCACCGCTGCATCCCCCTTCCTACTTCCATAGCTGTCACCGCTGCATCCCCCTTCCATAGCTGTCACTGCTGCATCCCCCTTCCTCCTTCCATAGCTGTCACTGCTGCATCCCCCTTCCATAGCTGTCACCGCTGCATCCCCCTTCCTCCTTCCATAGTTGTCACCGCTGCATCCCCCTTCCTCCTTCCACAGCTGTCACCGCTGCATCCTCATTCCTCCCTTCACAGTTGTCACCTCTGCACCCCCTTTCCTACATCCACAAATGTCACCTTTGTATCCCCTGTCATTCATCAACAGTGGTCACCTCTGCGCTCCCTTCATCCACAGTTGTCAACATTGCACCCTCTTCCCCCATTCACACCCATCAACTCTGCAGTCCCCTTCCTCCATCCACAGTTGTCCTCTCTGTAAGTAAATGTATGCCTCAAAATAGTTGGATCTCTACAAGGTACCATCATGTTGATAGCAATATTGGTATAGCCAGGGTTTATCCCCACAAGACCCCCAGCTTGAGGAAAATGGACTATCTTGGTACCCAGAAAATAACGCAGATTTATATAAATAAAGTTTTTACATTTTATCTGTACAAAAATTGGTAAAAAGGGACACATATCCATACATATAAAACAAACAATGCTTGCAACAACATTTGTATTATGTAGGCATTGCTGGTGGTATAGTATCCCCAGGTAAGTCCTGAGGACACAAGGTGTAATTAAAGTGATACTAAAGTCTCGTTTTTTTTTTTTTTTTTCTAAATAACAAACATGTTATACTTACCTGCTCTATGCAGTGGATTTGCACAGGGCAGCCTGGATCCTCCTCTTCTCAGGTCCCTCTTCGCTGCTCCTGGCCCCTCCCTCCTGTCGAGTGCACCCAGAGTAAGCAGCTTGCTATGGGGGAATCCGAGCCGAGCCGCAGCTCTGTGTGTCCATTTAGACACACGGACGAAGAGTGAGATGCCATTAAAATTCATGTGTATGTAAAGGCATGTGTCCCAATAGGTAATATAGTGTATGTGTTTTACTTTAGGAAAGCATTATGCTGCTCTTGGTGCTACATAGCAATGCATGCGGGGGGGGGATAAAAAAAAAAAAAAATTGGCTTTTGATAAACTGTTAGCATAACCTTTAAGTTGGGTTGGTGAGGGCACATTAGCATGATGGCAATGGCAATATTGTGTTAATTTCTGTGAGCATTTGCTTTAAGAGTATACAGATCATCCAACATCATTTCTTGGTTACCTGAAACAGATTCTTTCACACTGATAAAATTACTCTTTGACCTAGGGGGACATCTAGTGGTCAAGTAAAGATACTGTTTTATTTATACAGGATGGGATGGCATTGACTATAATAGTCAACATTACATACAGTTTTCCACTTACTTGCCACTTTAACCTATTGTGTCACATATGAAAAAAAAAATGAAAATTTGGACAATCCCCTGTCCTTAATACAGCGCTTGCTCCCAGATGCTCTCTCCTGTAATGGATTTCCTCTTTCTTTACACTCTGTCCACTTTTTCATAACACAATAAAGTGTGATGTTTGATAAAGTTGTGGAAATAACTAAAGTTTATGTGCAACCAAAGAGATTAAAGGATTAGAACCCCTGTTGCATTTTACCACTATCCAGCACTCTATAAGAAGAGTGACATAGAATGACAGAAGAGTGACGGCAGAAAAAATTGGTCCATTGAGTCTGCACTATTCATATATACTATATAGAGTATATAAAGTAAATATATAGATAACGAGGAAAAGACTATAACCCCTGTCTTCTTTTTATTACTGTCTCTGCTCCTGTTTCAGGGGCTGCACCTGCTGCAAGTTTTCTCCTTTCCAGGTGCAGAGGCCAAGGTTATGTCTGTGAGACTTGTGCTTGTGGCACAGTAAGTAGGCATATTTTGTGGGCACCGAAGGAAGGTGGTATAAGTGTGGTACGCATACAGTGAGAAGGCCAAGTTTTAATTGCTGCAGTAAGTCATAAGCTTGTGCTCATTTTGTTCAGCTGGCTCCTGGCTGTAAAGTAAAACCCATCAGCACCTCCCTCCATGGTTCCCAGGCTCTCTTGCTCTATCCAGGAGCCTGGACCACATCAAAGGGCTTCAGGATGGTGAGGGGGAGGGAACTTCCAGTTTCAGATCTGTCATTCCTTGGCTGATACAACTAGGGAAGCATCTAACCAAGCACATTCTGTGTTTGGTTAGCTGCTTTAGAGGGCAGGGGAGCCATTGGGAGTCTAATAGACCCCTGATGTCTTCATAAGGAGAGCCTGTCATCTGCCCAGTGCTATCACATGGGGGTTTGTTAGCCCCTTGTGACAGCAATAAAGTTAAATAAAAATAAATGTAAAAATTATGTAATAAAATGTATAAAAAAAAATGTAACCCCCATTGCCCTGCACATACCCACAACTATACTATATATATAAT
This sequence comes from Aquarana catesbeiana, assembly GCF_042186555.1. NCBI lineage: Eukaryota > Metazoa > Chordata > Amphibia > Anura > Ranidae > Aquarana > Aquarana catesbeiana. Next base: position 667,414,906 of record NC_133324.1, on the reverse strand, counting down.
ATAGCGTAAAGAGCTGTGTAAAATTTTCGCCACAATATTAATACCTGCAATAAAGTTATACGATAGATGCAAAAGAAAGCAAAGAGTGCACACATGTATGTATAGTAAATTGCCAGAATGACAGCAATACTTCTAGTGCCATATCTCATTGTTAACTCTAAACTGCTAAACTGATGAGCAGTAAAAGCTTTTAAAGTCACGCACCAATATTTTTGGGTACCACCGTTTTTTGCAAGATCATGGATGCATGCAATATTAAGACTTGACTAGTTTACTCGACACAACCCCATCTTTTATATTTTACCAAAAAGTGTGTAGGCAGGTTCTGTGTTCCAGTTTTTCATATCTGTGCTCATGTCCCCAAGTTAACTGAGCCAGCCAGGAGCAAATTGTTACAATGTAGATGTGTGGTGTATAGTAATGTTCTGGGGGATTTAAGTAATTTTATGGCCAAAAATGCAGATTTTTACAAAAAATTAAAACAATTGCTGTAGAGTCGAACTAGTAAAGTCACTTCCACTGTTCGCACTATGAAGTCCACCAACCATTCACCAAGTCACACTGTACAACATTTCTTTTCTCAGGGTGCGAAGTGTACCCCAGGGTTTTACACCCCTGGCTGGACATACACTTTAAAGACTTAGCTATCCTTTATGGTAACAGTGTATACCAACAAATTAGAAGAAAAGTGGTGATACATATCAGCTGTAAAACCGCCACTTTAGGTGCCATACATTTCCCTAAATTAGTAGCAGAAAAAGCACCACATTAGCAAATGTGGTAGAGTACAGTAGGTTATTATAAATATGGACAAGCTATACTGTATGTGTTATAGATTCGTGAAAAATGATGTACTGTATGTGGTATATTTAATTATGTGTTGTAGCTGCAAAGTGTGATATGTGGGTTGTGCCACTGGTATGCTAAAATAAAGATAAGAGAACCCAGAAACACTTATGGGACAATTCAGACACAATATATCCATCTAATGCATCAAAACATTTTAACTGTCGTGGTGGCGATACATCAGACTTTGTGTTTAAGGCATAAAAAAAAATTTTATTCTACTTCCAGGGGTGGAAATTAGTAACACATGAGGTTTCTGTCTTATTCCTTTGGATACATGATTTCCAAAAGATTATTCATTTATTTGTTTTGTGGCTACCTTCCATATGCATCTGGATTACCAGTTGAGTTGCATAGAGCTGAATGAAGTGTCATTTTCTGATACCAAAAAAAGAAAATGTAAACAGTTGTTGTTGGGAGGTTGGGAGTTGTGGCTCACATGTCACCCCCTGGGGGCACCTGTTATTACTGCATGTCACTGCACCTTGTACTTGATAGTTGTTTACTACCTGCCCTCACTGCTCCTACACAACATACAGCAGGATGCAACGTCTGTTAAACGCCCCATGTAAAAAATTACATTATAATCCAGGATAATGTGCTAACACATCATCACTTCACTCAGATCTGCAATGAATGTTTAAAAATACCAAATTTTTCCCCTCACAATCGCTTTTTCCCCACGCTAGCAAAGAAGGCCATCTCCCTTTCACTCCCGTTTTCTAGTTACTGTACAAGCAGTGCACATGTATTGGGGTCACGTGCATGCTCTCCTGAGACTACAAATCCCAGGAACTAATGTCCCTTCCTTTTCTAATGCACATGTCCCCATTTTCATTCATTAATCCTGCTAGAAATTGGAGGTGCATTTACGTGACGGCACTGGATGCATAAGCACTTATAAATATAGTCCTTCTTGGAATGCACAGAGGATGGTGGATACATTTTCACATACAGATGGACCATGTAGACAGAACATGACCACCCCCATAATGGAAGTTTGGTGAATGTATAAGCAGGTGCAAATTGTTCCCTGTTTTAAATATTTTTTTCATGTTTTATTCTTCTGGGTGTAGCACCCTTAGTGTACAGAGAAGGCACATTTAGTTGGCTCCTCTGTAGGCAGAGGAGCTGGGGTATATTTGGCTTGTGTTGGTGCACAGAGCTTCAAGGGCTGGATCTCTGTTACCTCCCCCTGGCTTCCAGAATGTGCTGGATAGTTCTGGAAGTTATAGGAACAGTGACAAAGCCTGAATATTTATGGAGTTTCCTCCCAATCCCTCAGATGTAGGTGAGGAGGTAGGTCATAGATGTTCTGGAGCCTGGCCACGTGGGAGTAGAGTCTGGGGTCCAGTTGCCAGGAGGAGATCCCTGTTCTGGGGGGGCTCTGTCCCTGGGCAAAAGGATGAAGCTAGTGGAAGAGAGAGAAATAGAGAGAGCTGAAGACTCATACCCCTTTCGAGCCTAGTCTAGGCTTAGATGGAGCTACCCTGACAGTCAGGAGCTGGGCCTGTTCAGCGGAAGCCTGTGCAGCAGCCATCTGGACCTCAGGATTAATTTAATAGGGACTGAGTGAGAAAATTTAATTCTTCACACCCCAAGCTGGGACAGCAAGGTGCAGTACTTTGTCCATAACTAAGGGACAGCTTAGTGACAGTTCACCACTAAGAAAGTCACCCTACACCTCTAGCTGGGGATTCAAGAGCAGCCAGGTGCATTGCTGTATTCAGCAGTTGGAACTTTTTGCTATCTGTTTTGCTGTACCATCAACCCTACAGGAGGACAGCTTTGCAACATTAATTCCTAGCAGCCAGAAAGTTAGCAAGTCCTCAAGTTTCCCTTTAGGTTCTACAGTTCTGGGCATTCCATGTTTCCACTCCCATCCAAGTTTTAACCTCCTTAAATAAACAAAACAAACATTTCCTGGACTGATTCTTGAGTCTGCATGAAATCGGCAAAAGTTCCTGTTGCCTGGCTGCGTGCTCAAGGGAGGACCCAAGAATCCAGCGGCCCTTGCAGGGGTAGTGCTACATGGGTTTGGTTACTCAGTCTGCATGTCTGTAAGAAAACTGTGTATTCTAATGTGAGTTGATTATACTGTAAATTGTGGCTGCCCTTCTGAGCTAGTAAACCCTGAGCGGGTTATCTCTGCTGGCTGGGTTTTCCTGTGATTTTCAGGAGTGTACCCTTTTTCAACAAGGGTGCCCAGACACCCTGGGGTACCTGCAGGTTTCTTGCCTAAAAATTACCCAGAAAATTGTATACAAGCCAGCGGATGGATGAAGCCTGCCTTTTAGATACACTAAGCCACAGGTTTTCATTGTGCACCATTAAAGCTTTACAGCTGCTGGCATCCTAACAGCCAATGATATAATTGTATTCTCATGGGAGGGTCTCGCTTTTAAGTTAGAGCCCTGCCTTAATGCTGATTTCCTGTACCTGCAGCCCAAGCCTGCAACAGGCGGCACTAGCAAGACTTTGCTCTGGGTTCCCCAAATGGGCATGCTAAGCACCGCCCCCATACACACTTTATAAAGGTATATTTCTGGATGTACGAACCAAACTTTCTCTAACACGGTATACGGAAGCATGGAATAGAATATATAATATAGTAAAAATAATATAGCTGGCACAGAAATGCATATTCTATACTGCCACGCAGCATCACTTTTTATCAGGGATCAGTGGACATATTCCCTGCTGAGCAAGTGGTGGAGTCCACTCCGTGTGAAAGGAGACTTTAGCTGACCTTACATTATACAATTTTCTTATTCAATTCCCTTTACACACGATTGGATTTTCCGACAACAAATGTTGGATGTGAGCTTGTTGGCAGAAAGTCTGACCGTGTGTATGCTCCATAGAACATTTGTTGTCTGACTTTCCTCCAACAAATGTTGGCTAGCAGGTTCTCAAATTTTCCACCAACAAAACTTTGCTGTCGGAATTTCCGATCGTGTGTACACAAGTCCGACGCACAAAAGTACACGCATGCTCGGAATCAAGCAGAAGGAGTCGCACTGGCTAATGAACTTCCTTTTTCTCGGCTCGTCGTATGTGTTGTACATCACCACGTTCCCACGTTCGTAATTGTTGGCCAACATTTGTGTGACCGTGTGTATGCAAGACAAGTTGGAGCCAACAACCTTCTAACAAAAATCTACATTTTTTTTTGTCGGAAAGTCCGATCGTGTGTACGGGGCATTAGATTTACCTTCAACTATGTAGTGCAAGGGTCTGCCTGACTGCATACAAATTGAACGTGTTTAGATTTGACCTCATATTATATGGTTTTGGTAAATCTAAAGGAAAATTTTACAGTATATTGTATACTGTATGGCCAGCCTTAGGTGTGAATTTAGGGGTCAAACATCACACACATTTGTGCCCACTGGATGAGTTTTCCTATTTTTTTTGGAATAGATTAATGCCTATGATTGTCAGCGCCATCTAATGACCAAAATGCAGTACCGAACCAACTCAATCAGAAAACGTACTACATTTAAGCCACTAGATGGAGCTGGTGATCATAGAAATGAATGTAGACAATGCAGGGAAAACTGTCCTGAGCCTGCACAAAGGTGTTTGACATTTGTCCAACAAATCTCATAACAACAGACCTTAAGATCCCATACACACTATTAGATTTTCTGCAGATTTTTGTCTTCAGATTTACCAAAATCATATAATATGACGTCAAACCTTAAGAGTTTCAATTTGTATGCAATCAGGCATGCCCTTGCACTACATGGTCTTGGTAAATCTGAAGACAAAAATCTGCAGAAAATCTAATAGCATGTATGGGATTAAGGCCCGTACACACGATACGAAAATCTGAAGTAAAATGACGTCCGACGATCGATCTGCCGATTTTCGGATCGTTAGTACGGTGTTTTCAAAAGCCGACTCCGGTTTTTCCACCGACAAAAGCTGGATGTGCAGACCAGAGCCGATCCGTCCTATACACTCACTACGCAAGCTGCATAGGGCTCCGCAAGTAACAAGAGTAAAGAGTAAAGGTCAAAAGAGATTCTTCAAAGAGGAACACTCAGGTTTAAAAAGGTACAAAAAACGGTATACTTTATTAAATGCTATAAATACCGGACAAGTGATACATGAAAGAATACATTTTCCTCCACCAATATTAAAAATAAAATATGTCTCAACAGACACACCATCAAAAACACTCCTCATTCACTCCAATTTACCCCATAAAACGGCAAAAAAGCCTAGATACTATTCCCGGGCTGAAAAATAGAAAACGTCCTGAGTAATCTTTATGTATCAAAAGTAGATGTGATGAAAATGTAGCAAGTTTACCACGTAGCGGCCGTTTAGGTAATAGCATTTAATAAAGTATACCGTTTTGTACCTTTTTAAACCTGAGTGTTCCTCTTTGAAGAATCTCTTTTGACCTTTAGTCTTTTGTTACTACCTTATAATTTGATTCAGAGGAACTGGTTTGTCTGCTGAGTTTTTTACAATCAGCACACAGACAATAGGTCTGTGAGTGTCCCCTAGCAGATTGCTAGTTCTAGGTGTGGTTACACACAGATTTTGACACTCTTATGCCCCGTACACACGGTCGGACTTTGTTCGGACATTCCGACAACAAAATCCTAGGATTTTTTCCGACGGATGTTGGCTCAAACTTGTCTTGCATACACACAGTCACACAAAGTTGTCGGAAAATCCTGAAAAATTCTTAACGCGGTGATGTAAAACACGTACGTCGGGACTATAAACGGGGCAGTAGCCAATAGCTTTCATCTCTTTATTTATTCTGAGCATGCGTGGCACTTTGTCTGTCGGATTTGTGTACACACGATCGGAATTTCCGACAACGGATTTTGTTGTCGGAAAATTTTATATCCTGCTCTCAAACTTTGTGTGTCTGAAAATCCGATGGAAATTGTGTGATGGAGCCTACACATGGTCGGAATTTCCGACAACAAGGTCCTATCACACATTTTCCGTCGGAAAATCCGACCGTGTGTACGGGGCATTATTGTTAGGTGAGACCAGACTAATTTCCTTTTTCATTATTAGGCCCTGCAAGCTGCGTGGGGCCCCCAAGACCCAGCATCCCCCCTGCACCACTGACTGGCCGTTTAGAGTGCAGGAGGGAGAGGTGGGAGGAGGTGGAAGGTGGGGATCGGCAGCTCTATGGTGCCTGTGTGGGTGGCGGGATCTCCCTGGGGCTTGTAGTACTCTCTCGAGTGTCAGTGTATACAGTGGAGAGGAGAAGGGAGGGGCCTCTGACCTGATGTTCTGATGAGAAGTGTCCCCCCATTGGATAGTGTCCGCTCCATACTGTGCAGGCGCAGCGCTTGTGCAGTATGGAGGACAAAGGAGACACCGAAAGTCTCCTAAGAAGAACAGCTGGTTTACACGGCGCCTGCGCAATTAATATTACATTCTGTCACACGCTCCCGCACGCTCCTGATGCTCGAGGGGGTGGATTTGTGAAATGGGCGGATGTTTGCAGGACGTGTTTACTGAACTGAGGGGTGGGTTTAGCAATGTTTTTGGGCGGGTTTGCTGGACCTATTGTAAAATTGAAGTACCCGCCGTTATCACCGCCCTAGCTGTGGGCATTGTGTAGGCACACTGCCCCTTGCAAAGTTTACGAGCATCGGGAGCGTGCTGGAGCGTGTGACAGAATGTGGTATTAAGTGCGCATGCACCGTGTAGAGCTCATAATCAGCTGTTGATGTTCGTAGATTTTCGGAGTCTCCTCAGCACCTGTGCACTACAGGGTGGACACTATCCGATGGGGGACTATTTTCGATAGGACACCAGCTGTATACATTCAGAGATAGAACTATTAGCCCCAGGGAGATCCCCCTGCCTGTGGACACCATAGAGCTGCCGATTGCCGCCTCCAACCTCCCCCAGCCAGGTACAGGGGAACCTCTGCAAGGGGGGGAGTCAGCTGTTTGGGGACCCTGATGTAAGGGGGGGGGCATTCTGGGGACACTAATGTAAGGAAGGGGCCCTTTGGGGACACTGATGTAAGATGGGGGCCTCTGGGGACACTAATGTAAGGAAGGGGCCCTCTGGGGACACTGATGTAAGAGGGGGGCCTCTGGGGACACTAATGTAAGAGGGGGGCTCTCTGGGGACACTAATATAAGGACAGAGCCCTCTGGGGACACTGATGTAAGAGCGGGCCCTCTGGGGACACTGATATAAGAGGGGGCCCTCTGGGGACACTGATATAAGAGGGGGCCCTCTGGGGACACTGATGTAAGAGGGGGCCCTCTGGGGACACTGATGTAAGAGGGGGCCCTCTGGGGACACTGATGTAAGAGGGGGCCCTCTGGGGACACTGATGTAAGAGGGGGGTTCTCTGGGGACCCTGTGTAAGGAGGGGCTCTCTGGGGACACTAGTGTAAGAGGGAAGGCTCTCTGGGGACACTAATGTAAGGGGGCTCTCGGGGGATCCTGGTGTAAGGGGAGGATCTCTGGGGACCCTGGTGTAAGGGGGGGCTCTCTGGGGACCCTGGTATAAGGGGGGCTCTCTGGGGACCCTGGTATAAGGGGGGGGGGCTCTCTGGGGATCCTGATGTAAGGGGAGGTTCTCTGGGGACCCTGGTGTAAGGGGGGGCTTTCTGAGGACCCTGGTGTAAGGGGAGGCTCTCTGGGGAACCTGGTGTAAGTAGGGAGGCTCTCTGGGGACCCTGATGTAAGGAGGGGCTCTCTGAGGACACTGATGTAAGGGGGGCTCTCTGGGGACCCTGATGTAAGGAGAAGCTCTCTGGGGACCCTAATGTAGGGGGAGGCTCTCTGGGGACCATAATTGTAGGGGGAGACTCTTTGGGAACCCTGATGTAGGGGAAGACTCTCTGGTGACCCTGATGAAAGGAGGGGCTCTCTGAGGACACTGATGTAAGGGGGGCTCTCTGGGGACCCTGATTTAAGGGGAGGCTCTCTGGGGACCCTGAAAAAAAGGGGAGGCTCTCTGGGGACCCTGATATAAGGGGAGGCTCTCTGGGGACCCTAATGTAAGGGGAGGCTCTCTGGGGACCCTGATGTAGGGGGCGACTCTCTGAGGATACTGATTTAACCGCTTCAATACCGGGCCAATTCTGACACTTTGCTCCTACATGTAAAAATCATCATTTTTTTGCTAGAAAATAATATAGAACCCCCAAACATTATATATGTTTTTTTAGCAAAGACCCTAGAGAATACAATGGCGGTTGTTGCAACTTTTTATCTCACACAGTATTTGCGCAGGAATTTTTCGAACGCGTTTTTTTTGGGGAAAAAAACTGTTTTGTGTTTAAAAAAAAAACAAAACAGTAAAGTTAGCCCAATGTTTTTGCATTTTGTGAAAGATGAAGTTACGACGAGTAAATAGATACCTAACATGTCACGCTTCAAAATTGCACACGCTCGTGGAATGGCGCCAATGTTCGGTACTTAAAAATCCCCATAGGCGACGCTTGAAATTTTTTTACTGGTTACATGTTTTGAGTTACAGAGGAGGTCTAGGGCCAAAATTATTGCTCTCGCTACAACGTTCGCGGCGATACCTCACATGTATGGTTTGAACACCGTTTTCATATGTGGGCGGGACTTACGTATGCGTTCGCTTCTGCGTGCGAGCACACGGGGACAGCGGCGCTTTAAAAATTTTTTTTTTTTTTTTATTGTTAATTATATATTTTTTTTTTTATTTTGACACTTTTTTGAAAAAAAAAAAAAAATGATCACTTTTATTCCTATTACAAGGAATGTAAACATACATACAAAACCATTCAACACATTACATCACTTCTGACGTTGTATTCTATCGTATGAAAATTTTCATATGGTGAGTAACCTCTTCACTTTCGACATGAGACTAGCATGCCTAAAAAAACGGATGAATGGTCATCCGAAAATGTAAGCGTGTGTACGAGGCTCTAGTGTTTCATTTTCCGCATCGCACCCGACTCACACGGCAGTTCACACTGCCCTATGCGAACTGCTGGGAGTGGCAATACATTGCTAATGACACCCCAATTTCAGCTTGCATATCGCACTGCGAACTGACAGTTCAGACACAAAACGGATCGCATAGGTGTGAACGCCCATGCAATCCGATTCTGGTGCGAACCAAAAAAAGGGTCCTCTGCGAGTTTTGTCCGAATGCGATATCAGCCATACTATCTGTATGGCTGAAATCACATTGCACGGACATTGCATGTGATTTGTACTGCTGTGCGGTGTGAATCACATGCGATCTCGCCGAACGCACCTATGTGAACCAGCACTAAGGCTCGGTTCACACCTAAACCAGCCGCGGATCGCACAGTAATGCTGTCCGTCCCTGTTCTCCATTTCAGGGAAGAATCAGGGCAGAATCTTTGCCTGAATTCGGCCCTGAAACGGAGCCAAAGACGCACAGTGTTTCTATGCAGTGCGCTCCGCAGCCACAACGGAGATATGTGAACCGGCTCCATAGGGAGCCAGTCACATTCTCCTGCTATGCGAATTAGATGCGGGGAAACCCGCATCTAATTCGCATAGGTGTGAACCTGGCCTAAAACTCTCATTCAAACTGTCACTAAACAAAAGGTTCACATATTCATATTACAGTGAACCTAGCAAAATATATCATTTTTCAAGCTAAAAGCATATCTAGTCTCGAAGCCTTCGCTAATATATGACTCGTGTTTGTGATATTTTTCTACTTTTGTATGAAAATTCTTAATAAATATATTTAAAAAAAAAAAAGGCATATCTAAACTCAAAAGCAAAAATGGAATATGTCGCAGTTTACTAACCCTTAAAAGAGGTGGCTGCATTGGTTTTCTTGTTTCAGGCTTTTTTTGTTTATTTTCACTTGGTAATCCTGTAAATAACACTGTCTCTTTGTGACTATGCTCCTTCACTATGGAGGGGGTCACGATTGTCATGGTTGCACTACAAACATGACACAAACCAATCAACCTTTTTCTATCTTCATTACATGGTGGATTGATGGGACTAGTGACTTATACAAGCAATAAAAGGATGCTCGTGCTTTCTTTTTCCGCTCACAGGAAATAACAAAGACATTGTGGGGGATTTACTAAAACTGGTGCAGTTGTGCATAGTAACCAGAGCATAGTGACCAATCAGCTTCTAACTTCAGCTTGTTCAATTAATCTCTTGACAATGAAACCTAAAAGCTGATTGGTTAATATGCACGGCTGCACCAGATTCTGTGTGAACCAGTTTTCCTAAATCTCCCCCCACTGTATTTCTGGCAAGATCAACACGTATTTCTCTACTACAATATTGTAAATTATATTTCAGTTTTGGGTTTTAGATACAGTAGTCTTTCAGTGCATGCATACTAAATAATATGTGAGCGCAACATTTAAAAAATCAAATCTGAGTCCCAGAATGGAGCCCAGTGCTGGAAAAAGTTCTGGCCCTTGGTTCCAGTGATTTGTCTGGCAGGGGCACGCTAGCATGGGCACTGGGTGCCTCTGCCCAGCAACTTGTGCGGGGCGTATGCATACCTACCAACATTTTGAGATGGGAACGAGGGACACCTACTATCAAACGTATGTAGGCATAGGACACGCCCCCTGTCACACCCCCTTAAAGGACAATTAACCCCAGAAAAAAGGTTAATTAAATCCACAAGTGCTTTTTTTTACCACTACTGTTCCTTCATATTGGTTTTTAAAATGTACAAATGCAGCAATTTAGAAATTAGATGAAAGTTTTAGCACTGGGAAACACTTTTTGAAAAAAAAAAACAGTGCATTTTATATACAACTATATAAATCAGACCAAAATGAGGGACAGAGGGACACTGCTCCAAATCAGGGACAGTCCCTCGAAATCAGGGACAGTTGGGAGCTATGCGTATGGGATAACGCACACTGCTATCCAGTTTCTGTATTGCAGCAGACATCTCCTCATCATCCGCTGCCTGTCACTGCAAGTTACGGTGACATGCAGCCAGCGGGGAGATGATGATTGCAATACAGAGAATGGATCGCGGTGTGTGGTATCACTAGGGCCAGCACTATGTGGCGGCAGGAATGTCGGCGATCGCTAGCACCGAGCATTTGCACACATCTCCTGATCGGTGTCCCCAGGTCTCCAGCACAGTGATCAGAGTGCCAAGGGAAGTTTCCCATAGGTTCCTCCTCAATTTTGACAGGACAGGTGGAGGAGCATGGGAAGGAGATCTCCCGGCGCTGAGGTCCCATTAACTGAAGTCTGTGCTTGGGGCAGGAAGAAGAGGAAGGGGGAGATTTATCCTGAGAAGGATTCAGAGGACTTTTCTTTTTTTTTTTTTTTGCTGCATGGGCATTTGTATTGGGGGTTGTGCTTGTAGGGGCATTTGGTGGGGAGGTGTTAAATAAGAGATTTGTGCTGAGGGGGGCTTGGGGTGGTAAGTTAATTTGTGTAAGAAGGAGGGGTTTGGGGAGAATTTATGCTGAAAGGAGGGATATGGGGGGATCTGTGCTGGGAGGGAGATGTGGGGGATGATTTGTGCTGAGAGGGGGGATTTGGGGAGGGGGGATAAGAGAATTTGTATAAGGAGAGGTTTGGGGAGTTTATGCTGAAAGGAGGGATATGGGGGGCATTTTGTGCTGGGAGGGGATATGAGAGGATGACGGTTTGTGCTCAGATGGGGTTTTTTTACTGGGAGGGGGAGATGGAGAGTCAGGTTTGTACTGAAAGGGGGGTTTTGTGCTGGAAGGGGGTATATGGGGCTGAGGATTTTTGCTGAGAGGTTGAATATGGGGGTGGGGGGGCGGGGTTAGTGCTGTGAGGGGGGATTTAGGGGAGGGTAAGAGGATTTTACCTAGGAGGTTTTTGAGGGGGAGGAGGATTTATACTGGAAGGGGAGGTTGGGGGGGAGGGATTTATGCTTGCAGGGGGAAGTTAGGTAAGGGAGATAAAATGTTTTATTTTTTTTGGGGGGGGGATTTGTGCTGTGGGGTTAGTCATGAGGGGAGAAAATTATTTATACCAGAAGCTGTATTTGAAGGAGGGAATTGTGCTGGGAGGGTATAAGGATTCATGCTGGGGGACTGGGATGGAGAAGATCCCATGCTACAAGGTGGGAGAGGATTTGTGCTGGGAGGGGGATTGGGAGAAGAGGACTTGTTCTGGGAAGGATGTGTGTACAGATTAGTGAATCCTGGGTTTTGTTTAACCACTCCCCGTAAAGTGGTTGTAAACCTAGTTACACTGCTTGTACCTACAGGTAAGCCTATAATAAGGCTTACCTGTAGGTACTGAAAATATCTCCTAAACTTGCACAGTTTACCATGCTTGCACCCACGTCATCAGCACATGCGCACTGAGAAATGTCTCTCTCGTGCAGTTTCTTCAGCAGCTCTCGCCAATCACATCGCTGGAGCCCGTGAACCCGGAAATAACTCCGGGAGGCATGTCGCCGGTCACAGCAGTGTGCAGGGACCACTGCAACAGCATCGATCTAAGGTAAGTATTTCATAATAAGCTAGTATGCGATGCATACTAGCTCATTATGCCTTTGTCTTACAGGGCTTGTTTTTTTTTTTTTTGTTTTGTTTTCTTAGGGTTTACAACCTCTTTAAAGCCTCGTACACACGATCGGATTTTCCACAGACAAAACCTTGGACTTTTGTCCGAAGGCGTGTGCCTGGATTTTGTCTTGCATACAAACGGCAAGGACTTGTCGGCCAACAAACACAAACATAATAACGTACTACGTGGTTTTTCAGCTCTATATCGCCACCCTTTAGGCTCCATCTGCTAATTACCTGTTAGTAGAAGTTTGGTGAGTGTTGATTTGTGCTTTTCATTTAGCACTTTTCAGTTTGTTTCTGAACGGCTGTTCGTCAACCAGCCACGTTGCAGAATCCCAGGAGATAACGTGTTATTTATTATTGGCCTTGGAGTTATTGCTTTGACCCAAGTCCAGTCCAGCAACAGGAGGAGGAGGAGTTCTTGGACCAAAAATTGGTTGCTTTATTAATCGTGACCAATTATGTCATATGCCTTTGCTACGGGAGCTCCAGGAAAATAATTTCAGATGTTTTTCGGAATTATCTCCGGATGACGGACCCCTGCTTTCACAAACTCTTGGCATTGTTGACCCCTACATTAAGAAGCATGACACATGCATGAGGCTTTTATTTTATTTTTTGGTTGAATAATAATAATTTGGTTTGTTATATTTTCTATATTTTTGGATGCATAGAATGCACTTTTTGGTTAAGTTCTATTGGCAGATAGCATGTCTAATTTTATTTTCTTTTTTTAATGCGCATAAAAAAAAGTGTAGAATAATACTTGGCTATGTGTTTTACTTCAAATGACAATTTGGGAGTAGGCAGTTACATATAAAAAAATACAACGTAAAAGTGACAAGGAATACCAACAAAAAAAAAAAAAAGCCTTTGAAAATTTGTTTGCAATAACTCCATCAGTATCACCAGCGAAGCAGCTTCATTATTATCTCATTATAGAAGAAGAGAATGTGCTCTGCATTTCAAGATTTCATCATTTGCCACGTCACGAATGTTAATTCTCCATTACGAACGCTAGTTTACAAGACCGACCGCTTCTGGCTCGTCCTTGCTTCCGAGCATGCGTGTTTGTACTTTGGTCTTTTGCCCGACGGACTTGTGAACACACACTCGGAAAATCCGACAACAGACATTTGTCTGCAGAAAATTTTAATACCCGCCATTCAACATTTGCCTGCGGAAAATCTGACAATTGTCCGATGGAGCGTACAAATGGTCGGATTTTCCGCCAACAGCCTGTCATCACACATTTCCCGTCGGAAAATTCAAAACTTGTGTGTGCGGCTTAAGGTTGGGCGGAATGGCAGAAAGTTCTGAGACTCTGGTTTTTAAACCAAACATGGAATGTTCTTGGGTACACCAATGAACGGCTACAAGGTTACCTCTTATACCCCTGATAAAGGAGCCACATAATCTCTGAAAACACATCAGTTGGAGGATACCAGATTGTATCATCATCTTGCTGTTTTAGTTGGTGTATTTTTAGTTGTTCATATAATGTATTATTTCACGTTTCCTGTCTTTTACTGATGATTCATAATACATATTTGTTTTTATCAATTTATCTGTTATGTGTTTGAAGTGCCTATAAAGTCCCACAACCGTGGAACCTCTATGTCTATTTGTATTTAGGGATGTGGCACATCCTGGAGTCTAATCACTGATACCCCCTTAAGGATGACAAAACTATCATGACTATGGGTCTTCTTCAGCGACACTACAGTATGTGCAGTGGACTAACTAGCTAAAATTTATATTCCTGTTTTTGGAGACTGCCAATACAAACCAGAACATTTTTAATGAAAGAGTGAGCAAAGATCTAACAAAAACAAAAAAAAAACAACTTTGGTAATAAGGGAACACAGTTCCTCTGCCTGATGAATACAAATGACTTCAGAAAATCATCAGCACTGAGCAACAATATGAAAGGCTTTCTTTCTACTTGTTTTCTATGTTCCTTCTTATTATGAACAACTTATCTTCTTCATCATCTGTTCTCAGTAGAAATATTTCAGACTGACAAAACCTGAATTCTCTCTAAGGCTGGATTCACACCTATGCAGTTTTAGTGCATTTTGCAGATTTGCACTACAGAACATGTTCCATAGGAAACCATGTTAAGTGGACTGTAGTGCAAATCTGCAAAATGCAAAAAGCACTAAAACTGCATAAGTGTGAATCCAGCCTAAGGCCCCATTCACACTAGCGCGTTTTTTGATGCATTTTGCATTTTGCAGAAATGCACGGGAATTTTTTAACATGGGTTCCTATGGAACATGTTCACATCAATGCTTTTTTGTATCTCCGCGTTTTTGGAAAGGGTCGGGGACTTTTTCTCATGCAAAATGCAGCGTTTTGCATGTAATGGTTTTCAATGGACAAGCATCAAAAACGCAAGTGCACCTTTTTTGCAGCGTTTTTGATGCGTTTTTGGTGCGTTTTTGGTGCGTTTTTGCCGTTTTTTTTTTTTTTTTTTTTTATTTTTTTTTTTTTTTGTAATTTTTTTGTAAGACTGTAAAAAAAAAATGAAAAAAAAAAAAAAAAAAAAAAAAAAACGCAAAACGCAAATCGCGGCAAAAACGCGGCAAAAACGCGGCAAAAACGCGGCTCAAAAACGCGGCAAGCATGAAAAAAAAACCTCCAAAAACGCTCAAAAGCAACATGCATAGGTGTGAATCGAGCCTTAGGCCTGATTCACACCTATGCGTTTTTAGTGCTTTTTACATTTTGCAGATTTGCACTACAGAACGTGTTCCATAGGAAACCATGTTAAATGGACTGTAGTACAAATCTGCAAAATGCAAAAAGCACTAAAATGCATAGGTGTGAATCCAGCCTAAGGCTCCATTCACACTAGCGCGTTTTTTGATGCATTTTGCATTTTGCAGAAATGCACGGGAATTTTTTAACATGGGTTCCTATGGAACATGTTCACATCAATGCCTTTTTGTTTCTCTGCATTTTTGGAAAGGGTCAGGGACTTTTTTTCATGCAAAATACAGCGTTTTGCATGTAATAGAATTCAATGGACAAGCATCAAAAACGCAAGTGCACCGTTTTTGCAGCGTTTTTGCAGCGTTTTTGATGCGTTTTTGATGCGTTTTTGCCGTTTTTTTTTTGTTTTTTTTTTTAATTTCTTTTTAATTTTTTTTTTTTAGACTGTAAAAAAAAACTGTAAAAAAAAAAAAAAAAAAACGCAAAATGCAAATCGCGGCAAAAACGCCGCAAAAACGCCGCAAAAACGCTGCTCAAAAACGTGGCAAGCATGAAAAAAAAACCTCCAAAAATGCCCAAAAGCAACATGCATAGGTGTGAATCCAGCCTAAAGCTGGCCATACACCATACAATTTTCCTGTTCAATTTTCTTTAGATTTACCTTCAACTATGTAGTACAAGGGCCTGCCTGATTGCATCCAAATTGAAAGTGTTTAGGTTTGACCTCCTATTATATGGTTTTGGTAAATCTAAAGGAAAGTTGAACAGGAAAATTGAATAGTGTATGGCCAGCCTTAGGCTCCATTCACACTAGCGCGTTTTTTGATGCATTTTGCATTTTGAAGAAATGCACGGGAATTTTTTAACATGGGTTCCTATGGAACATGTTCACATCAATGCCTTTTTGTTTCTCTGCATTTTTGGAAAGGGTCAGGGACTTTTTTTCATGCAAAATGCAGCGTTTTGCATGTAATAGAATTCAATGGACAAGCATCAAAAACGCAAATGCACCGTTTTTGCAGCGTTTTTGATGCGTTTTTGCCGTTTTTTTTTTTTTTTAATTTTTTTTAAGACTGTAAAAAAAAAACTGTAAAAAAAAAAAAAAAAAAAAAAAAAAAAACACAAAACGCAAATCGCGGCAAAATCGCGGCAAAATCGCGGCAAAAACGCTGCAAGCATGAAAAAAAAACCTCCAAAAACGCTCAAAAGCAACATGCATAGGTGTGAATCGAGCCTTAGGCTCGATTCACACCTATGCATTTTTTGTGCTTTTTGCATTTTGCAGATTTGCACTACAGAACATGTTCCATAGGAAACCATGTTAAATGGACTGTAGTGCAAATCTGCAAAATGCAAAAAGCACTAAAAATGCATAGGTGTGAATCCAGCCTTAGACCCTTCACACTGAACTGCTGCAAAAAATGCAGATAAACGCCGGTCGTACTTGCGGTGCTTTAGTGGCGTGCTTTTTTTTAAGGTCACGTAACCATTTTGAAGCGCTGCCCATTCTTTTCAATGGGCAGGGGCGTTTTTGAGGTGCTTTTTAAAACTTTCCAAACATGCCCCAAAGATGCTGCTTGCAGGACTTTTTTCAACGTCAAGTTTGAGCAATATAATCAACAGCTGGGGCCACAAGAAAGCAAAATAATTCCACCACTGTTATTTGTACCTACAATTATAGACATTTCCTATTATAAATGTTTTTCTGGTCTATATACCTTTTTTCCTGGTGCCTATCCATGGCAGCATAACTGTGACAAGCTCTGCCTTGGCTCCTCCCTCAGGACCAGTGAATATTATAAAAGAAAAGGATTAGTGCACTCCCAGCAGTCTCTTTTTTTTTTTTTTTTCCCCCCTCATGGTCAGTGAATGGTGGTCGAACATCCCTTACCTCTGCAGTTGGCAGCTTTCAGCTGGGTTCAAGCCTCCCCCAGGTGCAGTCCCTATTCTTGGGCAGCTAAATGCGCTGATACGATTGGGAGTCCCTTCTGTGGGTCTTTTGGGACAGCAGTTGTCTCTTAACTAAGAGTTCCTATCTGCATTTATATACTGGCATTTGCTCAAGCCTGCAGCAGAGAAAGCAGCTATATCTATTTTTCACTTAGCCTTATCCTTCCATTTCTCCCTCCTGTCATCCATTCTCTCTCGGTTTCTTTGCGTTCCTCTCTCTCTTTTTCGCTTTCTTCCTCCACCACCTTCCCCCCTTGTGATATTGTACCTTTTATTCCTGGTTACGATAGTGGGCAGCGCGCACCTCGTGCCGGGTTTTCTGAGTCCCTCAGCGTCTTCCTGCCCGCTCTGCGCATGCGTGGACGTCAGGAGCTGGCTCGGTGGGCCGGGCAGGCCACATAGGTCCTAGTGCCGCCGGCTTTGAACGTGCGGTCTGGCCTGAGGTTGTGGTGGCCATCTTGATAGGGGCAAATTTTACATTTTTTTTGCCCTTGTTTGTCAAAATAATTTCTTAGAGGGTTGTATCTTCCACAGATGTCCCTCCCCTTTCCATTGTTTATTACTGGGAGCTTTCAGCCTGGCAGCCTATTGTCATCTGATGAGGTTGCCTATGCGGGGAGCTCCTGGAGGGGACCCTGTTTTTGCCAACGGTAAATGTAATTTCTTTCTTTTCCTTTACTCTGGAATACCGTCTCCTTGCACCAGCTGAAATACCAGTCGCTAACTGCTTTATCTTTCTCTCTAGCTGCTTTTTCTGTCTGTTGCCTAAAATAAGCAGTACACCACCCAGACAAGACCCTCCTCAACATTTAAGGTAGGGACTGTCGTCCAAGTGATAAAAAAAAGAGCGCACTTATGCTGGTACGTTTTATGTATTTCAGCCTTGTACGCCAGAAGAAGTGCAAGCGGACATCAAGGCAACATAAACACACCTATGAAGGCCCCAACCAGATCAGGCTACCATGCAAGTAGCGAGGGTTCATCCGTGAAAAGATATAGTTCTTCACATTCACCAACTCTCAAATCCCTAAATGGCGAGCACGCGGTGTCATCCCATTACCAGCCAAGTGGTCTGCAAAAGCTGTTTTAGAGTCTATGCAGCAGACAGAGAGTCAGAGGTTTAACTATTAGATTGTAAGCTCTTCTGAGCAGGGCCCTCTTAATCCTCTTGTATTTTATTGCATTATAACTGTATTGTCTCCCTTTTATATTGTAAAGCGCTGCGTAAACTGTTGGCGCTATATAAATCATGAATAATAATAACAGGTAAGCTGTCCTACTCAAAAGATGGGCAGGGGATACATAGGGGAATGAGCAACAGCAGTTCTATTGCAGCAATTAGCTCAATCTCCTCCAGAGAAGTTAACTCTTCCTGGCTGATCCTTGAGAGAATCCTCTCACCATGCAGCAAGTATCCCTCTTAGACGTCTGAATGATGGTGGGCCATCTGAGGATACCGCAGAAGAGCTCGGCCACCACACGTCAACTTTTTCTTAGTGCAGTCCTATGTCCAGGCTGTAAAGCCAACTATTGGCTGGGAGAAAGCCGATACTACATCTGAGTAGTCAAAAGATGTACTTCCCATTTCTAAAGAAGCAGGTTTCCTTCTTTCAGCTCGGTTTCCACTAGTGCAACTTGTCATGCGACTTTGCAGTACCAAGTCGCATGACAAGTCATACCCCATGATTTCCAATGAATACCGTTTATATCTGTGCGATTTCAGGTCGCAGCGACTTCAAAGTAGTCCCTGCACTACTTTGGTCCCACTTTGATGTGACTTGAGGTCCATAGACCTCAAGAATACACAGGCATTGTTTCAAGTCGCATCAAAACAGCACGACTTTCAGGTCGCAATAGTGAAAACGTAGGCTTACTCTGATGGATGATATCAGAGACATTGTTGAAAAGGGAAGAAAAAAAATATGTTTTCCTCTCAGTTGTCTAGGAAAAAACTTTATCCACGGTCGGAACAAAATTCTGCAATGGCAGACGGTCCCCGCCGGAGGTAGACGTGGCAGTGGTTCGTATAACAAAGAATTTCATCTCACCAATCGATAATTCAGCCTCAGTTGAGGATCCTTTAGACCAGGGATATGTAATTAGCGGACCTCCAGCTGTTGCAGAACTACAAGTCCCATGAGGCATAGCAAGACTCTGACAGCCACAAGCATGACACCCAGAGACAGAGGCATGATGGGACTTGTAGTTTTGCAACAGCTGGAGGTCCGCTAATTGCATATCTCTGCTTTAGACAGATGAATAGACCCCAACTTAAAGGAGCTTACCAAATGACGGGTAAACGTCTGGAAGTCAGAAATTGCCTTATCTGTATCCAAAGCCCTGTGGGCATGGACCAAAAACATGGAAACAGTGATTCATCAAAATGTTCCTAGAGAAAATATAGTCAAGGCTTTGGACGAATTATGGCTCTCAGCAGACATCACCGGTCAGACGGCGATGGATACAATTCGTTACTTCGCAAGATCAACATCACTACTTGTGATAACCATATGGGTATTGTGGTCAGAACTACGGGCAGCTGACACTGTGTCAAAACAAAATTAGTATAAATACCCTTTTTTTGATTGTAAATCACTCTTTGCAGAAAGGTTACAGAAAGCCATTTCCCGCATCACAGGAGGAAAGTCAGACTTGATTCCCCAGAACTGCAGAATTAGATGTACCCGGAGATTCAGGGATACTTACTTGCACGCACCCATACAACTGTTAGAAGTATGAGATTTTCGGTCAACCAAGCCCACCTACAATTCGAGTCTCCCCTTCGGACCCTGCACTTCCCTCAGAGCCATTACGAGGGCTTGGATCACTATCCAAGCTTCTTTATGAGAACTGGTTCTCAGTTCTTATCACTAACCAGACGATATCTTCCTTTTATCAAAAGATCCAGCCCAGATAGTGGAACACAGGTGGACGCTGTGGCCTACACTATCAAGATACGGTTTGATGGTAAATCAAACGAGTCATCTTTTCTCCAGTTTAGGCGCCTTATTCAATACCGCAAAAGGGACGGTGTCCCTGCCATCTCAGAAAGTGTGGGCAATCATTCAGAAAGTAAGGAGAGTGAGGACATGGTACTACATAACAGCCTCGAGCTAACAACTTAATAGGGATTTTTTTCTTTTTGTATCCAGATGGTCCCATGGACCCATGGATACCTCAGGTACCTTTTAGCTCAAATTCCCGAAGCATTGGAACAAACCGTCTATCCCAGTCCATATATCAAACAAGTTTGATGCACAGGGGTCCCTGCTGCAGAAAAGTGCTTGACATTTTGCGACCCGACTTTGGGGCCCCGTATCTCTGGGCCACTTGGTGGCCTACACTATCAAGATACGGTTGGATGCACTAGTGGACAAAGAGGGAGATGCCTGTAACGCTTCATGCACATGAGACGCCAGTGCAAACTCTGCTGAACACATGTTTTTAAAAGCTGAAACCGGCATTTAGAAATGCCCGTTTTGCCGTGTTTGCATGCTGCATTTTACCGCGTTTGTGTCTAGAAGTGTCTGCAGAGCAGATAATGACATTTTGCGACCCAACTTTGGGGCCCTGTATCTCAGGGCCACTTGGTGCTAGGAACCCCAAATTTGGTGTGCTTACACAGTGGAACTAACACTTCAAAGTGTGCCCGTCAAACGAAGGCACTCTGGCATGGAGGAGCAGGCTACCACAAGTAGTGCTGTGGCATCAACCAGCAGCTCCGTGGCATCCACCAGAAATGCAGTGGCATCAACTAGCAGCTCAGTGCCATCCACCAGTAGCACAGTAGAAATGAAGTACCACTGCAGCAAAGGCCAAGAACTAGCGGGGTGTCATCTCGGCCCCAAAGCGTTAGGACCCATGCCGGCCTTCCCTATGCCCTTGAAAACCCTCTGTGGCTTCTCCCTAATTCAAGAGCATCAAACATCCCCCCTTTTACCGCCCAGCCAGGTGTTTAGGTGAACACAGAGAATTTTGCCCCTATTGATATTTTTAATTTAATTTTTACCCAAGACCTATTATCCTCCATCGTGGCCCAGTGCAACCTCTATGCACAACAATTTATAACAAGCAACCCTGGTTCAAGTTATGCCCGTCCCTATGAGTGGAGAGCATTGACAGTGGAGGAATTTAAATTATTTTTAGGCCTAACATTTAATATGGAACTCACAAAAAAAATGAACTATACTCCTATTGGTCCACCAACCCCACCCACCATATGCTAATCTATTCATCCATTATGCGAAGATCAAGATACCTCATGATAATGCGTTTCCTCCATTACAATGACAACACCCAGTGCCCTCCCCGAAATTACCCATCACATGACAAATTATTTAAAATTCGGCCACTTCTAAATTTTTTCTCTGAGAAATTCACCCAGTTATTCATCCCCGACCAAAATATCTCCGTGGATGAGTCATTGGTCCACTTCATAGGCAGGCTTGGCTTCAAGCAGTTTATCCCCAGCAAAAGGGCCCGATATGGAGTTAAGCTCTACAAGCTATGTGACCGAGAAACAGGGTATATCTACACCTTCCGGGTGTACGAAGGGAAGGACACCCAACTGCAACCCCCTGAATGTCCAGAGTACATCAGAGCCAGCGGAAAGGTTGTTTGGGAGCTTGTATATCCACTCCTTGGAAAGGGTTACCACCTTTATGTGGATAACTACAATACAAGCTTGCCCCTCTTCCGCAATCTTTACCGCAAGGACACTCCAGCGTGTGGTACAGTGCGAGCCAAAAGGAAGGGATTCCCGCAAAGGCTCATTACTGAAAGACTACGACAAGGGGGAGACGGCGTCTTTGCGGAATGAAGAGATATTGGCTCTCAGGAGGAGGGACAGACGAAACGTCCACATGCTCACAACGATCCACAACGACACCTACGTGGAAATCCCCCGAAGAAACGGCCCAATCCAGAAACCAAAATGTGTCCATGACTATAATTTGTTTATGGGGGAGTCGACTTCAATGATCAGATGATCGAACCCTACCTTCCCACAAGAAAAAGCCGCTTTTGGTATAAAAAAAAAGTCTCCATATATCTTTTCAGTTTGGCCATTTACAATAGTTTTGTTATTTACCGTAAATCTACAGAGAGCCCTGTATCTTATCTTCAGTACCAAGAAGAAATTATCTCCACCCTTTTGTACCCTGAAGGCAAACCAGAAAGCATTCGCTCAAATTCAGTGAGAAGACTCCACGAACACCACTTTCCTAAAAGATTCCCCCACCATGAAACAGGCTGGAAACGTCAGAAGAAATGCCGGGTGTGCACCAAAGGAGGAACTAGAAGAGACACCATGGGGTTTATTTACTAAAACTAGAGAGTGCACTATCTGGTGCAATTCTGCACAGAAACCAATCAGCTTCCAGGTTTTATAGCCAAAGCTTAATTGAACACACTGAAGTTAGAAGCTGATTGGCTACCATGCGCAGCTGCACCAGATTTTGAGTGCTCTTGAGTGTATTATTGTCCTGATTGTCCTTCCCAACCAGGCCTTTGTATTGATGAATGTTTCTGCCGTTACCATACTTCTCTACATTATTAAGGAAGTATGGTAAACGTAATTGTCATTTACCGCCACACCCCTTTATGCCACTGTATATACCCCTGCCTTCTCCGGAACTGATCCTGGCCTGCTAAACGACCACGCTTCTGCCTAATGCTAAACTGTACCTACCTGCTCTGGAACTGACCCTGGACTGTTTGACCACGTTTTTTGTCTGCCTCTTAGATTGATCTTTTACCCTGCTATGCTAGTGGGAACACAGGGGTCTCACATGTGAGGGGCTCCAGAATTGTTTTTCTGGATGAAGAAAACTAATATTTTAGTTTTCTCATTCCCGATTAGGGTCTGGAGACTCGGAGGCTTCAAAGAGTTTTGGGTGGGAGAAGCCTCTACCCCTGTCCCCATTCTTTCCTGGCCTGCTACTTGGACCATGTTCCTGCTTACCACCAGGACCAATATTTTGGCACTGCTGGTAATGTCTCTACTTGCACTGACCCTGGTATGTATATGGACAGTAACCCTGCCTGTACTGACTATGGACAATATTCCTGCCTGCTGCCAGGACAATTCCATTCACTGTGGCTGACCACGTCCCTGCCTGCTGCCTGGATCAGGGCTCTCCTCCTGTGGACAACCGCACTACTAAAACCACAGGTAATCTTTTGTTTACCCTTTGCTCAGAAGAATGTATTTTAGGGTGTAATTCTTGGTATGTTCATGCTATGTGTTAGAAATATGAAGGACCTTCAAAAATGTGATAGATTGTAAGGAAATTAGATGTGTAATTTATGCGCCTGAATGTGCTACTTAAATGTTGGGCCTCTGTTTGTGGCCAGGCTTGTAAAAGTCTCACACATGTGGTATTGCCATACTCAGGAGTAGCAGAATATATTTCAGGGTGTCATTTTTTCTATGTACATGCTATGTGTTGGAAATATCTTAGAAATTGACAACTTTGTGTAAAAAAAAAAAAAAAAAAAAAAAAAATGCGTTTTCATTTTTTTCCACATTTTCCAAAAGCTTCTGGAAAAAAATGAACCGTTCAAAAGACTCATTATGCCTCATAGATTATACGTTGGGGTGTTTGCTTTCCAAAATGGGGTCACTTTGTGGGCGTTACCACTGTCCCGGTGCTCCAGGGCCTTCAAAAGTGTAATAGGTGGTTGAGAGATTAGATATGTAATTTATGCTCCTAGAACGCCTGAATGTGCTACTTCAATGTCGGGCCTCTGTATGTGGCCAGGCTGTGTAAAAGTCTCACACATGTGGTATCACAATACTCAGGAGGAGTAGCAGAATATATTTTGGGGTTTCATTTGTGGAATGTACATGCCATGTGAGAGAAATAACCTGTTATATTGACAATTTGGTGTGAACAAAAAAAAAAAAAAAACAACTTTAATTTTGCAAAGAATTTGTGGGAAAAAATGACAACAAAAAACTCACCATGCCTCTTACTAAATACCTTGGAATGTCTACTTTCCAAAAAGGGGTCATTTTGTGGGTATTTGTACTTTCCTGGCTTGTTAGGGTCTCAAGAAATGAGTACATCAGATGTGATCAATTTTCAGTGATTGGCACCATAGCTTGTAGACTCTAACTTTCACACAGACTAAATAATATCTACTAATTTGGGTTATTTTTACCAAAGATATGTAGCAGTATAAATTATGAAGAAAAATTTTATAATAGAAATCATTCATTTTTTTACAAAATTTTCGGTCTTTTTTCATTTATAGCACAGAAAATAAAAAACCCAGAGGTGATCAAATACCACCAAAAGAAAGCTCTATTTGTGTGAAAAAAGGACGAAAATCTCATATGGGTAAAGTGTTGCATGACTGAGTAATTGTCATTAAAAGTGTGAGAGCACCGAAAGCTTAAAATTGGTCTGGTTAGGAAGGGGGTTAAAGTGCCCAGTGGTTAAAAACACTTATAAACGTAAACGCAGTATCGGCGTTTAGCGTCTGAAACATTGAAAACTTTTGCGTCTGAACCCATTTTTTTTGCTTCTGGAAAAACGAGGTTAAACACAACTGCCTAAAAACGCCAAAAAACTAGACTGTGTACATGAACACGTAGGATAACATTGAATGAGTTCAGGGGCAGTTGAAAAAAGTGTCCAAATGCCTCTGAACGCGTGTTTAACAGCTTCTCGTGTGCATGAGGCCTTAAGCCACGTCAATTAAGGCATGTCTTCTGGCCCACAGTTACCACAGACGCCAATGCAATAGGCTAGGAGGCACATTGCAACCAGATGTTGGTTCAAGAGAGATGGGTGTTCAATGCAGCAGACATCATCGCAAATATCCTGGAAATCCAGGCAGGTTATCTCGCATTGACAGCATTTGCTCTCTCAGATCAAGGACAAATCAGTTCTGATTCGGATAGACAATAGAGCTGCAATATCATACATGCATTACCAAGGCAGAACCAAAAACAGGGAAGTGGAACCCATCTTCATTTGGGCAGAGGGGAATCTGAAGGACCTAAAAGTAGTCTATTTTCCAGCCCACATAAACACAGAGGCTGATCACCTATCTCAAGGATTCCTGGATCCCAACAAATGGTCCCTACAACCAAAGTTATTCAATTGGATTGTGGGCCAGTGGACCTTTTCTGAACTGCATCCTTTTACTACAGCAAGCAATACCAAGCTGCGGATGTTTATTTCTCATCTACCTCACCCTTGGGCAGAAACAATAGATGCCCTGTCAAGTCCTTGGGCATGCAATATAATTTAGGCCTCCTCTGGCCTCCTACCTCAAATTCTCTTGAGACTTGCAATATCAACAATAAATGGTGATAACAGTTCTGTCATATTTGCAGGGAGACCCATGATTCCCTAGGGCAATATTTTTTAGTGTCAAGCCTCCGGTAAATATTCCTCTGATACCCTTTCTTCTGGCTCGAGGCATCACACCCATCAGAATCCTCACAGATTGAACCTTCACATTAGAATGTTAAAACAGAGGCTTTACGAGTGCCCGGCGATCGCTCGGGGCACACAGAGAACCGGGATCTGTGTGTGTAAACACACAGTTTCCGGTTCTCTGAGGGGAGAACTGACAGTCGATCTGTTAGTTTCCCTGCACAGTCCACATCCCCCTTCAGTTAGAACACTTCCTGGGACATGCATTAACCTCTTCACTGCCCCCTAGTGTTAACCCCTTCACTGCCAGTGACATTTTTACAGTAATCAGTGCATTTTTAATCGCACTGATCGCTGTAATAATGGCAATGGTACCAAAAATGTGTCAAAATTGTCCGACGTGTCCACCATAATGTCACAGTCACGTCAAAAATCGCTGATCGCCACCATTACTAGTTAGAAAAAAAAAATATTGGGGGGGGGCGAATGCGTGGCGGCGTCCAAGATGGCCGCTTAGACCGGGAGCTCTGCGCCGCTCCGTTCTAGCGCCCGCCACAGCGGCAGTCTAGGCCCTCGTCCCGGCACAACTCTCTGCCGACCGGGGACACGCCAGACAACAGCCAGATGTCCTCAAGTGCGGCACGGAGGAACCTCACAGCCGCACTGAACGCTTCCACAGCACGGCCCGGTCCTCCCAAAATGGCGGACGCCTCCTCACGAGGCCTGCCTGGCCTGACGGAATCTATTGCAGACCAGGACCAGGATGCTCCCCCATCCTCCCAGTCATCGGATGCCACAGTGAGTGACCTCCCTGGGGCCCCTTCACCAGCTTCCACAGAATCTCTGCTAGGGAGGACACTGGGAGGGGGAGCTCTCACTCCTCAGCAGGACCTGCTACACAGCCCGGATCCATGGGACACTCAGGCCAGGGACTCCTTCCTCCCCCCCACTGACTTTCCCTCCATGATGGCTGCATTCTCCCAGATGCTTTCAAAAGGCCTATCCCAAACGGCAGCTCAGATTACAGCCTCCATACACACTGACATGCAACAGATTGGTGCCAGGATAGAGGTGATTGAACAAAAATCTGACCAAGCTATTCTGCGAATCAATCAAAATACTGCTAGGATCCAGGAGCTCCAGGACCAACTTGAGACTGCCACCTCTAAAATAGACGACCTCGAAAACAGGTCTAGACGCTACAACTTCCGCATTAGAGGTCTCCCTGAAACCGTAAAGGACACCCGCATGGCAGTCCAGGACTTTATTAAAAGTTTAATTCCTGACATTCCGGCACATCGTTTGGAGCTGGACAGGGCTCACAGGGCTTTACAACCCCCCCCGCTCTGACGGTTTCCCGAGGGACATGATAGAGAAACCACATTTCTACGCGGTAAAGGAAGAAGTGATGAAACATTCCAGATCGGCGGAAAAACTGACGGGACACCAGATTCAAGTCTTCACAGACCTATCCCCTTACACAGTGCAAAAGCGACGGGCCCTGAAACCGCTCCTGCAAGTCCTGGCGGGCAAAGAGATCACTTATAGATGAGCCTTCCCGCTGCGACTGAATTTCTCGTACCGCAACAAACCGTATTGCTTCTCCTCCTTCCAAGAAGGGGAACGACTTCTCCTACACTTCGGTTTGATAGCCCAGGAAATTCCACCGATGTCATCGTCCCGAGGAGCTTCGTCATCCAAAAGACCATCACCTACCAGCCCCGTGTCTCCAGTGTGGCAGAAACAACTTCCCAAACGATCGAAAGAATGCTTCCCACCATGACCAAGACTGCAGACTGCTCTCAACCTGTCTATGGACTTCCTTTTGGTCTGAGTCGGTAACCCGACTCATGCCATTCTAATGGCAACTCACTTTACCGAGTTGCTCTATTACATGCCCCGTAGATCCTTAGACATTTAATTTTCATTCCCCCCCCCCCCCCCCCCTTTTATTTTTTTTTTTCCCTTTAGGCTGTGTGATCATTTCCACTAAACGCAAGCAGGGCTTAGACTGCACTATTTATATACCGCCATAGGTGTGCTACAAGGCGGCGTTGACCGGAGTGGTCATAGTGCACCTCCCTCTGACCCCGATAGTTGAACACCCGTTCTTCTGTCGGAGCCAGATGCTTTTGACCCTCGGGTCGCTGTACATTTCATTTGGGCACCGGTCCAGGCAGGGATGGGTCCCTCACTGGTCCGAGGGGGTTGTGGTTGTTACTATTTGATGCACTATCTAATGTCTCCTTTTTTCACTCCTCTGTCTGTCGCTATATTCTTTCTCTTTTTCACTCTCCTTTCCTCCCCCCACCTCCTCCCCCTCTCCCCTTCAGATGCAGGATCTCACTGGATCTCCCTTTTTCTGGATTGCAGATCAAGTCTACAACTCTGCTAGGGTCACCACCTATCTGCCAGGGACAGCAATGAGGTCAGGTAAGACTCCCCTGCACGTAGTACAACACTTTTTACTACCCCATGTCTGACACCACACTGAAGGCCGGGACACTCAAGATATTCTCCCACAACGTACAGGGTCTTAATTCCCCCGTGAAAAGACGCAAAATACTGCAACAGTTCCATACACTGAAGGCAGACGTAGTACTGCTCCAAGAGACTCATTTCCCGGCTACCTACCACCCCAAGTTTCTTCACAAAAACTTCCCGCAGTTTAATTTAGCTAACGCCGATAACAAAACGAGAGGAGTGGCAGTCTGCTTCTCCAACAGAACTCACTTTTCCCACTCGAACACCGTCACGGATCCCGAGGGTCGTTACATATTAGTAACCGGTATGATTAACGGAGAGGCTTACACGTTTGTCTCTTATTATACACCAAACACGCACCAAGACCTATTCTTTGATGCCACTCTGAAGCTCTTAAAACCTCACTTCGTGGGCACAGTGGTAGTGGGGGGTGACTCTAACATCCCATTCGACTACTCCTCAGACAAATCTGACCCCCTGAAACCGAGATCCAAACGGCCCCCTAAACGCAGTCTTCGTGTAGCTTAGATCGTCCAATCCTTCGGCCTGATTGATATCTGGAGGGAAATGAATCCCCATTCAAGAGATTATACGCACTATTCCGCCCCCCCACCATACCTTCTCTAGGATAGACCACATCTTTGTCCCAACTCACGTAATCCCGAGGGTGGTAGTCTCCAAAATCTATGACACGCCGCTGTCCAACCACTCTATAATGACACTGACGCTAAAGGGAGGGACGGTTGAGAAGGGACCCTTTAGATGGCGCCTCAACGAAACCTTCCTGAGTAACCTAATACATTGCAAAATCCTAGAAACAGCTTTAACGGATTACTTCCGTGAAAACGACACGGAGCCTACTTCGCCAGGCGTTTTGTGGGCAGCACACAAGGCGGTGATGCGGGGTAGGCTTTTACAACTCTCCTCTCAACACAAGAAGTAGAGCAGGGCAGAAGTCTCACGACTCACCGAGGACTTTCGCCTGGTGATTAAGAGACATAAACAGAATCCCACACCAGACAATCTGGCCAAACTTGACTCGGCCCGAGTGAAACTTAATCTTTCTCTCACCACTTCGGCTGAGAAACACTTGAGGTGTTCGGGAGCACGTTTCTACTACCAATCAGATAAGATAGGCTCCAAGCTTGCGGCCAAACTGAGCCCACGGGTTCGCACCTC
The DNA here is from genome assembly GCF_042186555.1 of Aquarana catesbeiana. Taxonomy (NCBI): domain Eukaryota; kingdom Metazoa; phylum Chordata; class Amphibia; order Anura; family Ranidae; genus Aquarana; species Aquarana catesbeiana. The sequence continues at coordinate 667,385,823 of NC_133324.1, read as the reverse complement.
GGTATTCCCCAAAATTCGTACAACAGGCAACCTAACATAGAATCCAGCGAGCATTATGGAATCATTCATGATTTCTACTCACACCTTTATGAGAGGCCCCCTCACACCCATCTCAAGGCCAGAGAGCTGTTCCTCCAGGATATTGACCTATCTCTACTGCAGCAACCGCATCGAGAGCTTCTCGACGCTCCCTTCTCATCAGAGGAAATTTTGGCGGTCATTAAATCTTTTAAACCATCCTCAGCTCCTGGCCCGGACGGGTTCTCGTTTTTTTTATTACAAGAAGTGTGGCCCAAAGTTGGCTCCCTACATGGCCCGGTTCTTCAACTCCCTCCGGGATGGAGCCCCCCTCTCAAGCGATTTGAACGCAGCTTTTATATCGGTCATTCCCAAACAGGGTAAAGATCCCAGCGAGGTCGGTAGCTACCACCCCATCTCGTTAATCAATAACGATCTTAAAATTATGACAAAAATTCTCGCTAATTGGATGTCTAACTTCATAGCAAGTTACATTTACAGAGACCAAGTGAGCTTCATCCCGGGGAGACAAGGTCCGGAGAGCAATTCATTTGATTTCCCTTCTGCAGACTCAGTGGGATGGAGGCCCCACTCAAGAGGGTTTCCTGTTGTCACTGGATCTGCAGAAGGCCTTTGACTCGGTGTCATGGTCCTATCTTTTCGATAATCTGGAACGCTGGCGGTTCGGGGACGGATTTCTTACTATAATATGTGCACTATACTCATCACCCTCAGCACAGGTACGATTAATGGGTCACTACTCCCAGTCCTTTGACATTCGCAAGGGGACCAGACAGGGTTGCCCTCTCTCACCTTTAATTTTCGATATAGCGATTGAAACGCTGGCCATAGCCATGAGAACATCATGGGGTTAAATGCGGACTTGAGGAACACAAGTGTGCCCTCTTTGCTGACGACAAGTTATTGTTCTTGACTGCTCCCCTTATATCCGCCACAAATGTCTTCCGCCTTCTCCGTGACTTTGGTACCATCTTGGGGCTTCAGGTGAATGTGACCAAATAGCCCTCAACGTCTCGGACCATGCACCACTTCTCAATCAACTCAAACAACATTTTCCCTTCACGTGGGCGGAACTCAATCCCCTATCTGGGCATAAGGCTGACTAAAAGCATTGGCGACTTATTCACGGCCAACTACCCCCCCCCCCCCATGTTCCACTCACTAGAGTTGGACCTACAGAAATGGTGAAAGGAGGGCCTGTCCTGGCTAGGTAGACTCAACGCAGTCAAAATGAATCTTCTGCCCTGCCTATTGTACCTGTTCCGTTCCCTCCCTATCCCAATCAAAAAATCTATTCTATCGAAATTTCAATCCAGGGTGGTCAGATTTGTTTGGGGAGACACTGGGGTCACTGCTTTGCAAGGGATATCCTGTTCTGACTTAAGACTCAGGGTGGTCTAGGCCTACCGAACTTATGGCTTTATTACCAGGCAGCACAGCTTGCTCAGTTTTCTGTCATCTATGCCAAAAACCGTAGGCCGGACTGGATCTCCCTTGAGAGGCAGGCCGCACCACATTACACTCTAAATTTTTTAGCATGGCGACCCTCGAAACATAGACCGGCCATTTTAGCCCCTACCTTGTCTCACTCCTTGACACTCTGTGATCAATTACATAAAAATATACACTTGATCTCCCCGTTAAGGCCCCTCACACACCTATTTCATAATCCCGACTTCCCCCCAGAAATGAATATACATGCATTACACTGGTGGCTGAACAAAGGCCTCTTCAGGATAGGCCATTTTCTTACACCTAATGGTCCTATCTCCTTAAGCCATTGCCTAAACACACTAAAAATGCCTCCTTCGGAAACATTTAGACTTTCGCAGATCAGGCACTTCCTCTGCACGCTCTGGACTGACAAGCTGAGCGACCCTAAGGCCACGATTTACGAGCAATGTTTCTCTTCAAAAGGACCTCAAAAAGGCAGGATCTCTATTATTTATGCTTCCCTGGCAGATAGGACAGACGCCCCGGCATACGCCGATGCTGGGAAGCGGATCTGGACATCCAGTGGGATCCCGACACGTGGTTTCAGGCCTTCAGCAGATCGTCCAAAGGTATCTTAAATATTGCTTTGATAGAAGCTAACATTAAGGTCTTCACCAAATGGTACTATGTCCCCGCCAGGCTCTCCAAGATCTTTCCGGATGCCTCCCCTCTTTGTTACAGAGGATGTGGCCATATGGGCACAATGCTTCATATTTGGTGGGTTTGCCCCCGCATACGGAGCTACTGGAACAAATTTCTCCACCTTCTACGGAAGGTGACCGGGATTGACGTTCCGCAGGATCCCACATACATCCTACTAAACCGCAGAGTACACAACACACCTAAGTCCACACAACAGCTCATCTTCTTTATGTGTTTGGGAGCCAAGATCACATTGGCGAAAGCCTGGAAAACTCCCACGGTGTCCATCATGGCCGCCAAACGGAAAATTTCATGGATCATGTCACAGAAACAAACAGTGGCGAAACTGCGAGACACGGTTCAGCGTTTTGAAGGGATCTGGGAACCTTGGGCCACACATGTCGGGGCTCCACTTTACCCAGGCCACTTACTGAAGTAGGGGGCGGTCCAGCGAGTCCATACTTCATTACCTCATACCCCACCTCCTTAATCACTTCCTTTTCTCTATTCTGTCCCTTCTTCTTTCCTACGATCTTTACCAGATACTGGATTTACAGGGTGTATACCTTCTCGTGGGCCCCAAGCGGGTTGTCCTCAAAAGTATGTTGAATAACCCAGCACAGAGAACAGTCACTCACTTTTGGTCATCCGAACTAGACATTGGTACTATCGGCCCCTTCACAGGGAGCTCACGGCCTGGGGAACTTCCCGGCGGGAGTGTCCTCCAGTGGGAGCCGAAGGGTGTTAGACGGGGTTTTCCTACCGGGAGTGGTCTTCGAGCTACCTCACTCCACAGTATGTTCCATTGGGGTGGAGTGTGGTTCTCGGGGGCTCGCTTTGGGGGACGTCCCTGTCAAAACTTCTCTCACGCTGCGGCAGAACGCTGGAATGACCCGCTGGGCTGGGCGGCAGGCGAGGGGGGGGGGGGTCAGATCTTTCAAGGGTGTCTACTCTACGTTGCTTAACACGTCTTACATAGTTGAAAGTCTGCATATGGGAAACAATTATATCCTGAGATATACTGTTATCCCTAGTTGTTATTTCACTACCTCTGAAGGTTTTTTTTCCTTTTTTTTACTCTTGGCTCCTATCTTGAGAGCTATAGTTTCCCAGTTTCAAGAAGGGATTGTTCCTATTTAGAAATACAGTGTCATTTTGCAGACTTATCAGTGCTTTAACCACTTCAGCCCCGGACCATTATGCTGCATAAGGACCAGAGGACTTTTTCCAATTTGGCACTGCGTCGCTTTAACTGCTAATTGCGCGGTCATGCAATGCTGTACCCAAACGAAATTTGCGTCCTTTTCTTCCCACAAATAGAGCTTTCTTTTGATGGTATTTAATCACCTCTGCCGTTTTTATCTTTTGCGCTATAAACGGAAAAAGACCGAAAATTTTGAAAAAAAATGATATTTTCTACTTTTTGTTATAAAAAAAATCCAATAAACTCAATTTTAGTCATACATTTAGGCCAAAATGTATCCGGCCACGTCTTTCGTAAAAAAAATGTCAATAAGCTTATATTTATTGGTTTGCGCAAAAGTTATAGCGTCTACAAACTAGGGTACATTTTCTGGAATTTACACAGCTTTTAGTTTATGACTGCCTATGTCATTTCTTGAGGTGCTAAAATGGCAGGGCGGTACAGGGTGGGGTCATTTGGGGGGGGGGGTTTGTGCCACCTGGGCATTCCATGGCCTCCGAAACTGTGATAGGCAGTGAAGAGTGAAATCAAAAATTTACGCACTTAGAAAGCCTGAAGGCGGTGCTTGGTTTTTGGGGTCCCGTACGCGGCTAGGTTCCCAAAAAGTCTCACACATGTGGTATCCCCGTACTCAGGAGAAGCAATAGAATGTATTTTGGGGTGTAATTTCACATATTCCCATGGCATGTTTGAGCAATATATCATTTAGTGACAACTTTGTGCAAAAAAAAATTTGTCTCTTTCCCGCAACTTGTGTCACAATATAAAATATTCCATGGACTCGACATGCCTCTCAGCAAATAGCTTGGAGTGTCTACTTTCCAAAATGGGGGCATTTGGGGGGGTTTTGAACTGTCCTGGCATTTTATGCACAACATTTAGAAGCTTATGTCACACATCACCCACTCTTCTAACCACTTGAAGACAAAGCCCTTTCTGACACTTTTTGTTTACATGAAAAAAATTTTTTTTTTTGCAAGAAAATTACTTTGAACCCCCAAACATTATATATTTTTTTAAAGCAAATGCCCTACAGATTAAAATGGTGGGTGTTTCATTTTTTTTTTCACACAGTATTTGCGCAGCGATTTTTGGGGAAAAAACACACTTTTTAAAATTTTAATGCACTAAAACACACTATATTGCCCAAATGTTTGATGAAATAAAAAAGATGATCTTAGGCCGAGTACATGGATACCAAACATGACATGCTTTAAAATTGCGCACAAACGTGCAGTGGCAACAAAATAAATACATTTTTAAAAGCCTTTACAGGTTACCACTTTAGATTTACAGAGGAGGTCTACTGTTAAAATTACTGCCCTCGATCTGACCTTCGCGGTGATACCTCACATGCATGGTACAATTGCTGTTTACATTTGACGCCAGACCGACGCTTGCGTTCGCCTTAGCGCGAGAGCAGGGGGGGACAGGGGTGCTTTATTATTTTTTTGATTTTTTATCTTATTTTTAAACTGTTCCTTTCATTTTTTTTTTTTTAAATCATTTTTATTGTTATCTCAGGGAATGTAAATATCCCCTATGATAGCAATAGGTAGTGACAGGTACTCTTTTTTGAAAAAATTGGGGTCTATTAGGCCCTAGATCTCTCCTCTGCCCTCAAAGCATCTGACCACACCAAGATCGGTGTGATAAAATGCTTTCCCAATTTCCCAATGGCGCTGTTTACATCCGGCGAAATCTAAGTCATAAAATGCTCGTAGCTTCCGGTTTCTTAGGCCATAGAAATATTTGGAGCCACTCTGGTCTCTGATCAGCTCTATGGTCAGCTGGCTGAATCACCGGCTGCATTCTCAGGTTCCCTGTTGAGACAGGAGATCCAGAGAAAAACACGGAAGACAATGGGGGGGGGGCATTACCTCCCACTGCTTGTAAAAGCAGTCTAGAGGCTAATTAGCCGCTAGGATTGCTTTTACATGAAAGCCGACCGCTGGCTGAAAAGAATGATACCAAGATGATACCTAAACCTGCAGGCATCATTCTGGTGTAACCACTCAAAGTCGTGAATGGCGTACCTGAAGACAAAAAAATGGTTAACAATAAAGCACAGTAAACAGTAAAGTATAAAAAATTGCATACCTGAAAAGCAAACATGATAAAACATAATAACAATAAAACATTGCAGAATAGAATACAGTAAAAAAGAGCAGAACAATAGAGAGAGAACAATAAAACTACAACTATTTTTTTTTTTTTTTTTTGTGTGTGTTTTTTTTTTACACTGTTTTTGTAACTGTAACTTTTATAACTGTAACCGGTTCCAGGTTCGGGTCTCTCAAAATGCGATGGCATCTTGGGAGACCCTGTGAAAGTGTGCCTAGTCTGTGCAATGCTGTACCCTACGCTAATACTCAACTAGTGTATGGTAGCGTTCAAAACATTCACCAATGCAAAGACCAGGATTGTCAGGACAGGAGGGACAATAATAGCGGGTGTCACGCCTATATCCGTGCTTGCTGTAGACACAACATCTTTTTTGGGGGGGTTCGTTGCGTAGGGGTACTCGGGAGGACATAAAGAAAATGCCTCTCATGCAGCCGACTGCATTTGGTTGGGGATGTGAATGGGGGAAGTACGGGTGCTGCAGAAGTGGTGGGTTCCCAATTAGGATTGGCGAATGCAGCAGGAAGGGCACTATGGGCACCATGGGCCTGTGTTTGTCTTCTTGGTGGCAGCGGGACACTACTTGTGCTTGCCCCCTCACCAGCTTGAACTGCACTTATGGGACTCGCCACATCACCAAGTGTTACTGCAGTGCTGATTTGACTACGACCGGGGTGTACTAGGCCACTGGTGCTTGCCAGTTCACCAAAACGCTACCAAAAAAAACTGTTAGCGATCGCAGGGATCAGGCCTGACTCTGCAGTTATGCGTTTAGTGTTTTGTAAGTGACAGTGATCGATCGATACTGCACTTGGTTGGGGTGGGCTGGGCTGGGCTGGGCCGGGCGGAGGGGCAAAACGCAGGTCCTAGCAGGTATCTGGGCTGATCCCGCTAACACTGCGTTTTTGGGAACCCTAAACTGCTGGGGATAGGTCTGATCGGATCAGATATTGATCCGTTCAGATACTATACCACTAAGGGAGGCACATGCTGCATGCGTGGGTGTTAGCGGTACTGGCGCTAACCTGACGCTGCTTGGGGCTGGTGCTTGCCAATTCACCAAAACGCTACCAAAAAAAAACTGTTAGCGATAGCAGGGATCAGGCCTGACTCTGCGAACGCTGCAGTTATGCGTTTAGTAAGTGACAGTGATCGATCGATACTGCACTTGGGTGGGCTGGGACGGGCCGGGCGGAGGGGCAAAACGCAGGTGCTAGCAGGTATCTGGGCTGATCCCGCTAACACTGCGTTTTTGGGAACCCTAAACAGCTGGGGACGCTAGTATAGATCTGATCGGATCAGATATTGATCCGTTCAGATACTATACCACTAAGGGAGGTGTACGGTGCGTGCGCGGGTGTTGGCGCTACTGGCGCTAACCTGACGCTGCTTGGGGCTGGTGCTTGCCAGTTCACCAAAACGCTACCAAAAAAACTGTTAGTGATTCGCAGGGATCAGGCCTGACTCTGCGAACGCTGCAGTTATGCGTTTAGTGTTTTGTGACAGTGATCGATCGATACTGCACTTGGGTGGGCTGGGCCGGGAGGAGGGGCAAAACGCAGGTGCTAGCAGGTATCTGGGCTGATCCCCCTAACACTGCGTTTTTGGGAACCCTAAACTGCTGGGGACGCTAGTATAGATCTGATCGGATCAGATATTGATCCGTTCAGATACTATACCACTAAGGGAGGCGTATGCTGCGTGCGTGGGTGTTAGCGGTACTGGCACTAATCTGACGCTGCCTGGGGCGACGCATATAACCGCTGGGCGATCAGGGAGCTAAACCTTTATTAGGTAATAAATGGCGGGTGCCCTGACACTATAAAAAATAAATGAACTAACCAGCGTCACCCGTAACGGTTATACGGTGATCAGTGGTGAAAGGGTTAACTAGGGGGCAATCAAGGGGTTAAAACATTTATTAGATAGTATATGGGGGTCCCTGTCGCTATAAAATGCTGACGGCGAACCTAAATATTTACGTCCCTAACTAGCGTCACCAGCGACACTAATACAGCAATCAGAAAAATGATTGCTTAGCGACACTGGCGACAGGGGGTGATCAAGGGGTTAAAACTTTATTAGGGGGTACCCTAGACCTAAAGGGGGCTAATACTAACTGCCCTAACACAGTAACTGTCACAAACTGACACCATGCAGTAATCAGAAAAAAAAAAAAAACTGCTTGGTGTCAGTGTTACAGGGAGGGGTGATCGGGGGGCGATCGGGGGTGTAAAGTGTGCCTGGCATGTTCTACTGTGTGTGTTTGTGCACTTACATTACAGTCTTCTCTCCTCGGCGCCGGAACGGAAACTGCCGAGCCGAGGAGAGATGACATCATTTCCTCTGCCTGTGTGTACTACACACAGGCAGGGGAGGATTCTCATTGGCTGGGAGCGATCGCGAGGGGGGGGCCACGATCGGATGGCCTCCCCTCATCTCTGATCGCTGCCAGACCAACGGCGACCGCCTCAGGCACCGGGGGGGGGGGGTCCAATCGGACCCCCCGCCCGCGGGAAGGCAATCACGTACCAGGTACGTGATTTTGCCTGCCCGTGCCATTCTGCTGACGTACATCAGCGTGAGGCGGTCGTCAAGTGGTTAATGCTATATTACCACTGTAATACATAACTTGTAAGTTTTCTGATTTCACCTCTTCTGGCCGCTCTGGTCAGCGAGGAGTCTTTTTATGTCTGATATGTCAATGTATCTTTTTCTTTGCAAAATTTCAATAAAAAATATTGAACGAGAAAAAAAAAAAAATATAATAAAAATGCCATAAAACTATCTCCTATTTTGTAGACGCCATAACTTTTGCGCAAACAAATCAATATACGCTTATTGTGATTTTTTTTTACCAAAAATATGTAGAAGAATATGTATTGGCCTAAACTGAGGGAAAAAAATTATATATTTTTTGGGGATATTTATTATAGCAAAAAGTAAAAAATGCGTTTTTTCCAAAAGCAAAAAAATAAAAACCGCAGATGTGATCAAATACCACCAAAAGAAAGCTCTATTTGTGGGGACAAAAAATTTCTATTTTGTTTGGGAGCCACGTCGCATGACGCGCAATTGTCAGTTAAAGCGACGCAGTGCCGAATCAAAAAGTGCTCTGGTCTTTGGCCAGCCAAATGATCCGGGGGCTGAAGCGGTTAATCATTAGGCTGTTCCTCCACAGTTGTTTCAACTCTGCTCAAAGCACAGGAGCCTTCAAGGAACAATATGTGTGACAAGGTTTGGAATAAGTTTAGATCTTTCGCGAACAGCAAAACTTCAATCCTGATGTACTCTCTTCCTCCCAACTCCTTGACTTACTGCAAGCAGACCTTGATTTAGGATTAAGCAATCTAAAAGTTGCAGCTGGTGGCAATCTCTGCTGTGACAAGAGATGGGCCGAAGATCCTTAAATAATCAAATTCTTCAAGACAGTCAAGAAGATAAGCCCACCCATTAAAACAAATCTTTCTCACTTGGGATCTATCCATCACTCTGGAGCCCTTATCCAAACAGCCTTTTCCCCAATCTGATTGAGCATCCTTGTGGAATCTCACTTGGAAACTATTTTTCTTTGTGGCGATGGCATCGGGCTGGGGAGTATCAGAACTTCAGGCTCTGGGATCAGAAGACAATAGTATTATTTTTTTTGTACTCGGATAGAGTGGAACTTAGAATGGTACATGGATTCATCCCTAAGTTCTCCTCTTCCTCTATTATCTCTGTGCCTTGGGCCCTGCCAATCTTTTCAGATCCAATTTTGACCTTCTTCACAAAGACAATATTACTTCGGTACTAAGACACTATCTTCAAGCCACAACTCCCTTCAGACTTTCATCTAACCTATTTGTAATACTCCAAAAAAGAAAGACAGGGGCAAAGAAGCATCATCTCAGGCCCTCCAGCCATTCCGGAACTTCAGTATCCAACTTTCCCAAGCATGTCTGTGAATATCAGAGCTTTACAATACCTTATGGGACATGTGGTTTTGCGGCAGCTGGGGAGCCATAGTTTGCAGATCCCTGCTCTAGTACAATAGTTTCATGGATAACCAAGTTGGTTAAGGAGGTGAACAGGGATAGGGGGCTGGAACCCCCTCTTCAGTTGGGCTGTATGCCACCTGGTTGTTTTCTGCTTCTCGGACTGCCAGAGCAGACGTATCCATCAAAATGATCTATAGGGTAGCAACATGTCATCGCAACATGTGTTTATGAAACGTTACAGAGTAGACCCGGCAGCTTTCTCATCTGTAGAAACTGGCAGACAGGCTATGAGGCCAGAATTTGCCTATTTTAAATTTAAAAAAAAAAAAATCTTTTACTATGCATCATCCCACCCATTTCAGCTAGTTATTTGTCACAGGTATGCTGCCATGGAGGCAACAGAAAATGGTTTCATACTTACCGTAATTTGCTTTTCCTGGTGCCTATCAATGGCAGCATACAATCCCACCCTCGGTATGCTATATTACGTAGAATGCTGAGAGTGTACTAATCCTTTTCTTTTAAAATATTCACTGGTCCTGAGGGAGGAGCCAAGGTGGTGCTTGTCACAGGTATGCTGCCATGGATAGGCAACAGGAAAAGAAAATTATGGTATGAAACAATTTTCTGTTTTTAAGCTGTAAAGTGGTGGTCACATGATTTGTTGAGACCTCTTTTAGTACACAGGACCAAACACGGAGGAGAGACCATTATACTCAAACTTATCTCCACTATGTAACTTTTGTTCCTCTGTTGAAACTACATTTCCATGCATTTCGTATTCTTACACAGCATGTGCTGCTCTGATGGCAATATGTTAAGGAGGGGAGGGAGGCTGCAATACAAAAGGAGAGTGGGCAAGAACTAGGGAGGGGGGGAATGACAGGAGATGTAAACATAACCAGCCAGGCTGTAGATGAAAAATATTGTAATACTAAAGCCTAGTACACACTAACAGCTCCAGTCAGAGCCGCTGTACTAAGAATTCAATGTTAGTAAAGCAATCTTCCCTGTTGAGCTGTTGCATTTTGACAAGGGGTGTGGCTGAAAACCATACACCTCCCCCCGAACACTCTGGTCAGTGCTCTCAGCCATTGACTGGTTGGCTGCTGGTCTCCTCGGCTTCTATCAGACCAGCTGACATACACACTGGACGAATGTCAGCTGTTTTTTTTTAATCAGCCGATGTCTCTCGGCCTGTGTACGAGGCTTTAAGGCAGAGATCACATAGAGTAGACTGCATGCCCTACAGAATCACAGATAAGAAGAAAAGAATAAACTGGAGAATTTCTTTAATTATCCATAAAGTTTCTTCTGGGTTCCAGTATGCATTTTGCAACAATTTTGTCTTCAAGTCTGAACACTAGCTTGGTTATTCTTGACCGTACTTACTGACAAGGACGGTTCAATTGCTGTTTAATTACCACCTTCAGCCTAGATTCACATGCTGAATCAGAGTCTACTGCAGGCCACAGCACAGTCTGAAACGGTGCAACGCCGCACCGATTCCCAAAAGTAGTTCCTACACTACTTTTGGCGATTTCAATAGACATCTATGCGTGAACCCGCACACGTCTCTCAAATCAACCCCCAAGTCAGACTGAAATGCTGGTTTTCCAACCCCCCGTCAGTGTGAACATGGGCTCACACTGTTTCTGGAAACCACATAATTTACATGAACAGATCATGCATTTTGCGCAAATACACTATAGAAGCATGCAGAAATACATCAAACTACCAAAACAGAATGTTTTATTCTGAACGAAATAAGGATAGAATGCAGTGAAAAAAAAAAAAAAAAAAAATTACAAAAATAGTTTGCGGTCGGTAACCCTTAGTTCTTTTCTTGCCACTTGCACACAATTTCTACATCTTTTTACAGTATGGACGTTGCATTCCTTCCAATCATTACTGCTATAAAAACTGCAAAGTATGGATGATAGGCGTCTTCAGCTCATCAAGTATCCTCTGTAAGAAAAAAAAAAAAACAAATATTCTTGCATCATTAGAGTGTGTAAACGTGAAGCTAAGAGTTTGCAAGCAAAACTCACTGCACACCTAGAATGTGAGTCTATGACGTACCAACATAATATTCATTTAAGGGTTAGTTCACCTTTATAAAAAAATGCCTATGCAGATAAGTGGTACCGAAAATAAAAAACAAACTGTGCAGCTTTACCTAAAGTTGAATAATGGTCTTGCTATAGGTGTAGGTCATTTACATACCTTCTGAAGCCTGACTGTAAAACTCCTAGGACATTGCCAAGAAAGGCTTTGCCATTACTGCTCAACTCAACCAAAGCGAGTGAGCTCTCAAACAAAGCTGAGCTCAGATCTACTGCATCAGGAGAAAGCAAGAGAGGGGGTTTGAATCAGAGAAACAACTTCCTCCTGTAATGAGGAAGGTAAACAGTAATGACTAGGCCTCGCTTAGCAACGTTCTGACAGAGTATTCCAGTCAGGCTTCAGGAGGTATATAAATGGCCTACACCTATTCAAGGGCATTAGTCAACTATAGTTAAGGAGGAAGTAAACTGCCCTATTTTGTTTTTACCTATCGGTAAGCCTATAATAAGGCGTACCTGTAGGTACTGTAAATATCTAGTAAACTTGCACCGTTTAGGAGATACTTACTGTATACACCAGCTATTATGTCATCGTCACATACGCTCTTAAACATTCGCCCGTGCTATTTCTGCAGGGCCCGTGCCCTGACCGGCAGCTCCCGCGCACATGCGCAGGAGTGATGTTATTGCGGCTCAAGCCAATCACAATGCCAGAGAAACACCAGGAAGGATGTCAGCTGTGTCATGGCACCACTGCAGGGCTTTGTTCTAAGGCAAGTATTTCATAATGATGTGATGCACACCAGCTCATAATGCCTTTGTCTTACAGGTTTGTTTTCTTTTTTTTTAACATTGGGGTTTACAACCTCTTTAAAGCTGCACAGCTTGTTTTCATCTACAGACACCCCTTATCTGTATAGGCAATATTCTTTTGGTAAAGGTGAACGAACATGTTTTAATATACAGAAGCAAAACTTCCATCCATTACAAATACTCTCAAGGCCTTGGTTACAGGGGCTTTGACTTATATAAGAGCATTGTGCACAGTACAAGTTTTAACCAAGCATTTGCAGATCTTTAAGCCAGCTTCAAACATTACTTTTGAAGACTTCAACCTTCAGGTCTGGTTTAGAGCTGCTAAGCACAAATCCTTATACGAGTGCTTCCTTTAAGCAATCTACCAGCAGGCTTCAGTACTCGTTTAACTGCATGCCGACCAGCCGCCGCAGTTGTACTGTGGTAACATGGCTCGGCTGCGCGAATGGCCGCTATGTTACGTCGGTAACAGGCGGCCACTAAGGGGCGCGTGCGCCCCCCGCTCGCCATTGAGCCGATGCGAGTGTCTGGCGGTTGCGATCACCGCTGGGCTCCCGCGATCGCTCGGGGCACATGGAGAACTGGGATCTGTGTGTGTGTAAACACAGTTTCCGGTTCTCTGAGGGGAGAACAGACAGATCGTCTGTTCATACAGAGTATGAACAGACGATCTGTCATCATCCCTGCACAGTCCCATCCCCCCTTCAGTTAGAACACGTACTAGGACACACTTAACCCCTTCACTGCCCCTTAGTGGTTAACCCCTTCACTGACAGTGACATTTTTACAGTAATCAATGCAATTTTATAGCATTGATCGCTGTAAAAATGCCAATGGTCCCAAAAATGTGTCAAAATTGTCTGACGTGTCCACCATAATGTTGCAGTCCCAATAAGTCGCCGCCATTACTAGTAAAAAAAAAAAAAGCCAATAATAAAAAAGCCATAAAACTATCCCCTATTTTATAGACGATATAACTTTTGAGCAAACCAATCAATATACGCTTATTGCGATTTTTTTTTTTTTACCAAAAATATGTCGAAGAATACAAATCGGCCTAAACTGAGGAAAATAAAAAGTTTTTTTATATATTTTTGGGGGATATTTATTATAGTAAAAAGTAAAAAATAGTTTTTTTCAAAATTGTCGCTCTTTGTTTTATAGGGCAACAAATAAAAACCGCAGAGGCGATCAAATACCACCGAAAGAAAGCTCTATTTGTGGGATAAAAAAAAAAAAAAAAAAAAAAAAAAGAGGACGTCAATTTTGTTTGGGTACAACTTCGCAATTGTCAGTTAAAGCGAAGCAGTGCCAAATCGCAAAAAGTGCTCTGGTCAGGAAGGAGGTAAAATCTTCTGGGGCTGAAGCGGTTAAGATTAGATTAAGTCAAGCTTCATCTAACTTGACTAAAGCCTGGTAGAGGCGTGTGTAAAGTGACAGCGAGCTGTTCCATTTAGATCTGTGTTTTACATCCTAAAACTGGGGCTGAAAGTGCTTAGAAACTTTAAAAAGCTGCCTAAATCTTGGTGAAAAGCTTTGCAAGTCTGTGCTATTCACTGCTCTTATACAAATTAAGTTTGATTGTACATAAACCAAGTAAGAACCTTTCATGTTCCAAAAGCCTGCCTTGGAGCTAAAAACTAATAATGTTTAGGAAAATTAGCTATGGCTTTACTTATTGTGTTAATGACCCAGAATAAGCATGTGATAAATATGCATTAAAGACATACAAAGCAAGGCGGTGACAGTATTTATTATGATTGAAAGGTGCTTAATGCATCCTTGTTAAACATTTTGCTATCAAGGCACCTTCTGATTAAATCAAATATGCAAAAACTTACATACATAATTTTCAAACAACTCAGTTTTTGCCTATTAAAACACAACAGGAAAGCTTTGTATCTTGAAGGCCAGGATCCTTTTAACCACTTCAGCCCCAGAAGGTTTTAAACCCTTCCTCACCAGAGCACTTTTTTACAATTTGGCACTGCGTTGCTTTAACTGGTAATTGCGTGGTCATGCAATGCTGTACCCAAACAAAATTTGCATTCTTTTTTCCACAAATAGAGCTTTTGGTACTTTATTTTTTGCGCTATACACAAAAAAAAAAAAAAAAAAAAAAAGACAATTTAAAAAAAAATAAAATATTTTTTATTTTGCTATAATAAAATATCCCCAAAAATGTTTTTAAAAACACAAATTTCTTCAGTCAAAAAAACAAAATCACAATAAGCGTATATTGATTGGTTTGCGCAAAAGTTATAGCGTCTACAAACTATGGAAAAGATTTATGGCATTTTTATTTAATTTTTTTTTTTTAACTAGTAATGGCGGTGATCTGCGATTTTTAGCGGTATTTCGGTGGACAGATCGGACACTTGATACATTTTTGGGATCATTGACATTTATACAGTATTATAAAAATGCACAGATTACTGTGTAAATCTCACCGATAGGGAAGGGGTTAACACTTGGGGGCGATCAAGGGGTTAAGTGTGTATTCCCTCAGTGTGTTCTAACTGTATGGGGATGGGACTAAGTAGGAGAGGAGACATTTTGCTGTTCCTGCTAACTAGGAACAAACGATACGTTCTCCTGCACAGGGATTTGTTAGTTTACACACACACACACAACCCGTGCTGACGCTCGTGCATTGGGTCCCCTGCCGTGTAGCGGGCGCGTGCACCCTTGTGGCTCTTAAAGGAACCCAATACCTGTACGGGGTTTCGTGCAGCGGTGCCATTGTGCTGCAGTATATGTACGCGAGCCGGTCAGCACCTGCTCACAGTGTATGCTTTCAAACAGAAGCACATGTACTTGTTTATAAGAAAAACAAAAGTTGACTGTTTCTGCTTCACGAGGCTTCCTATTGCTGCACCCAGTGATGGGCAGACTGACTAAAAAGAAAGCACTTTGGCTAAGCTAACTTTCAGAGAATGGAAATCTGAATCTCACTGGGACAAGCAGACAACCAGTATCTGAGGCACATTGACAAATTAGGGCCATGACCGTGTATTATTATTATTATTATTATGATGATACAGGATTTATATAGCGCCGACAGTTTGCGCAGCGCTTTACAACATTAGGGCAGACAGTACAAGTACAATACAATTCAATACAGGAGGAATCAGAGGGCCCTGCTCATTAGAGCTTACAATCTAGGAGGGAGGGTCAAGTGATACAAAAGGGTAATAGCTGTGGGGGATGAGCTAATGGAGAAAATAGTGCAGTTGTTAGATGGAGGCAGGATAGGCTTCTCTGAAGAGGAAAGTTTTCAGGGATCGCCTAAAAGTGGATAAAGTTGGAGACAGTCTGACAGATTGGGGTAGGGAATTCCAGAGGATGGGCGAGGCTCGGGAGAAGTCCTGGAGGCGGATATGGGAGGAGGTGATGAGGGAGCTAGAGAGCAGGAGGTCTTGGGAGGAACGGAGATGGCGATTAGGTTGGTATTTTGAGACTAGGTTAGTGATGTAGCTGGGGGCAGAGTTGTGGATGGCTTTGTAACTTATTGTTAGTATTTTGAATTTAATTCGTTGGGCGAGTGGTAGCCAATGGAGGGATTGGCAGAGAGGGGTAGCAGACACTGAGCGGTTTGTAAGGTGGATGAGTCTGGCAGCAGCATTCATGATGGACTGAAGGGGGGATAGTCTGTTTAAAGGTAAGCCAATGAGGAGTGAGTTGCAGTAGTCAAGGCGAGAGATAACCAGGGAGTGAATCAGGAGCTTTGTGGTTTCATTGGTTAGAAAGGGACGTAGTTTAGAGATGTTTAGATGCAGACAAGCAAAGAGGGTGTTTCCACCGCTCAGGCTGACACTGACCCAGGTGTAAGTAGAAATTTCAGAGCAGAAGAGCTCCAGGTGCTGGCTGAATGCTAGGCAAAGTAGGCTTGAATGGAGGAGAAGATTTGGAAGCCGCACACCGGATGTAGTCAAAAAAACTTCACTTTATTGAAAAAATGGGATCATCAAAATAACAAGACTATCATGCAGAAAGTACAGGTTGGCTGACGCGTTTCGCACTCAGGACTGAGGCGGCAAGCTTTGGAGAGTGATTGGATGTGGGGCTGAAAGGAGAGTTCAGAATCCAGGATAACACCTAGTACCCTGACATGTGGGGACGGGTGGATGGTTTTGCCATAGCTCTTGACAGAGAAGTCGGGGGGAAGAGGAACGTGGGGGAGGAAATATTATAAGCTCGGTTTTGGACAAGTTGAGTTTGAGGAAGTGGTGTGACATCCATACAGATATGTCGGTTAGTAAGTTAGTGATGCGTGAGGAGACTGATGGAGTAAGTTGAGGGGTGGAGAGATAGATTTGTGTGTCATCAGCATAGAAATGATATTGAAAGCCGTGAGAGGCTATCAGCTGACCCAGGGAAGAGGTGTAGATTGAAAATAAAAGAGGTCCAAGAACAGAATCTTGGGTGATCCCCGATAGAGAAGGGAAGAGGAGTGGAGGAAGTAGAATTGTAAGTGACACTGAAGGTGCGTTGGTGTACTTTAGTACAGTGTACTTTATATCTTACCCGTGAAAAGAACTGAAAAACATGCTCTATTAGCCGGCCTTTAGAATGGTAACAAATTATTTTAATCGTGGGCATGAAATGACAGAAAACGGTAAACAGACTCAGAGGACATTCATTGTATGGTAACATGATGCACGTAGCTGAAAACTTACGGCAACTTCATTCTCATGAAGACTCTCGCCATGAAGAAGCTGAGCAGAACACAAACAAATCCAATAAAAAGCAGCAAAAATCTGTTCAGCTTTGGAATATTTGGTGCATTGGATCGATCCAGGATAATGAATCCTAAACCTCCCATGGTAAAAAGGAAGCTTGATGCCAGTCCTTCCATGATATACTGACCGTTCACTCTGTGGAGACATTACAAATATAAAATGTATACACAATTTTCCTAAAGCAATAAAGTGCAATATATTATACCACTCATACCGAAGCATACATTACAGGAATTACTTGAAAAGCCTCTACAATAATTATTGTGATGTAAAATTATAAAAACACAAGGCATCTCCAACAAGCGCTAACACTTTTAATCTTATAAAGTACAAACATAGCTTGAGGCTGGCAAGCAACCGGGGGGGGGGGGGGGGGGCGATTGGTTGGCAGTACATTTGTAACAGGTTATACCCTGAATATATGTGCAACATGTTACAAAAGATGAATTTAGCCTTAAAAACAAAACAAATAAATAAATACACAGTGGGGGTGACGTGAACCTGTCACATTGGCCATGTACTAAGAACTGGTTAATTTAAGGTGTTGCAGTAGTTAGGCAGAGTATGTACATTTTTGATCAATGTGCCAAGCATCTGGATTCAGTGGACGGACAGTTAAATGTGTTGTAATTGGCATCATACCTGTATATTTAAATCTCTGTAAACTATCCCTGATGTTCAACATTCAAATATAAAATATTGGTCACTGAGGTCATTCTGACAAATTAGAAATGGCTACTGTGGCAGATGGTCAAATTGTAATATCTACTCCAAATTTAGGTTGGGGACCCATATTAGCACAGCAAGCACCTACCATGAGTAGATGGAGACAATATTTACTTTGTGTTGACAGGATTGTCTATGAAAATTACCAGTGGAAATTGGAAATGATGCCTACGATATTCCTTCCACTCTGTGTAGATGGAAGTACAAAGACATCCTGGAAAACTACAATCTTGTATAGTTTGCATTATTTTCCATATTTTACAATAAGGCACCCAATATTTGGTTTCATTATACATAGAGCAACATTTAATGTATGCAAGAATTAAATTTAATAACTAAATGAATAACTGCACATTATGTAGGTGGCCCATTATGTAGGTGGCCTTGCTTGGGCAGCCTGGGAAAAAAAAAAAAAGGTCACTAGAAGCTGTAGCATCTCAGATATGATTTTACCCCTGTAATGTGGAGGATTCACTTTTTGCCCCCGCAAAAGTCAGCTGCTCATTTTATTACAGTCCCTATACTATCTTCAAAAGTGCCTTCTAGTGGAGGCCAGTAAGAGTGTCCTCTGAAGTAAAGAAGGCTGCAGGCCACAGGGTGTCTAATGTTCTATCCGTTTTTTTTTTTTTTTTTCCAGCTGCAGCGACAAGGCCACTTAGGATGTGTACTGTAAATGAAGTAAATTTGGCCTTGCTTTACATTTGTTTTCAGAATATAAATTTACTAAATAAATAAAAAATTAATCAGGAAACTCTAACAAGCATGGTTTCCTGGAACAGAGTTTGGAAAGTATAGATTCAAAAAATGTTTTTTTACTCTATGTAGATTGACTGAGCCATATCTTGTGGTACTCATGGGCTTTATCCACTGCGGGTCAGAAAAACCAACATCAATAAAGACTTAGGGGGCATGAAGAGTAATGCAGTACCCACTCTCCTCCTCTTGCTCCAGGCATTCCCAACTGCTGACATTGCCCTTTAAAGGATAACTTCACGTAAAAAAAAAAACAAAAAAAACAAAAAAACAAAAAACACAGCTTTTTGCGGGGATGGGGGGGTGGTGTGGATTTGTAACATGTTACACCCATATTCAGGGTGTAATCTGTTACAAAAGGTGAACTTATCCTTTAACCACTTGCCTACTGGATACTTCCACCCCCTTCCTGTCCAGGCCAATTTTTAGCGCTGTCGCATATTGAATGACAATTGCGCGGTCTAGCAACACTGTATCCATCTGAAATCTTTATCATTTTTTTGAGACAGGTAGATCTTTCTTTTGGTGGTATTTAATCACCACTGGGTTTTTTTTATTTTTTTGCTAAACAAGAAAAAAAAAAAAACTGAATGATTTGAAAAAAAACAAAAAAAACAAAAAAAAAAAACCTTTTCTTTGTTTTGGTTATAAAATGTTGCAAAAAAGTAACTTTTCTTCTTCATTAATGTGTGCTGATGAGGCTGCACTGATCAGGTGGCACAGATGGGCACTGAAGATCAGGGCACCGTAAATGTCCCCTGTCACAGGATAACTGGTCATAGGCTTTCCTTTCCTCAGACAGTGACAGCGCTGAGGAAAGGAAATGCAGATAACCGGCATTTGTTTACATGTGATTGGACATAGCTGATCACATGGTAAAGTGCCGCTGTGATTGGCCCTCTACCTCTGTGATCAGCTGTGTCTGAAGGACACAGCAATCACAAAGCGTGTCCGATCCGAACTGGACGATTACGCTGTAGCGGTCATTCAGCTATAGCGCGGTTGGCAAGTGGTTAAAAAGATAACCAGAAGCCAAGTTAAAAAGGTTTACACATCTTGTGCTCTCTCACCTGTAGGCCAGGAAAGCTACCGGTCTTTGGTGTCCATGTTCATCTGTCATGGATCCGACACTAGGTGGCTCCACAATGACATCATAAATGATCCCTATAGGTGCACAGACACAAAGATAAGGAAGAAAAAAAAAACAATGTAAAAAAACAAAAAAAACAAAATATATATATATTTATATTTATATTCATATTCCTAACTGAATAGAGAGAACATCTTACACAATCAAAATGGGAAAAAAAAAAAAACACACACACTAAAAAGAAAAGATAAAACAATCTTGCATCCTCTGAACCTTTAACCTGTAGTCGATCCAAGCAAAAAAGCCTTATAAAGTTTGGTCCCATCTGCTCTTGTAGTGAAGAAAGCTCCTGACCCTCAAAGTCAATGGGATAAACTCCCTGAAACAACATCCATCCATTTTTTTTTTTTTATTAAAAGTTTATAGTTTGTACTTTTACATAGTTATATACTTTTTCAAACTATTAATTATTTTAATGCCAATTTATTTGAAAAACTATTCCATGTTTTCACAACTCTTACCATAAAAAAACACTTCACATATCCAAATATTAAAGCTGAACTCCAGACACACAAACACTGACAGAGCTGTGTGCTATTAGTACATCGAAGACCAAACAGTAAACACTTTAAACTTACTCTAAAGTATGGATAGAGTGGAGAGTAATTAGAGCACCTGTCAGGCTTTTATTTCTGTCTGTGCCCCCTCTTTATTAATGTGAAAGAAATCCCAAATTTAGGGTTGTTACCAGAAAACGCACCTTCTAATGGGGGAATGCTGATTCTGGCGTCAACCAGGGAGTCTCTCACTTTTTGGGGGGGAAATCGCTGTCACTTCCTGCTTTTACTACGGGACAGAAAGTGAAGAGAAATCTCCACAATGGGACACAGATGGCAAAAAACAGAGGGGTTATAGCCCCCTCTTACTCTATCCATAATGAAAAAAAGTTTTGACTTTATTTCTATTTTAAATACTTTACTGTCTGCTTCCAAATAAAAGTCAAGTGATTTGATCTTGTACTTCACTTCAGGGCTGCATGCCATTTACCATCACAACGTGACTGCCAATACATGTCTCTGCGTTCCACACCGTCCATCAATAGGGAAAGAAGTGGCAAGTTAAGGTCAACGTCATTCACAACTTTACACAGCTTGTAATGACATCATCGGGGCCCCAGAGTCACCACAAGTTGCATTTTGTAAATGTGTAAGCATACATGGAGCTTGAAACATTGGTGTTAGCAAGGACTGTAGGTAACGCTACAAAAGAAACACCTAACCAACTGCTCTGAAAGAAAGGCTCTCGCCCATTTTGGATTTTCCTAAGGCCCTTTTCACACTAATATGTTTTTCCTTGCAAGAAAAATGTTTCCCTTTAAATCCTATGGGACTTTAAACACCACTGCGCTGTGGGTGCGGTGCATTTTCAAAAGTCCTGCATGCTGCATCTTCGGTGCCATTTTGAAAAACGGCACCAAAAACGCAGCCTCCCACTGAAACTAATAGAAAAAGCGGCATGCATGCACACAGGAGACGATTCATCCTGGCACCCAACAGAGGCTGCAGCTGTCCGCTGAGCTGTGCGTCCGCAGTTCAGTGTATAAATCGCCAAAGAGATTGCAAACAGACTGGAAAGAAAACAATAAAAAGCCTACAACAGAGCACATTCTACATTTATAGGTAACGTTCCAGATTATAGAAGGAGCTGCAATCAGAGCACATATAACTGGTTATGGAATCCATGTCATTGTCACCTCCTATTAGTGCTTTGCAGCATCTGGAAGAGCAGAAGATATCGGATACATACAGATATACAGTATTCATTTTATAGAAATGCCTGTAATACATACAATATATCTCAATCAGGGCTTGGCAATGGCAGCATGTGTTGTACTGAGCCCTGTATAAAGCCCAGGTTCTCTCGTCTCCCACTATGCCCAGGTACATGGTATGATTATGGCAGTGTGTCCCATAGGATGAATGACAAGTACAGAGATCAGTAGCTGTACTCACCTCCAGTGATGAGGAAGTAGGAGACCACCACCGCGGCGTACACCGTCATAGCTGAGGGCATATGGAGCCAGGACGGCTTCTTCAGCTTCAGGTTGGGACATTCCAGCACTGTGTACGGGATTCGGAAGAGCGTCTCCATCCTTCACCCCCTGCACACAACACAGACACGTCATTCACTGACCACACACAGCGAACACACCCACACCATTCCCTGTACCGACCACTCACCACCTACCTCTGTGTACCGGGAAGGGGAGGGCAGCGCTGGACTGACGTGGCGAAGTTCCTGAACTGGATGCAGAATCTCGACCGCGTCACTTCCTGTGCGGCTAGGTCGCAACACAGCTGAACGCGGACCTCCACTGCGCATGCTCAGACTCCCCTTTTCAGTCGAGGAAAATGTAAGACTCGAGCGAGCGGGCGGAGTCGGTGCGAGTACCTTAAAGTGGTTGTATACTTATTTTTTAAACTTTTACCTACAGGTAAGCCTATAATAAGGGTTTCCTGTAGGTAAAAAAAAAATATCTCCTAAACCTGTACGGTTTAGGAGATATTCCCCTCACAATGAGCCGCTGACTGCAGCGGCGCATGCGCGTGGGGGATTCTCAGCTGAAAGCAGATGCGGGAAAGAAGTCTCCCGCGCACATGTGCTGGAGTGACGACATCGTGGCTCTGGCCACTCACAGCGCCGGAGCCACGATACCCGGAAGACACGCCGAGCGGAAATGTCAGCTCCCTCAGCGTGGACTGGGTGAGATGCCGGCACCTCGTTCTAAGGTAAGTATCTCATAATGAGCTAGTATGCGGTGCATACTAGCTTATTATGGCTTTTCCCTTACAGGTGTAGGGAAAAAAAAAAAAAAGTCAGCGGGTTTACTACCGCTTTAATTACATTATCTTCAGCACCGCCTCCAGCCCTGCCCCTATCCTGCCCTGAAGAAGGGGGGCGAGCCCACTTGATAGCACTTTGTATAGTAGTGGGACCCGAGGTCGAGAAAAAATATAGAGCTGCACTGCATCCAACCCCGCCCCGCCCCTAGCCTGCTCTGGTGAAGGGGGCGGGCCCCATGCATAATAGCACTGTGTGTGTGTGTGTGGAGATTGAGGAAAAACATAGAGCTTCACCCACCCATCATATGTAGCCACTGTGCCAATCAAACGCAGCCACTTGTGCCCCATCATATGCAGCCACATGTGCCAATCAAACGCAGCCACTTGTGCCAACCATATGCAACCACTTATGCCAATCATATGCAGCCGCTGTGCCCCATCATGTGCAGCCACTTATGCCAATCAGATGCAGCCACTTGTGCCAATCAAATGCAGCCACTGTGCCCATCATATGCAGCCACTGTGCCCATCATATGCAGCTACTTGTGCCAAACGCAGCCACTGTGCCCAATATATGCAGCCACTTGTGCCAATCAAATGTAGCCACTGTGCCCCATCAAATGCAGCCACTGTGCCCATCATATGCAGCCACTGTGCCCATCATATGCAGCTACTTGTGCCAATCAAACGCAGCCACTTGTGCCAATCATATGCCGCCACTTGTGCCAATCATATGCCGCCACTTGTGCCAATCAAACGCAGCCACTTGTGCCAATCAAACGCAGCCACTGTGCCCCATCATATGCAGCTACTTGTGCCAATCATATGCAGGCCACTTGTGCCAATGAAACACAGCCACTTGTGCCAATCATGTGCAGCCACTTGTGCCAATGAAACAGCCACTTGTGCCAATCATGTGCAGCCACTTGTGCCAATCAAATGCAGCCACTGTGCCCCATCATATGCAGCCACTGTACCCCATCATATGCAGCCACTTGTGCCAAACAAATGCAGCCACTGTGCCCATCATATGCAGTTACTTGTGCCAAACAAATGCAGCCACTTGTGCCAATCATATGCAGCCACTGTGCCCCATCAAATGCAGCCACTGTGCCCATTAAATGCAGCCACTGTGCCCATCATATGCAGCCACTTGTGCCAATCAAATGCTGCCACTGAACCATCATATGCAGAAACTGTGCCCCATCATATGCAGCCACTTGTGCCAATCAAATGCAGCCACTGTGCCCAGTATATGCAGCCACTTGTGCCAATCAAATGCAGTCACTTGTGCCAATTAAATGGAGCCACTGTGCCCCATCATATGCAGCCACTTGTGCCTGTTAAATGCAGCCACTTGTGCCTGTCAAATGCAGCCACTTGTGCCCAGTATATGTAGCCACTTGTGCCCATAAAATGCAGCCACTTGTGCCCATCATATGCAGCCATTTGTGCCTGTCAGATGCAGCCACTTGTGCCCATCAAATGCAGCCACGTGTGCCCATCAAATGCAGCCAGGCGCTTCCCCAGTATATGCAACCACTTGTGCCCATCAATTGCAGCCACTTGTGTCCATCAAATGCACCCAGGCGCGTCCCCTCGGCTCGGCTTTCTCTTCACTAACACCTCCCCCCCCCCCCGTGCGCGGCCAGTCCGGCGGCACTTACCGAGTGATGGGGCTTCTTCCTCCTCTTCTGTAGCGGCGGCTGCGGCAACTGTGTCTGCTCGGCTCCTCAGTCTTCCGCCGCCGTGTCTTCTCTCCCGCCAAAGCCTTAGGCATCCAATAGGATCGCCTAACGCTTTGGCCAATTGGGAGACAAGTCTCACTGACCTGCCTGCTGATTGGCAGGGAGGAACGTTAGTGTGAAAATAGTGAATATTCGTTCGCTATGCCACACAACAGGGAGGGATCGGGATGCAGTGCTCTGCGCCCCGATCCCACCCTATTTTGAAGCCTATTAGAGCCTCTGGTTCTAATCACGTGCTTCAAAATACACCCCCCTAGCTATCCCCGCCGTAGTATTTCATGTGTCCGGCGTCCTGAAAGGGGCCGGGCACATGAATAGGGAGGGCGGCAGAGGTGATAGAAGGGGCGGCGCCTGTGCGCCCACAATGCACGGGCCGCCACTGGTCTTTGATCTCTGTCAAGTGCTGGGGGCTGGATCACCTCCGCTGCTTTTCCTCCAATCAGGGGCCAAAGAAGCTAAGTGCAAGTTTACCTGTAGCTCTCACTTTGGAGACTTGTACACCATCATCATGGCGACCCAGGACGGTGGGTACTGGGTCCCCTGAGGCAGAGCACATGTGTGAGCCGCTTTGGGGTCACTGGTGGCTTAGGGAAAAGGAGAGGGCCTCTGGGTGGACGTGGAAGAAGGAGATTGCTCCTGGGTGGACGTGGGAGAAGGAGAGTGCTCCTGGGTGGACGTGGGAGAAGGAGAGTGCTCCTGGGTGGACGTGTGAGAAGGAGAATGCTCCTGGGTGGACGTGTGAGAAGGAGAGGGCTCCTGGGTGGACGTGGGAGAAGGAGAGGGCTCCTGGGTGGACGTGGGAGAAGGAGAGGGCTCCTGGGTGGATGTGGGAGAAGGAGAGTGCTTTTGGGTCACCAGTGGAGAAGAGAGAGCCCCTGGGTAGCCGGTAGAGAAGGAGAGGGCCCCTGGGTGGCCGGTGGAGAAGAAAAGAGCCCCTGGGTGGCCAGTGGAGAAGGAGAGAGCACCTGGGTGTTTGGAAGAGGAGAGGGCCCCTGGGTGGCCATTTATTCAACAAGAGGGCCCCTGGGAAGAGGGCCCCTTGGGTGGCCATGGGAGGAGGAGAGGGCCCCTGGGTGGCCATTTAGTGAAGAAGAGGGCCCCTGGGTGGCCAGGGGAGAAGGAGAGGGCACCTGGGTGGTTGGCAGAGAAGGAGTGGGCCCCTGGCTGTTTGAAGAAGAAGGAGATGGCCCCAGGGTTGGCCAAAATTGGAAGAGCTGGTCCTTGGGTGGTTGGAGGAGGAGAGGGTGCCACCCTTCTCCCCTGAGGATGGGGACACCCTTCTCTCCCCCGGAGGACAAAGGACACCCTTCTCCCCCGGAGGACAGAGGACACACTTCTCCCCTGGAGGACAGAGGACACCCTTCCCCCCCCAGAGGACTTGGTAGCTGACTTTATCAAGCAATGTGAAGACAACAGTCTGCCATGAGCAGTATTGACATAAGGGTTGGCTGTCATTGATTGGGTGACATCAGACATCACTAGGAAAGATTGTGTTGGCTAAGTCTGTAAACATCTGATCAGCCTTGGCTCTTCAACTTGGATGAAAAGAAGCGATGGCAGGGTCAGATGACAAGAATGTGAATTAGAAGTGATGATTTCTGTGCCTGGGTGTTTGTGTCTAACAATCTACATAATGTGTAAAGTGAGAGCAGCAACATAAGTGTTTATTGTCCATCAGAACATCTCCACATATATGAGACTCGATGTCAGAGAAGAAATTAATTTAATTTAATTTCACAACTTACTGAGACACAACTGAGCGAGGCGTTGCTACAGGAGCGGCGCCTATAAGTACAGTCCTTGATAGTTGTGTAAGGAAAGCACACAGAGGGGTTAGTTCTGATAAGAGCTGTCACAGGAGGGTCCTCACACAATACACATGGCAGGCAGGGCGGTGAGGTTGGCACACTCAGGGTGATCAGGCAGGGTGGTGAGGTTGACACACAGGGTGATCAGGCAGGGCGGTGATGTTGGCACACTTAGGGTGATCAGGTTCCTGTTCTTAGGGGAGGTGGGGTCCTGGTCCCCAGGGGAGATGGGGTCCCTAGGTGAGATGTGCCCGGCCCCTTTCAGGACGCCGGACACATGAATTACTATGGTGGGGATAGGCACATGATTAGAGCCAGAGGCTCTAATAGGCTTCAAAATAGGGTGGGCTCAGGGCGCAGAGCACTGCGTCCCGATCCCACCCTGTTGTGTGGCATAGCGACTGAATTTTTCGCTATTTTCACACTAACGTTCCTCCCTGCCAATCAGCAGGCAGGTCAGTGAGACCTGTCTCCCAATTGGCCAAAGCATTAGGCGATCCTATTGGATGCCTAACTCTTTGGCGGAAGAGGAGACACGGCGGAGGAAGACTGAGGAGCCCAGCGGACACAGGAGGCGCAGCCGCCGCTACAGAAGAGTAGGAGGAAGCTCCGTCACTCGGTAAGTGCCACCGGACTGGCTGCACATGGGGGGGTTAGTGAAGTGACAGCCGGGCTGGGGGGGACGTGCCTGGCTGCATTTGATGGACACAAGTGGCTGCATTTGATGGGCACAAGTGGCTGCATATACTGGGGACGCGCCTGGCTGCATTTGATGGGCACAAGTGGTTGCATTTGATGGGCACAAATGGCTGCATATGATGGGCACAAATGGCTGCATATGATGGGCACAAATGGCTGCATATGATGGGCACAAGTGGCTACAATTTATGGGCACAAGTGGCTACATATACTGGGCACAAGTGGCTGCATTTGATTGGCACAAGTGGCTGCATATGATAGGGCACAGTAGCTGCATATGATGGGCATAGTGGCGGCAGATGATGGGGCACAGTGGATGGATATGATGGGGCACATTGGTTGCATTTGATTGGCACAAGTGACTGCATTTGATTGGCACAAGTGGCTGCATATACTGGGCACAATGGCTGCATTTTGTTATACCTGAAGGGCTCCACATGTACTGTAACTTTAAGGCTAGATCCACCCAGGAGTGATGACAAGGGTCAAGGGGTATAGTAGCCATCTTAGAGACATGTAAGGAAGCATAATAAGATTGTTGGAGTGTACAGTGAGTACTGAAATAAACATCAGTTCCAGACCAGAGTCTTGTGTCTCACAACTCAGAGGATATAACACATTTGATTGGCACAAGTGGCTGCATATGATTGGGCACAATGGCTGCGTTTGATTGGCACAAGTGGCTGCATATGATGGAGCACAGTGGCTTCATTTGATTGGCACAAGTGGCTGTATATGATGGTTCACAGTGGCTGCATTTGATTGGCACAGTGGCTGCATATGATGGGGCACAGTGGCTGCATTTGATTAGCACAAGTAGCTGCATATGATGGGCACAGTGGCTGCATATGATGGGCACAGTGGCTGCATTTGATTGGTACAAGTGGCTGGCTGCATATGATGGGGCACAATGGCTGCATTTGATTGGCACAAGTGGCTGCATATGATTGGCACAAGTGGCTGCATATGATTGGCACAAGTGGCTGCATATGATTGGCACAAGTGGCTGCATATGATTGGCACAAGTGGCTGCATTTGATTGGCACAAGTGGCTGCATTTGATTGGCACAAGTGGCTGCATATGATGGGGCACAAGTGGCTGCGTTTGATTGGCACAAGTGGCTGCATATGATGGGCACAGTGGCTGCATTTGATTGG
Source organism: Aquarana catesbeiana (assembly GCF_042186555.1). Lineage (NCBI taxonomy): Eukaryota > Metazoa > Chordata > Amphibia > Anura > Ranidae > Aquarana > Aquarana catesbeiana. The sequence continues at coordinate 667,357,891 of NC_133324.1, read as the reverse complement.
CACAAGTGTCTGCATATGATGGGCGCAGTGACTGCATATGATGGGGCGCAGTGGATGCATATGATGCGGCACAGTGGCTGCATTTGATTGGCACAAGTGGCTGCATATACTGGGCACAGTGGCTGCATTTGCATGGCACAAGTGGCTGCATATGATGGGCACAAGTGGCTGCGTTTGATTGGCACAAGTGGCTGCATATGATGGGCACAGTGGCTGCATATGATGGGCACAGTGGCTGCATATGATGGACACAGTGGCTGCATATGATGGGGCACAGTGGATGCATATGATGCGGCACAGTGGATGCATATGATGCGGCACAGTGGATGCATATGATGCGGCACAGTGGATGCATATGATGCGGCACAGTGGATGCATATGATGGGGCACAGTGGCTACATTTGATTGGCACAAGTGGCTGCATATATTGGGCACAGTGGCTGCGTTTGGCACAAGTAGCTGCATATGATGGGCACAGTGGCTGCATTTGATTGGCACAAGTGGCTGCATATGATGGGGCACAGTGTCTGTATTTGATTGGCACAGGTGGGTGCATATGATTGGCACAAATGGCTGCGTTTGATTGGCACAAGTGGCTGCATATGATGGAGCACAGTGGCTTCATTTGATTGGCACAAGTGGCTGCGTATGATGGGCACAGTGGCTGCCTTTGATGGGCGCAGTGGCTGCATATGATGGGGCACAGTGGATGCATTAGATTAGCACAAGTAGCTGCATATGATGGGCACAAGTGGCTGCATTTGATTGGTACAAGTGGCTGCATATGATGGGGCACAATGGCTGCATTTGATTGGCACAAGTGGCTGCGTTTGATTGGCACAAGTGGCTGCGTTTGATTGGCACAAGTGGCTGCATATGATTGGCACAAGTGGCTGCATATGATGGGGCACAAGTGGCTGCATATGATGGGGCACAAGTGGCTGCATATGATGGGGCACAAGTGGCTGCATATGATGGGCACAGTGGCTGCATTTGATTGGCACAAGTGTCTGCATATGATGGGCGCAGTGACTGCATATGATGGGGCGCAGTGGATGCATATGATGCGGCACAGTGGCTGCATTTGATTGGCACAAGTGGCTGCATTTGATTGGCACAAGTGGCTGCATTTGATTGGCACAAGTGGCTGCATTTGCATGGCACAAGTGGCTGCATATGATGGGCACAATTGGCTGCGTTTGATTGGCACAAGTGGCTGCATATGATGGGGCACAGTGGATGCATATGATGCGGCACAGTGGCTGCATTTGATTGGCACAAGTAGCTGCATTTGATTGGCACAAGTGGCTGCATTTGATTGGCACAAGTGGCTGCATCTGATGGGCACAAGTAGCTGCATATGATTGGCACAAGTGGCTGCATATGATTGGCACAAGTGGCTGCGTTTGATTGGCACAAGTGGCTGCATATGATGGACACAGTGGCTGCATTAGATTGGCACAAGTGTCTGCATAGGATGGGCACAGTGATTGCATATGATGGGCACAGTGGCTGCATATGATGGGGCGCAGTGGAAGCATATGATGCGGCACAGTGGCTGCATTTGATTGGCACAAGTGGCTGCATATACTGGGCACAGTGGCTGCATTTGCATGGCACAAGTGGCTGCATATGATGGGCACAAGTGGCTGCGTTTGATTGGCACAAGTGGCTGCATATGATGGGCACAGTGGCTGCATATGATGGGGCACAGTGGATGCATATGATGCGCCACAGTGGCTGCATTTGATTGGCTCAAGTGGCTGCATTTGATTGGCACAAGTGGCTGCATATATTGGGCACAGTGGCTGCATTTGATTGGCACAAGTGGCTGCATATGATGGGCACAAGTGGCTGCGTTTGATTGGTACAAGTGGCTGCATATGATGGGGCACAGTGGCTGCATATGATGGGGGGCGTGTTTTTTCTCGACCTCCCCATACACACACACAGTGCTGTTGTGCACGGGGCCCGCCCCCCTTCACCAGAGCAGGCTAGGGACGGGGCAGGGCTGGATGTGGTGCTGCTCTATATTTTTTCTTGACCTCGGTCCCACTGATATACACAGTGCTAGCAAGGGGGCTCACTCCCCTTCTCCAGAGCAGGCTAGGGGCATGTCAGGGGCGGGGCTGGAGGCGCTGCTGCCGATAATGTAATTAAGGAACTCGCACCGCCTCTGCCCGCCCGCTCGAGTCTAAAATTTTCCTAAGCTGAAAAGGGGAGTCAGTTTTTTACAACACCTGAATAAGCGCTCAGCTGATGTTGGGGCGGGGCAAGTGTTAAAGCGGCCGCTGCACAGAGCTCCGAAGGGACAGCACGTTATGCCATTCCTTCAGAGTGCATGCGCCGGGGTTCCACCTGCTGGATGCAGTGTGAATATCCCCTAAATGGTGCACGTTCAGGAGATATTCACTGTACTTACAGGGAAGCCTTAAGAGAAAATGGTACTGGTGGCTGTGGCATGGCAAATGGAAAACAGAGCTGTCATCTCTGAAACAATGTTAACAGAGTAGTAAGTTTGCCATAATGTGCAAATATGCTGTGTACAATATATTGTAATTCACATTACCAGTGTAGTCGTTAAAGATAAACCATAATGTATTTTGTATGTCGACACACTTTGAGTTTTTATTGTAAAGTTTACTTTAAAGTTGTTTTTTTTTATTTTGGTTTGCCTTTCATTTATTTACTTAGCTTCTGTTTCAAATCATTTTCATAAGGGGATCTCTTGAAAATATTTGCATATCTCCCCATCCTCCTCCAGTGTCTATATATGTATATTTAACCACCTCAATACAGTGCATTTTCGCCCCCTTCCTGCCCAAGCCATTTTTCAGCTTTCAGCGCTGTCACATTTTGAATGACAATTGCGCGGTCATACAACACTGTACCCAAATGAAATTGTTATCATTTTTTCCCCACAAATAGAGTTTTCTTTTAGTGGTATTTGATCACCTCTGCGGTTTTTATTTTTTGCGCTATAAACAAAAGAAGAGTGACAAGTTTTAAAAAAAACACAATCATTTTTACCTTTTGCGATAATAAATATCCAATTTTTTTTTCTTTAAAACAAATTTTTTCTCAGTTTAGGCCGATATGTATTCTTGTACATATTTTTGGTAAAAAAAAAAAAATCGCAATAAGCGTATATAGATTGGTTTGCGCAAAAGTTATAGCGTCTACAAAATAGGGGATAGATTTATAAAATTTTTATTTTTTTTAAATTTTTTTACTAGTAATGGTGGCGATCTGCGATTTTTATCGTGACTGCGATATTGCGGCGGACACATCGGACACTTTTGACACATATTTGGGACCATTCACATTTATACAGCGATCCGTGCTATAAAAATGCATTGATTACTGTATAAATGTGACAGGCAGGGAAGGGGTTAACACTAGGTGGTGATTGAGGGGTTAACTGTGTTGCTAGGGAGTGATTCTAACTGTAGGGGGCGGGGACTCACTAGGGGAGGAGACCGATCGGTGTTCCTCTGTACTGGGAACACACCATCGGTCTCCTCTCCTCTGACAAGACCGTGGATCTGGGTGTTTACACACCCAGATCCACGGTCCTGCTGTGTTACCGGTAATCGCAGGTGCCCGGCGGACATCGCGGCCGCCGGGCACGCGCACCGGGTGCCTAGTGACACGGCGCGTGATCGCCGGCGGCGGCGCGCGCCCCCTGGTGGCCTAGGAAAGCGAGGGCGTCATATGACGCCCGCCCGCCACGAGAGCTGCGCCGCCTGGCCGTCAATTGACGGCCGGCGGTCGGCAATCAGTTAAAGTGAGATAAAACTTGACAAACAGAGAAAAACTTTGTCAAATCCTCCCCCTTGCTGTGAGGGACAGGTGATTTATATTTCGTGCACTAGCCTAAGAGACATGCAGTATTTTTTAATTCCCTCCCACTCCTTTCTTCAGCAGCTCTGCAAGGATTGGCTGTTCCACAACTCACCATGATTTGGCATGCTGAAGTCATGTGGTTACTTTCCTGTCTTTTCAGTGGATGTTAGAGATCATAGCAGAAGTTCAGTGTAAGAAACACACTGCAGAAAATGCATATTGACAAGGGGAGCGTAGAGGTGGGCGGGGAGTCTACTGACATCACGACTCCACCCACCGAGCTCCAGACAACAGACCCACCCACAGAATATGCAGTTTTTTGGCTCTCATAACAGAGGGGAGACATTTGCCAGGTAAAGATACATGCAGGAGCAGTGGCGTAGCGTGGGTTGTCAGCACCCGGGCAAGGCAAGTAATTTGCGCCCCCTAACCTGTGGACTTTTAGCACCTAAGAAGGATGGCTCAGGGACTGCTCTGCTGCTGCTTACGTGCTGTGGCTGTTGAAACACAAAGGGTTTCCCCACTCACAGCCTGAGCCTCTGATTGGCTGCCTAATAATAACCCAGATTTAAGGGTTGTGCATAATATTTAGTGCTAGACATGATACAGGAGATGGTCAGAGACTGCAGACATGATACAGGAGATGGTCAGAGACTGCAGACATAGTACAGGAGATGATCAGAGATGATCAGAGACTGTAGACATAGTACAGGAGATGGTCAGAGACTGCAGACATAGTACAGGAGATGATCAGAGACTGCAGACATAGTACAGGGATGATCAGAGACTGCAGACATAACACAGGAGATGATCAGAGACTGCAGACATACAACAGGAGATGATCAGAGACTCCAGACATGGTACAGGAGATGATCAGAGACTGCAGACATAGTACAGGAGATGATCAGAGACTGCAGACATAATACAGGAGATGGTCAGAGACTGCAGACATGATACAGGACATGGTCAGAGACTGCAGACATGATACAGGAGATGGCCAGAGACTGCAGACATGATACAGGAGATGGCCAGAGACTGCAGACATGATACAGGAGATGGTCAGAGACTGCAGACATAATACAGGAGATGGCCAGAGACTGCAGACATGATACAGGAGATGGTAGAGACTGCTGACATGCTACAGGAGATACAGTGAAAGACTGCAGACATACTATATGCAGGGCTATTTTCCTCAGATAATAGGTGCAGGAACTTAACCATGCCGCAACCACCACCTAACAGTGGGAAAGTCTTAATGGGGCATTGTTAAATACCACTTATGCATTCTGCACAGAGTGAAGAGTTCAGGAGTTTGCTACGTACAGAATGCAAAGATCAGGAGTGTGCTATATACAAAATGCAAAGATCAAGATTGTACTACGTGCAGAGTTCATGATTGTGCTACGTACAGATTGCAGGGATCAGGAATGCATACCTCACAGGACAGTTTACCACCCCCCTTCCAGTACAGAGCTCTCCTTCCACTCCCAAATCATCTCTTCCCCACCAAAAGCAACTACAACTTACAGTATAGGAGTGCAATGTTAAGTGGAGAGAGAGGTCATTAGTGCAAAGAGAGGGGATAGGGGATGACATTGGTGCTAAGTTAATGGGGCATTGGTGCTAAATGGGGGGGGGGGGGCAATGTGCTAATTTCTAACTTGGGGGAGAGTGTGAACATTGTTGCTAAGTGGGGGGGAAATGAGGGACATTTGGAATAAGTGGGAGAAGCGGAACATTGGGGATGCGTAAACGAGGAAGGGGGACATTGGGGATAAGTGGGGGATATATGGGAGGAGAGGAGGGACATTTGGGATAAGTGGGGGAAAGGAGGGACATTGGGGATAAGCGGGTGGAGAGGAGGGACATTTTGGATAAGTGGGGGGAGAGGAGGGACATTGGGGATAAGTGGGGGGAGAGGAGGGACATTGGGGATAAGTGGGGGGAGAGGTGGGATATTGGGATAAGTGGGGGGAGAGGAGGGACATTGGGGATAAGTGAGGGGCGAGGTGGGATATTGGGATAAGTGGGGGGAGAGGAGGGACATTGGGGATAAGTGGGAGGAGAGGTGGGACATTGGGGATAAGTGGGAGGAGAGGTGGGACATTGGGATAAGTGGGAGGAGAGGTGGGACATTGGGGATAAGTGGGAGGAGAGGTGGGACATTGGGGATAAGTGGGAGGAGAGGTGGGACATTGGGATAAGTGGGAGGAGAGGTGGGACATTGGGATAAGTGGGGGGAGAGGAGGGACATTGGGGATAAGTGGGAGGAGAGGTGGGACATTGGGATAAGTGGGGGGAGAGGAGGGACATTGGGGATAAGTGGGAGGAGAGGTGGGACATTGGGGATAAGTGGGAGGAGAGGTGGGACATTGGGATAAGTGGGGGGAGAGGAGGGACATTGGGGATAAGTGGGAGGAGAGGAGGGACATTGGGATAAGTGGGGGGAGAGGAGGGACATTGGGGATAAGTGGGAGGAGAGGTGGGACATTGGGGATAAGTGGGAGGAGAGGGTGATGCTCTGTGTATGTGTGTAGCGTAGACTGTGAGTGTAGCTTGTCCTATGTGACTGTGTTAAACATGCTGAGTGTCACATACCACAGTGAGTGACCCAGAGATGTCCATGTCATTACATGTTGGATACAGCAGCACACATGTCCATGGAACAGCAGAGGAGCTCTGAGCAGTATGCTGCATGGACTCATTGGACTGGAAGCAGCTCAGTGTCCCGAGTCTCACAGCCAATAGGAAGCCAGGAAAGTATACATGCACTTCTTGTGAGGAGAGAGGCAGAACTCACAGTGCTGGCTTTGCCTTGGAGAGGATGATTGGCTGCAGTAACGGCTGCTCCCTCGTCTCACCTGCTTTTTTTTTTTTGGCTCACCATCGATCTGACCTCTGTCTGCCACACTCACTGGCTGTCTGCCACAACCAACGGGGAATGATTCAAGTCCCAGATGCTGCGGTCAGGAGGAGAGGAGGAGGAAAAGAAGATAGCAGACGCGGGACTCCAGGAGCATTAAGGACAGGTCAGCTCCATGCCTCACATGACCCCCTTCACCCAATCACAGGGCGCCGGCCGCCCAGCTGACAATAAACATGGCGGCCGGATCGCAGGGGACACAGTAAATAGAAATTAGGATGACAGAGCCAGAGTGACACACACTGACATGGGATTGCGCCCCCCCAAAAGTTGCGCCCGGGGCCTCCGCCCCCCTCACGCTACGCCACTGGGCCCACTACACCACTGTGCCGCCCCACTACACCACTGTGCCCGCCCACTACACCACTGTGCCCGCCCTACTTTAGTATCACTTTAATGCATAGAATGCCCTAAGGTGAAAAATCTTGAGGCTTTAGGCTCCTTTCACAGAAAGTCGCACGACTTTGTTGCGATTTTGACGCGACTTGAAGCAATGCCTGTGTCTATGGACCTCATGTCGGATCAAAGTAGTGCAGGGACTACTTTGAAGTTGCACCGATATGAATGGTGCTCATTGGAACTCGAGGGGTACGACTTGTCATGCGACTTTGAAGTCCCGAGTCGCAGGACAAGTCTCACAAGTGTGAAAGGGGCCTTAGAACCACTTTAAGTAATTAAAAGGTTCTATATTTTTGCATTCTAATTGTATTTATTGTTTGTGGTATACATATCCTTTTGTGAGGTGTCAGAGTTCCGATATGGTAGTTGTATGTTGTAATGGACATAGAGAGGCACACGTGTTCAGTAGCGGTGTGTTCTGAGGAGAACACGTGGTCACATCACATCACCACTTCCTCCTATAACCAGCACTTTCACCTTCACTTCCTGTGTGCATTGCTCTCTTCCTTATGTGCCAATACACAGGAGGCAGACAGGCAGGGGGAAGGTATTTCCTGCTGCACACACTGCTATACGGAGCGGTGTCACACGTTGGATTCCCCCTGAGAGTGATGGATCATACAACACAGTGGCGTTACTATGGGGGTGCGGGGGGGGGCGGCCCGCACCAGGTGACACCCGCCAGAGGGGTGACACCGGGGCCACCGCTAAACACTGTACTGTATTGCTTTGTATTACTGTATTGTAGCGCAGCGGTGCGAGCACGGCATCCAGCCGTGAGGGGTAGGCTGCCTGTAACACTCCTCACTCAGTCTAATATCCCCAAGTGAGCCGAAGTTGGTGGGCGGAGCTGGGGGTGTGGCTGCCTCCTCCACTCCTCCCACAGACTCCTTCACTATGGCTGATCCCGCAGCTGAAGCACATAGAGGCGAGGACACAGTAGCCCCGCCTGAGTCTTCATCTGCAGGCATGAGGCATGCTATGTACAGTAAGTTACTCAGCACACTGCACAGTGTCACTACATAGAGTTATACCTGCCCTATACCACCCCAGCCTGCCCTGTACCACCCCAGCTTGCCCTGTACCACCCCAGCCTGCCCTGTACCACCCCAACCTGTACCACCCCAGCTTGCCCTGTACCACCCCAGCTTGCCCTGTACCACCCCAGCTTGCCCTGTACCACCCCAGCCTGCCCTGTACCCCCCCCGGCCTGCCCTGTACCACCCCGACCTGCTTGTACCACCCCAGCTTGCCCTGTACCACCCCAGCCTGCCCTATACCACCCCAGGCCGCCCTGTGCCACCCCAACCTGCCCTATATCATCCTAACTTGTCCTGTGCCACCCCAACCTGCCCTGTACTAGCCCAACATGCCCTATACCACCTTAACCTGCCCTGTGCCACCCCAGCCTGCCCTGTCCCACCCCAACCTGCCCTGTGCCACCCCAGCCTGCCCTGTGCCACCCCAACCTGCCCTGTGCCACCCCAACATGCCCTATACCACCTTAACCTGCCCTGTGCCACCCCAACCTGCCCTATACCACCCCAACCTGTACCACCCCAACCTGCCCTGTGCCACCCCAACCTGCCCAATACCACCCCAACCTGCCCTGTGCCACCCCAACCTGCCCTGTACTACCCCAACATGCCCTATACCACCTTAACCTGCCCTGTAACATCCTAACCTGCCATATACTACCTCAACCTGCCACTATACCACCCTATACTATCATTTACAGGGGCTGGTTTGGGGTGCGCCCCATGACCGTGCTCTGCCTGCATGGTGCTGGACAGGAGGGGGGGGTGACACCATGTTTTACTGCACCAGGTGACACCAACCATAGTGACGCCACTGATACAACATACACTTAGTTATGAGGACTTGATCAGGGTTTCTTCTACTTGTTATCACTGACAAAGCAAAGACTTTATTATAAAAAAGGGGGCGGGGTTGTGTGAGAAGACGTTGTGGTGATTTACATGACACGGGGAAGTTGGGATGTTCTGAGGTTTTTTTTATGTCGGGATAGCGATTTAATGGTGAATTGTGCGTCTCCGCCCCTCCAGGTGATCTCTTGTCCCGTACACTGTGTGTCTCCGCCCCTCTAGGTGATCTCTTGTCCCGTACATTGTGTGTCTCCGCCCCTCTAGGTGATCTCTTTCCCTGTACATTGTGTGTCTCCGCCCCTCTAGGTGATCTCTTGCCCCGTACACTGTGTGTCTCCGCCCCTCTAGGTGATCTCTTGTCCCATACATTGTGTGTCTCCGCCCCTCTAGGTGATCTCTTGCCCCGTACACTGTGTGTCTCCGCCCCTCTAGGTGATCTCTTCTCCCGTACATTGTGTGTCTCCGCCCCTCTAGGTGATCTCTTGCCCTGTACATTGTGTGTCTCCGCCCCTCTAGGTGATCTCTTGCCCCGTACACTGTGTGTCTCCGCCCCTCTAGGTGATCTCTTGCCCCGTACATTGTGTGTCTCCGCCCCTCTAGGTGATCTCTTGCCCCATACATTGTGTCTCCGCCCCTCTAGGTGATCTCTTGTCCCATACATTGTGTGTCTCCGCCCCTCTAGGTGATCTCTTGTCCCATACATTGTGTGTCTCCGCCCCTCTAGGTGAACTCTTACCCCATACATTGTGTCTCTGCCCCTCTAGGTGATCTCTTGCCCCATACATTGTGTGTCTCCGCCCCTCTAGGTGATCTCTTGCCCCATACATTGTATGTATCCGCCCCTCTAGGTGATCTCTTGCCCCATACATTGTGTCTCCGCCCCTCTAGATGATCTCTTGTCCCGTACATTGTGTGTCTCCGCCCCTGCAGGTGATCTCTTGCCCCATACATTGTGTGTCCCTGCCCCTCCAGGTGATCTCTTGCCCCATACATTGTGTGTCCCTGCCCCTCCAGGTGATCTCTTGCCCCATACATTGTGTGTCTCCGCCCCTCTAGGTGATCTCTTGTCCCGTACATTGTGTGTCTCCGCCCCTGCAGGTGATCTCTTGTCCCGTACATTGTGTGTCTCTGCCCCTCCAGGTGATCTCTTGTCCCTTACACTGTGTGTCTCCGCCCCTCCATGATGATGTCTCTACTAAAGTTTCTCTTTCTCTTCTCTTCTCCCCTGCAGGTGGTAAACTTGCAGTACAGTGAAGTCCAGGACCGGGTCATGCTCACCGGCCGTCACATGGTGCGGGACGTCAGCTGCAAAAACTGCAACAGCAAGCTGGGCTGGATCTATGAATTTGCCACGGAGGACAGCCAGCGCTACAAAGAGGGGCGTGTCATCCTGGAGTGCGCTCTGGTGCGGGAGAGCGAAGGCTTCGAGGAACACGTCCCGTCCGACAATTCCTGAACTCCATCATTCCATTTCCACGTCAAACTCTCTACGACGTCTTTGCATACAATGTTACCTTCGTCTCCAAGTCGCATTGATAAGATGGAGGAACTGAGAAAGGCCTGCTCAATTATTTCACGTTTTAAGTTATCTGCCACCTCCAGCAAATCTTTCTACGAATGCTGACAGTTTGATTTCACCCCAATAACCCCCCCGAGGGGGAGGGGGGCCCTCACCCCCTCTCTGCCAATCTGGCAAATGCCTTATATTATCGATTGTTTGCTCCGATTCTGGACACTCCGTAATTCAGAAACATTAGGGGTGCACCGAATGGAAATTTGAGTGCCGAAACTGAAAATGACATTTTAAAAAAATATTCATATTTTTATATACAATTGTATTATATTTGAATTATTACATTTAATTGAGGAAATTAATGTGAATTTATTGTTGGCCATTATTGGCACCTTTTAGTGCAAAAAAAGCTCAGGAAAAATGCAGTCTCTGACCGTCTCTTGTATCATGTCCTCATTCTCTGACTGTCTCTTGTATCATGTCCTCACGCTCTGACCGTCTCTTGTATCATGTCCTTACGCTCTGACCGTCTCTTGCATCATGTCCTCGGTCTCTGACCGTCTCTTGCATCATGTCCTCGGTCTCTGACCGTCTCTTGCATCATGTCCTCGGTCTCTGACCGTCTCTTGCATCATGTCCTCGGTCTCTGACCATCTCTTGTATCATGTCCTCACGCTCTGACTGTCTCTTGTATTATGTCCTCACGCTCTGACCGTCTCTTGTATCATGTCCTCATGCTCTGACCGTCGCTTGTATCATGTCCTCAGTCTGACCATCTCTTGTATCATGTCCTCACGCTCTGACTGTCTCTTGTATCATGTCTGCAGCCTTAGGCCTCATGTACACTGCTGTTGGTAAACGATTGTTCAGAGGTAGTTGGATGCTTTTTTTCAGCTGCCCCTGAACTCCTCCAGTGTTCTCTTATGTGTACACAGGTTTGTTTAATGTCGTTTTTAGGCAGTTGCGTTTAGAGGCTTTTCTTTGAAGACAAAAAAATAATTTTAGACGCCGAAGTTTCCGATGTTTCAGACACTAAACGTGGTAGCTCACGTGTCGTTTACAGCCTTTTTTTTTTTTTTTATATTTAAAAAAAAAAAAAAAAAAAAAAAAAAAAAAAATTCATTTTTGCCTAACGCTTCTAAACGTAAACGCGGAAAAACGGATGTTTTAAACGTGGGTTACTATCTGTCAAGTTAAATCGTTCAGGAGAGGTTGTAAAAATGTCCCGTGTACATGAAGCCTATCAGTGTCCGGATCACACAGAGCGCCGATCTCCCGCTGTGTCCCGGGGCTGGGTTGGAATTCCTCGGGCCGCATTAACAAAGCCCCGCCTCCTATGATGGACGTCACACTGCTTCAACTTCCCGCCACTGGATCAGTGTTCTGTCTATCACAGGGGGCTACCGAATGATTTAGCTCAGTGACACAGAGAGAGATCGCCGCTCTGCGTGACAAGGAGGGAGGGCTCTCACTGGGGATGACACCCCCGCCATGTGCGCCCCCCAGGACGGACCACCCTGTTTTCGATGCCATTATTGGCACATTTTTTCTTTCGGCCGAATGTAAAAAAAACACCATTTTCAAACAATGTGTTTCAGTGGCCAAAAATTGGGTCCGCCTCTAAAATGTCACTGTCATACCCTCTGCACTCCTCTCCTGTACATACAGTATCTGACAAAAGTAAGTACACCCCTCAGTGACATTTGTGTAAATCTTTTCTTCTATCTTTTCATGTGACAACACTGAAGAAATGACACTTTGCTACAATGTAAAGTAGTGAGTGTACAGCTTGTGTAACAGTGTAAATTTGCTGTCCCCTCAAAATAACTCAACACACAGCCATTAATGTCTAAACCGCTGGCAACAAAAGTCAGTACACCCCTAAGTGAAAATCTCCAAATTGGGCCCAATTAGCCATTTTCCCTCCCCGGTGTCATGGGACTCGTTAGTGTTACAAGGTCTCAGGTGTGAATGTGGAGCAGGTGTGTTAAATTAGGTGCCCCCTCAATATAACTCAACACACAGCCATTAGGGTAAAGGTGATGGACTGGACAAGCATGTCTCCAGACCTAAACCCTATTGATCATCTGTGGGACATCCCCAAACGGAAGGTGCAGGAGCGCAAGGTCTCTAACATCCACCAGCTCTGTGATGTCGTCATGGAGGAGTGGAAGAGGACTCCAGTGGCAACCTGTGAAGCTCTGGTGACCTCCATGCCCAAGAGGGTTAAGGCAGTGCTGGAAAATAATGGTGGCCACACAAAATATTGACACTTTGGGCCCAATTTTCACTTAGGGGTGTACTGACTTTTGTTTCCAGCGGTTTAGACATTAACCACTTGCTTACCGGGCACTTAAACCCCCCTCCTATCCAGACCAATTTTCAGCTTTCGGCGCTGACGCACTTTGAATGACAATTGCGTGGTCATACAACACTGTACCCAAATGAAATTTTTATCATTTTTTCACCACAAATAGAGCTTTCTTTTGGTGGTATTTGATCACCTCTGCGGTTTTTACTTTTTATTAAAAAAATGTAAAAACTGAATTTTTTTTTAAAAAAAAAGTTTATTTTTTTATATTTTGTTTTAAAAAATTTTAAACGGGTAATTTTTCTCCTTCATTGATGTACGCTGATGAGGCGGCAGTGATGGGCACTGATAGGCGGCAGTGATGGGCACTGATGGGTGGCAGTGATGGGCACTGATGGGTGGCAGTGATGGGCACTGATGGGTGGCAGTGATGGGCAGCACTGGCAGGTGGCACTGATTGGCACTACAGGTGGGCATTGATAGGTGGTACTTGTGGGCACTGATAGGTGGTACTTGTGGGCACTGTTAGGTGGCACTGTGGGCACTGTTAGGTGGCACTTTTATTGGGCACTGATGAGGCAGATGTGCCTCTTCCACTTGGGGACCGATGTCCCTCACATCCGATCCGGTGATCGGCTTTTTTTTCTACTCGCGCTGTCAGCGTGAGTAAAAAAAAAAAACGATAACCGATCTTTTGTTTACATCATGTGATCAGCTGTCATTGGCTGACAGCTGATCACATGGTAAGGGGCCGGGACCGGCCCCTTACACAGATCGGTGATCAGCCGAGTCTCAGTGACTCGGTGATCACAACGCACCCGGCGCGCGCCCTGTAGGGCGCGCGCAGGGAGCGTGCACAGGGGAGGACGTCATATGATGCCAAGCGGTTAATGGCTGCGTGTTGAGTTATTTTGAGGGGACAGCAAATTTACACTGTTATACAAGCTGTACACTCACTACTTTACATTGTAGCAAAGTGTCATTTCTTCAGCGTTGTCACATGAAAAGATAGAAGAAAAGATTTACACACATGTGACTGAGGGGTGTACTTACTTTTGTCAGATGCTGTATATATACTGTACACTCACCGGCCACTTTATTATTTCCCCCTTGCTAGTAGCGGGTCGGACCCCCTTTATTAGATCCCCCATAGAAATCCGGGGTACGGTACCCCACACATCACGGGGTGCTTCATAAATCTCCCTATAAATCCTGTGCTGGACCGACACCAATTATTCCCATCACAATGACGATGATAAACGATTATTGATTGAATGGATTCTATGATGAAATATTGGAAATCAAACCATTTTGTTTTTTTACTTCTAAATACCCCCCCCCCAGTGATCATTACACCCCTCCTCCCCCCAGTGATCATTACACCCCCCCTCCCCCAGTGATCATTACACCCCCCTCCCCCAGTGATCATTACACCCCTCCTCCCCCCAGTGATCATTACACCCCCCCTTCCCCCCCAGTGATTATACAGACAGATGTAGCTTTCTTATGGGGGGTGTAATAAAGTGACATTTATTATATGGAGGGGTGATTGATAGTTCTATTGACAATCATGAGGTGTGTATGGTGAGGAATGGTCGGGTAATGGATATATACTATATACCAGAAATAAACAATATAAAGAACAGTGTAGCGCTGGACTAGTAAAGAAGAGCACCTATGTTGGTATATGTAAATAAATGTGTCAGGACCCACAGAATTATCATGGGTCAGTAAATAATATAAAACAATAAATCAGTGTAGCACTAGTTTAAAGTAATAAAGTGCACATATATGTGATAGGGTTTCTAGGGGGATAGGGGGACCCTGAAGAAACCCATGTCACAAGTGGGTGAAACATGTTGGTGTGTGCGCGCCTACACATGCTCTCTGCCGGTAGCCAACTTGGGCTTTTCATCACTCTTTAGCCCTCATCCTATCTCCGCAAACTGGAAATCCACAAACAACCGAAAACTGGAAGTAAATGGGCAGGCGGCCCCATGCTGGTTTTGAGTGGATAATATCCTGTGCGTGTCACCAGGACTAGGAATACAGAGATTTGCATCCTGCATACCTGTGGACCCCTGCAAAGGACTCTGGATTCACCACCTTGTCTCTGCAATTTAGGACCAATCTAATATCGTCTAAACAGATTTGTGGCTTATTCATGCCTGGCCCTTTCGGGAAGGAGTATTAAAGGAATCCATGGGAGCACCTCTTCCATATCGGAGTCCCCGTTGCTGAGGACCATTTGTTTGGTGAGGAGAGCGGGAGAACAGTCCAGGGAACACATCATCCTCAGATACATCCACTACTAAGCCTGTTTTGACCCCCCTGAGTAAGGGCGGTCACAGGCTTTCTGGTAAGCCTTTAATTTTACCATCTGGTGGCGGGCTGCACTAAAGGTGGATCATGCAACCCTGAACTCTGCAATAGCTTTTTCTGGATTTTTTTTTTTGGATTAATTTTCTCACTGGCGACACTTATGAACTTTATTGTTTATTTTTTGTACTTTTTCTTTGTATATACCCTTCAGGGTATGGACTCACATGTATACGGATTACCACTTATATGATTTTTTACATTAATTTATGATGATAAGTTTTAGATGAACAGTTCACATGTGTTCTTATTACATATATGTGCACCTTATCACTTTAAACTAGTGCTACACTGATTTATTGTTTTATATTACTTATCGTCCTTATCACATATATGTGCACTGTATTACTTTAAACTAGTGCTACACTGATTTATTGTTTTATATTATTTACTGACCCATGATAATTCTGTGGGTCCTGACACATTTACATATACCAACATATGTGCTCTTCTTTACTAGTCCAGCGCTACACTGTTCTTTATATTGTTTACTCCATGTGCCCTTGTATTGGGGTTATTGTGTTTTAGCTGCAGGATTTCCTTCACGGTTCTTTATTTCAGTTTTTTATCATTTACATTGAGCACCGAGCGCAATTTCTTTTTCATATACCAGAAATAGGTGACCCCCTCCCCTCCCAATCACTGATATATGATGGTAATTGTACCATCCCCCCCAGCAATATAAATCATAGAAATAATGGGGTACAGGGCGCTATAATATCCAATCCTCCAATCCAAAATTGATCAATAAATTAAACAACTCATCATCGTTCATAACATATTTACCCCCCCCCCCCAATATATATATATATCATTAATATTGGGGTGATTATATATATATATATCCAATAATATATATATAACCCCAATCATTTATATTTATAATATATCTCTCTATCTATCATGGGGGTGATATATATACATATACACACACACACACACACACACACACACACCTCCCCCTACTGCCTTATATGGACTTGTTTACTCCTAATATGCAAATGAGGCAGCTGGCTGGGGCTGCGTCGCCATGACAATAACTGACATGACTACACTAGACCTCCTATGGGAAGGATTGTGTATGTGACGTTTCTATGGTAATATCTCCATCCCATAATAATATCATCCATTCCTTCCTGTCTAAAGACTTCATTCACAAGGCTGGAAGAGTCGGACATTGTGATCCCCCAATAAATTATTGGGGTTATATATATATATATACACACACACACACACACACACACACACACACACACACACATCTATATTATTGGGGTGATATTGATGAGATATTAGTTATGAATGTGCAATCATTGTGTTTTGGGGGAGATAACTGATCAGTATGACTCCTTCCCCTCCCCCATTAATAAAAAGTTTTTTTTGCTGCAGTGGACAAGAAATCCAAATAAAAAATAAAATAAAGAAATGTTCTCTTTGTGGGGTGCCGAGGTGACATTTGGGGGAAGTCTTTAGACAGGAAGGAATGGATGATATTATTATGGGATGGAAATATTACCATAGAAACGTCACATACACACACACAGACTGTGATAGAGATCGGAGGGAGAAGGAAGGAGTTTTGTATTCTCTGCAGTTTTGCTCATTATTTGATAATATAATAATGGGGATGATTTGGATAAAGAATGTTTATCAGATACAGAATCTTCTGAACACCAACAAAGAAGGAAATGTATTTGTTATACTGGGAGTCTGGATCTTCCAGCACCTGAAAGTCCCACCGAGCTTCGCTATTGGTGTGTGTGTGTGTATATATATATATATATATATATATATATATATATATATATATATATATATATATATATATATATATATATATATATATATATAGTGTGGGGGGGGGGGGAGGGGGTGACATGCGTTGTGATATATATACACACATACATATATCACATGTGTGTGTGTGTGTGGGGGGTCACATGCGTTGTGATATATGTGTGTATATATATATATATATATATAGGGGAGGGGTGACATGCATTGTGATATATATATATATATATATAATATAAACACACATACATATATCACAATGCATGTCACACCCCCCCCCCCACACACACACACACACACACACACACACACACACACACACACACACACACACACACACACACACTAGGGCTGCAACTAACGATTATATTCATAATCGATTAGTTGGCTGATTATTGTTTAGATTAATCGATTAATGACCTTAAAAAGGAGTGATATATAATTTAGTTAATATGTAAAGTTTTATTAAAAAAAAAAAAGGCCATTTATTCTGAAATCTCTCTATATAATGATTAATATAAAGAACCGATACAGGAGATCTCCGGGATACAAACGGAAGGAGACAACAGAAAGTGAGAGAAATCCTACCAAAGTGACATCATCCCTGGGTGTCACCAGAACTAGTGTCCCCATTGGAGGATTTCCCCTCTAATTCCTGTTCTGGTGACAACCCAAAATCTGGAATGTTTCTTTCACTTTTGTTGGTAAATAGAGAGAATGAAGCTCCCTAAAGGGGGCGCAGACAGCAATAAAAACCTGACAGGGGTTCTAATCCCTCTCCACTCCATCTTACACCAACAATAAAAACATTTTCCTTTATTTATAATGTAACATATGGGGGAGAAATGAAAAAAAAATGATTTGGCAGTGAAAGTGGCAGTTAAAATGTGTGTGTAGGGGGAGGGGAGGGGGAGGGGTTACTTGGTTTGACAGTTAAAGGGTTGAAACAAATGAACAATATAGTTTGGTAGTAAAAGGGTTAAAAACTGAAAGAATTTGGCAGTTGAAGAGAATGAATCTTCCTAAAGGGGGCGCAGACAGCAATAAAAACCTGACAGGGGCTCTAATCCCTCTCCACTCCATCCAACACTAACAATAAACAAGTTTTCCTTTAGTGATAATTTTACAT
Source organism: Aquarana catesbeiana (assembly GCF_042186555.1). Classification (NCBI taxonomy): domain Eukaryota; kingdom Metazoa; phylum Chordata; class Amphibia; order Anura; family Ranidae; genus Aquarana; species Aquarana catesbeiana. The sequence goes on along the minus strand of NC_133324.1, from coordinate 667,339,711 downwards.
TTGGGCAAGAAATGTAAAAAACACATTTTGGTTTTGTCTGTAAAAGGGTTAAAAATGGGGGGAGGGGAGGGTATAAAAAAAAAAAAAGAAAAGAAGTTGGTTTGGCACTGAAAGGGAAAAAAAAAAAAAAAAAAAAAAAAAAAAAAAACTTACAAAAATCTGTGTTTTGAAAAAAAAAATGGTTCATAGAAAGGGTTAAAAATGAAAAAAATTATTAATTTGTAGTGCAAGGGTTAAAAACAAAAGGGGAGGGGAATTGGTTTCATAAATGAAAGGGAAAAACATTTGGCAGTGAAAGGGTTAAAAATGGAGAAATAATTGGTGTGTAATAATGATAAAATAAAAGAAAAGATTTGATGGAGGATTTCTATAGCTCCATTCACAATGTTATCATAAGAATATAGATCTTTATTTCAGCCATGGGACTGTAAGGGTTAAATCTCATTCACAATAACATGTTCTTCCAGGAGCCGTATATCCCTATTAGATCCGTATACTGATCCTACAGGCTGAATTCACAAAGCTCATAAATAAGCACGTGGCTCCTTTAAGAAAAAACGTCAGTTATTTTTCAAAAAAAAAAAAAAAAAGGTCACCTGACTGCACTCTGCGATCTGATTGGTCCCTCTGCCTATGATGTCATCGGCTGAGTCTTCTATAGCCAGACGCAGGTCAGTGAGCTCTCAGAAGCTCAGAGATCACTGACCCGTGAACACGTGCTTCTTATCTCTCCTGAGATATTTCTTGCGATTTTATTGGATTTGATTTCGTTCGATTCAATTTCATTGCGATTTCTATTGTCATACATTTAAAGCGAGTTTATTTATTCCTAATAATGAACCGATTTAAATGTAATCGGCTTCTTTCTCTGAAAAACACCAAAGAGAAAGCCAGCAAAGGAGGGGCAATGGTAGGAGGTATCAGTGACCAGCCTGCAGATACCCCAACCAAAAAGCCCCCCAAAATGAAGAGGTTTGTGCGCGGCTGTTTCAGAGCCGTTGTTGGAGGTTTCGGTTCCGGCTGTACAGCCAATAAACATCACCGAGATACAGACACCAAAATTGGTAAGTGTTATGGATAGTGATAGATACAAAAAGTACTCTGGATAAGTCACCTACACTAATCGATCACCTTCATCCCAAAATGATTTGTTTTCATAGAATTGTAGAACAGAAGGGATATTAAAGTGATTGATAAGCCACAATCTGATCTTTATATTATCTCCTCTGTCAGATAAAAATCTGCATCCTCGTGCCTGTGCGTTATTTATAAATAAAACGCTTTCTACTTGTATTAAAGAGGAAGGAATCCCATCGATTTAACACTTTCAAAAAACATTTCTATTTCTGGCATGTTGGGAATGCTAACTGTCACATTGGTTGTGCTCTCAACCAAACTGTCAAACCATCCAATGGCTGGTGTCATAACGGATCACATGTGCAGCATTATGGCAGTTGAAGATTCACCACTTCAATACCGGCACTTCCCCCCCTTCCTGCCCAGGACAATTTTCAGCTTTCAGCGCTGTCTCACTTTGAATGACAATTACGCGGTCATACAACACTGTACCCAAACTACATTTTTATCATTTTCTTCCCACAAATAGAGCTTTCTTTTGTTGGTATTTCATTACCTCTGGGGGGGGGGTTATTTTTTGCTAAACAAACTAAAAAAGACCCAATTTTTGACCAAAAATCTTTTTTCTTATTTTGTCATAAAATTTTGTTTTCTCCTTCACTGATGTGCACTGATGAGTTGGCACTGATATGCAGCACTGATGGGCACTTATAGGCACTGTGGTGGGGACTGTGATGGGCACTGAGAGACTTTGAGGGGGCACTGCTGGCAGTTGTTGGGCACCTCTCATGGGGGCTGCACTGATAATCAATGTGCTGATCATCAGCACAGACCCCCCTCTGACAGAGAGAGCTGCCGATTGGCTCTCCCTGTCAGCGCGAACCGAGGAATGCCGTTTACTGGCACTTCCAGGTTCACGCGATGATCACGTGGTAAGAAGCCTCTGTCAGGACTCCGGTGTCAGGACTCTGCAGCCCTGATACATGGGAGTCAGCGCAGAGGGGGAAGGGTAGAAACTGGTAGGATCAGCCAGCTATTTCATACACAGCACAAGCACTGTGCTCTATAACAGGCTTTAAAGGAACAGGATCTTCTTTAATGGTGCCAAAACACACAAAAATTTATTTTGTTATAAAAACATTGTTATTGGAGTCCAAAGTTTTAAAAGAAACGGGGGGACAATGAATGTTGTCCACATTTCATAAAGACAATTCAGTACACATGTACAATATACACATAAAGTAGTTACTGTAACCAGCGTGATGCTTGTTGCTTGACATGTTTCACTTTTCAGCTTCTTCAGGAGCTTATAAAGCAGTATGTAGCTACAAAAAGATAAATACAATCAAAATAAAAAATAAACAACAATTCCAAAAATTTGCATAAAGAATTTTTAGTAAGTATGCATGACCGTAAATTAACATTTCTGTTATCAAAGTAAATGTGTATCAAAAAGATATAACTACATAAATATGTTCAATGAATATTAGGGGTGCAACGGATCGTCATTGATCCGTACGGATCAACCACCCGCGATGCGCTCTGTGGCCTCGGCCATAGGAAAGGCCGCGGCTTCGGCCTAGCTCCGGAGCAGCAGCCATCTTGGTACACCCGGCGGCCGTTTACCACATGATCGCTCCGTCAAATGACGGAGCGATCACTTGTAACAAACCGGCGTTATGTCATGACGCCGGTTCCTCTCTCCCCTCTGTGCACTGATCTGTACAGTGGAGGGGAGAGTTCGGATGGCAGCAGTGCCAATACTCTGCAATGCCCTGCCAATACTCTGCCATTATACCCGGCAATACCCTGCAATACTCTGCCATACCCTGCTAATATATTGCAGTGAGGGAGATTGTGGATATTACAGTGGGGAGATTTTTTTTTGTTGATCCGAACCGTGACTCCTGCCAATACTCTGCAATGCCCTGACAATACTCTGCAATGCCCTGCCATACCCTGCCAATACCCTGCTAATATATTACAGTGGGGGAGATTTTTTTTTTGTTGATCCGAACCGTGACTCCTGCCAATACTCTGCAATGCCCTGACAATTCTCTGCAATGCGCCCTGACAATGCCCTGCCAATACCCTTCCATACCCTGCCAATATACCCACCAATACTCTGCCATACCCTGCTAATATATTACAGTGGGGGAGATTGTGGATATTACAGTGGGGGAGATTTTTTTTGTTGATCCGAACCGTGACTCCTGCCAATACTCTGCAATTCCCTGACAATACTCTGCCATGCCCTGCCATACCCTGCTAATATATTACAGTGGGGGAGATTGTGGATATTACAGTGGGGGAGATTTTTTTTTGTTGATCCGAACCGTGACTCCTGATCTGAGAAACAATCTGAACCGTGAGTTTTTTGATCCGTTGCACCCCTAATGAACATCCATGAGGGTCAGCACGATACAGAGAAGCACACAACATGAACATAAAACTCACCATGTATATAGAATGTAATCAAGCTAATGCACACTACTAAAGGGTCCAAAACTGATGTAAGAAGAGGTACCCAGGCCACCTACAGTGTCCCATCTGATAACAAATAGAGATCATGCACCCATCACCAAGACCAACATACACATAAGGGCCTGAAGATCAAACCTACCAAGCGTATCCTCAAAACTCACCGTATCTGTCAGAACAAAGACATAGTGGCCACCAGGCCAGACGGGACTGGTGGCCCCAGCCACAGAGCCGGCCATGGAGCAGGAGGTGGCTGCTATGTCTTTGTTCTGACAGATACGGTGAGTTTTGAGGATACGCATGGTAGGTTTGATCTTCAGGCCCTTCTTATGTGTATGTTGGTCATGCTGATGGGTGTATGATCTCTGTTATCAGATGGGACACTGTAGGTGTCCTGGGGGATGCTATTTGTTAAATATGTCCGCATTCATCATCACGGGTGTTTAATAATAAGAAACAGAAGCACTGCAGATTACTCCACTGCACCCGAAAGTGAAGATTCAGACCCCTTTTTCATTTTAGTCGGTCGGCATAACTGCCAGGCAACCAAAATTTTTATATGAAGGCCATTAGTCATCCCTGTCATGTTGGGATTATTTATTGTCCCTTGCACTGGAATTTTGAACTTTTCTCTCCATAATTTTATGGTATGTGTGTGTGTGTGTGTGTGTATATATATATATATATATATATATATATATATATATATATATATATATATATATATATATATATATATATATATATATATATATATATATATATATATATATATATATATATATATTATTTATGGTGAAGGTGCTAAATCTGATTCTTCCTTTTTATTGCAGATGTACGCGGTATTTACTGCAGACACAGCTCACAAGGCAGGACTACCCCAGTGAGCGAGACAGAATATGAAAGCTACATTGAGACTCCACCAGCATGTGTAGTTCACACGGAGCCTCCACCAGCATGTGTAGTTCACACGGAGCCTCCACCAGCATGTGTAGTTCACACGGAGCCTCCACCTGAATGTCACATTCATGTTGAGACTACAGCACAATGTGAGGTTCATGTTGGGAATCCACCAAAATACCAGGGCAGCCATTTGAAAATCTCCTCCCATGAAGATGAGGGCAAGCTTAAAGAAAAGGCTAGGCAGATCCTGGTGATAGGGGACTCTGTTATTAGAGGGACAGAGAGGGCAATCTGTCAGAATGACCGCGATCAACTAACAGTATATTGTTTCCCAGTCGCAAGAGTTCGGGACATTGCAGATCGGATGGACGGATTGTTGGATGGGGCTGGGGAGGATCCAGTTGTCATGGTACATATTGGAACCAATGACAACATTAGAAGAAAATGGACCACCCTACAAAATGATTTCAGGGACTTAGGGGCTATATTGAAGAAAAGGACCTCCAAGGCAGCATTTTCAGAAATACTGCCTGTACCTCGAGCCACACCAAGGAGGCAACAGGAGCTTAGGGAGCTTAGCAAGTGGCTGAAGAACTGGTGCAGGAAGGAGGGGTTTGGCTTCATGGAGACCTGGACTGACTTTTCAATTGGTCACTTGCTCTACAGCAGGGATGGACTGCACTTAAATGAGCAGGGGGCAGCTCTGTTGGGAAAGAAAATAACCAAAAGGGTGGAAAAAATGTTAAATCCACCACCAGCATGTGACGTTCACACGGAGACTTCACCAGCATGGGATGTTCACATGGAGATTCCACTAGCATGTGACGTTCACACAGATACTCCACCAGCATGTGACATTCACATTGAGACACCACCTGAATGTCACATTCATGTTGAGACTACAGCACAATGTGAGGTTCATGTTGAGAACCCACCAAAATACCAGGGCAGCCATTTGAATATCTCCTCCCATGAAGATGAGGGCAAGCTTAAAGAAAAGGATAGGCAGATCCTGGTGGTAGGGGACTCCGTTATTAGAGGGACAGAGAGGGCAATCTGTCAGAATGACCGCGATCAACGAACAGTATATCGTTTCCCAGTCGCACGAGTTCGGGACACTGCAGATCGATGGACGGATTGTTGGATGGGGCTGGGGAGGATCCTGTTGTCATGTTACCTATTGGAACCAATGACAACATTAGAAAAAAATGAACCACCCTACAAAATGGTTTCAGGGACTTAGGGGCTATATTGAAGAAAAGGACCTCCAAGGCAGCATTTTCAGAAATACTGCCTGTACCTCGAGCCACACCAAGGAGGCAACAGGAGCTTAGGGAGCTTAGCAAGTGGCTGAAGAATTGGTGCAGGAAGGAGGGGTTTGGCTTCATAGAGACCTGGACTGACTTTTCAATTGGTCACTTGCTCTGCAGCAGGGATGGACTGCACTTAAATGAGCAGGGTGCAGCTCTGTTGGGAAAGAAAATAACCAAAAGGGTGGAAAAAATGTTAAATCAACCACGTGTCATTCACATCGAGACTCCTCCAGCATGCAACGATTCTGTTGAGACTCGGGCAGAATGTAACTTTCCCACTAAGACACCGGCAGATTGTGGCGTTACCACTGAGACTCTGGCAGAATGTGACGTTCATCAGCAGCTTCTGAATCACAGACTCAACTAAAAGTCTGAGGAACCCTCCCAGGGACCAGGTACGGCTTTACCAACACAGGTCCCTACACTGGTTGCGGCTGCCACTCCAGTATCCAGAGGGCCTTCCCATCAGCCCTCTATTTCCCTTTTTGGAGCTTCTGAATCACCAACTATGAAGGTAAATAGACAAACAAGATGATTGACTGTTCCTAGAAGAAGACTCAACAAAAATTCTGAGGAACCCTCCCGAGGGACCAGGTATGGCTGTACCAACACAGGTCCCTACACTGGTGGCTGACACTTCAGTAACCAGAGGGTTTTCCCATCAGCCCTCCATTTTCGTTTTTGGAACTTCTGAATCACCAACTATCAATGCAGCTGGACAAACAAGACAATTGCCTGTTCCTAGAAGAAGACTCAACAAAAAGTCTGAGGAAGCCTCCCTGGGACCAGGTACGGCTGTACCAACACAGGTCCCTACACTGGTGCAAGCTGCCACTCCAGTAACCGGAGGGTCTTCCCATCAGCCCTCTATTTACCTTTCTGCAGCTTCTGCAGAAGCTTTAAGGTTCGACAATACATCGCCAAAACATAATCACCTGAAGAACAAGGGGGAGTATGGAAGAGGGAGAGAGGGAGGAAAAGGGGGGGGGGGGGAGGTTGGAGAAAGAAGGGGGTGAGGGTTGGGGGGAACCCCCACACCCCTTCCTTACCCCTAACCTCTCCCCCCCCCCTCCTTTCCTCCCTCTCTCCCATACTCCCCCTCAGGCGTGTGTTGGACCGGCTGAGGGGAGGTTGGAGGCCGGTATTCTTTGGGTGTGTTATACACATAGACTGCAGTTTAGGATAAGTTTGGATTTCTTCTGGAGGCGCTTTGAGTGGACATAATTGATGAACTCCGTTCAGCGGGGGCGGGCCTTAGAGAACAGAGGCCGCATACAGGCAGCACAGAGGCTTAGGGGTTAGCCTTGCAGCACTGGGGTCCATGGTTCAAATCCTGACCAGGACACTATCTGCATGGAGTTTGCATGTTCTCCCTGTGCTTGCGTGGGTTTCCTCCGGGTACTCCGGTTTCCTCCCACACTAAAAAGACATGCTACCTTGCGTTGGTGGTGCAGTGGTGAGCATAGCTGCCTTTCAAGCAGCTGACCTGGATTCGATTCCCGGCCAACGCCTTCTCCAATACTTGGAGTCCTCAGAGAGAAAAGCGCTATACAAGGGTGGAATGAAGAATTAAGCGAATGTGTGGAATGTTTGAGGAAGAAAATGTTCCCCCAGAATCTATAGAAGGTGAACCCAGCAACTGATAGAAGACGCTTAGGCTGCGATCACACCTAGGCCTTCCGGATCGCGGGCGGAACTACTGCGATTCCAGATTGGCACCCCAATCATGGGACAATATTGTCACCTGACAAATCACACAAAAAAAAAAAAAAAAAAATTGCGGGACGCCTATTTCCCATAGGCCGTGCGGCAAAATCACGCCTCGATTGGGATGATATTGAAAGTAAAGGGATCGCAAGTGTGTGCTGCGCTTTGCACCGATTCGGGAATCCAGAACACCTAGGTGTGACAAAATCCTCACCGTGTCCATCATACACCAACACCAACTTCCTGCACAAACGTCCCCCCAACATGCTTAATACACCCATACCCCCCCCAACATGAATATTACACCCATACTCCCCCATCAGGTATATTACACCGACAAGCCCCAACATGAATATTACACCCATACCCACCCAACATGAATATTACACCGACACCCTCCCAGCAGGAATATTACACACATACCCCCCCAACATGAATATTACACCCATACCCCCCAGCAGGAATATTACACCCATACCCCCCAGCAGGAATATTACACCCATACCCCCTAGCAGGAATATTACACCCATACCCCCCAGCAGGAATATTACACCCATATCCCCCAGCAGGAATATTACACCCATATCCCCCAGCAGGAATATTACACCGACACCCCCCCATCCTGACAATGACGTCCCCCCAGCAGGAATATTACACCGACACCCCCCATCCTGACAATGACGTCCCCCCAGCAGGAATATTACACCGACACCCCCCATCCTGACAATGACGTCCCCCCAGCAGGAATATTACACCGACACCCCCCATCCTGACACTGACATCCCCCCAGGAATATTACACCACACCCCCCATCCTGACACTGACATCCCCCCAGCAGGAATACGAAAATAAGGATGATCCTCAGCTTCATCTAGTGGTCGTAATGCAGTACATGTATGACAGGAAGCTACACAGACCAATAGGGTGGTTAGAGGGTTAGAAAGGGGAGGGCACAGCGTGTCCATGCCCAGTAAGTGCCAAAATATTTCCTCTGCTCGGGGGTCCACACTTAAGGCAAGGTGATTTCCATTCTAGCAGCAGCTTTGATAGAAAATAAAGTGTGTCGCTGTGGTGAAGCAGGGGCTGTTATCTGCTAGTACTTACCCTTGGAGGATCTTAGGCAGGCTTTGGCACACAGCGCTCTTTGTTGCTCCACTTCATCTTTCTCTTGATATTCACTTAACAAGGAGCTGAGGTATTCTTCCTGTGACAAGAAGAAGGGAAGACGTAAGAGTCCCTATCCTGGACAAGAAGAGCTCAGCAATCAAGGCTTCATAGCAGGACTCCAGGCAGACCTTAAAGTGGACCTCTCAGCAACTTTACAAGTCTGAATGAAGAAATAGAATATACCGTATTCTTCTATCCCTTCTACAAGTGCAAAAATGTCACTTTTCATCCTGCCGGAAATATACAGAGCTCAGAACTTTCTGCTCTCGTTTTCTCTGGACTGTTTTCAGTCCCAGTTCTCTATGTGGACTACAAAACATCACTTCACTATGTTATAGACAGGGGGGGGAGTATTCTGTAGTCCAAACACACTTTCTGTCCTACGGTGACAACACAACGTCTCCATAGATTCAGTACAGTGAGTGTTGTCACCCTAGGACAGGAAGTTACTGGCAGGATCAAAGACAAAGGGAAAAGAAAACGAATGCAGCCACCATATCTAAGGACTGGTCAGCTGAAGTATAGTACATTTTTGTATTTAGGATTCCCCCATAAATCAGTTGGCCCCATCCGTGTACCTCCACAAATCACTTACCCCATCAGAGTGCCCCAATAGATCAGTTACCTAATCAGAATGTCCTCTTAGATTAGCTGCACCCATCAGAGTACACATAGAGATCAGTTGCCCCATTACAGTGTCCCTATAGATTAATTGCCCCATCAAACTGCCCCCATAGATTAGTTGCCTCATCATCGTGCCCCCATAGATCAGTTGCCCCATCACAGAGCTCAGTGTACCTGTAGGAGAACTCCCTATAGCCTGGCAGGAAGAAGGTGGGAGCTGGCAAGAGAAATGTGCTGCAGGGCACACAGCAGGCACGTGAAGTCATTGGTTGCTAGGCATGCCGGCATCTCTAGCAACCAATGACTGCTGCTCAATGGACCAGGACTTGTGGGCGGTCCGCCATGTTAGTGAAGGCTCCATGAACCTATCAGCCTGTGCAGGAGGTGGAGCCAGGGACTTTATGTGGGAGGAGACTCATCTAATCTCTCGGTGTAGGCGAATTCAGACTGAGGAGTGGGTGGAGCAGAATAGGTAGGGGCAGGGCGAAGGAGTATGACGTAATGTTGTGGGGGAGGTGCTAGGAGAGGGAGCCTGTCACCTGTCACCCCCCACCCCCCCCCCAGAGATTCAGCGATGTCCCCTGGTATCCCCCCCATCCATACTTGTCAGGCTCCATGATGAATCAGACAGCCTCAGGTGACGCTGACCAAAAAAGTACACAATGGATTCCATCTGCTTCTGGTGGTCACAAATCTGCAGAATCAGAGAGCTGAACCTCCAGGAGAGGAAGTCCTTCACCTTCTGGGGGGGCGGAGACACTGCATGAAAGGGGGGGGGGGGGAATACAAAACCACATCAGGAAGTAAATTGATAATATTCCCTATATATATATATATATCATTATTATTCACAATAAATATACATTTTATATGGATGTGAAACCATTTCCAGGTTTGTCAATGTCCCAGAGACACCCCCCCGAGACACCCCCCCAAAAGACACCCCCCAGAGACGTATCTAGTGAAAATGGCGCCTATGGCAAGCACTGAAACTGCACCCCTGTCAAAACATTTGAAACTCATCTTTCAGATAACCTAAAGGGGGTGTCGTTAGAGTCTCAGATGAAAGAAGGAGAAGGGAAAGAAAGGATAGAAGGATAGCAGGCCCAGATCCTAGACCACAATAGCAATACAGTATGTGTATTCCAGAAAGTTTAATAATCAGCAGATAAAGATACTCCAAACACCATCCCCCTAGACAGATCCCATCAGATACAAGAGATGTTTAGAGAATGTGCAGACATGGTGCAGGAGACAGTCAGATACTGCAGACATTAAACAGGAGATCAGAGACTGCAGTTTCTGTCTTACTAACAGTCCATTTGCCAAGCATAGTTAGTAAGACCATAAATGGTTAATAAGTCTGTGAAGATCCAAGCCTGACCAGCCTAAATTCTGAAAGTCAATATAAAAACAAACAAATCATGCAGAGCACACTGGACTTTGGCACCAATAGCTCTTTAGAAACAGCTGCAAATCATGATGAACACTGTCACACTTTTGGGTCTTCCAGAAGTCTAATCATTATCAGTGTGCTCACCTGTCCTGTGTGCAGTGTAAAGAGAAGAGCAAAGGGAATCATTTCCTAACCAGTGTGAGCATTGGCTGATCTGCATATAGGACAAGAGAGCTGCTGCTTAGACATCTGCAGCTGGCATTTTGTGTGTGTGACATAGTGTGTGATAAAGAGGATGGAGGAGCGCTGATTCTCTCTAGGTGTCACATAAACAATGGAAGCCCCTCCTTTTATCAGCTCTATAATGAGCTCCCACCTTCTCCAGCCATCACATTATCTAGCAGAGCTCCATCCCTTCCTCCCTCTTACAGTCAGCCTGTATTGCTCACCCTTTCTTCTGCTTGATGGTGTCAGGTGTCCTTCAGTGCAGCCCAGGATACAGCGTCCCCCCCTCCTCCTGGGCACAGTGCTGATGCTCCCAGAGAGCGTTCTCTGAGTAATAGACACATGAGGGCTGAGGGAACCAGCAGCATACAGCAGGTGGTGGCCATCTTTCTTGTCATGTGATGGCAGTCAGCTGACACCTGTGAGGGCGGAACCTTCTGTATCCCGGGCACTGCTATCTTTTTAGCTTGTAGCTGGCTGTTAGCATACTGTGTGGGCGGCGCCAGGTGATGACGAGCCGGAGCAGTTCATGTTTTTTAGAGGGGGGGGGGGGATCTGACAACTCGACCCAGTCCATCCTTGCCTGGGACAAAAACAATTTTTAGGGAAACTACCCAGGATGGCCACAGCCCAGAAATGTCCTAGCAAAATTTTGACTGTTGGCAGGTATGCCCTGGAAAGTGCCTTGCTGCCCAGCCACTCACCAGTGCCCCCAGCAGGTGGCACCCATGGCACTTGCCATATCTGCCATACCCTAGATACCCCACTGTGCAGGAGGTATGTATATCCTTATAGATAACCCCTATGGCAGTAGTTTAGAAAGGATGCCATTGGGTTTACATCCACTTTAACAAATTTATTCAGAACCATTACTTAACCACTTGCTTACTGGGCACTTAAACCCCCCTCCTGCCCAGACCATTTTTCAGCTTTTAGCACTGTCACTCTTTGAATGACAATTGCGCGGTCATACAACACTGTACCCAAATGACATTTTTATCATTTTTTTTTCCTGTTTCCTGTTAAAAAAAATGTAAAAAGACCAAATTTTTTTTTTTACATTTGAGTATATTTTGTTATTCGGTTTTGCAAACAGGTAATTTTTCTCCTTCATTGATGTACGCTGATGAGGCTGCACTGATGGGCACTGATAAGGCGGCACTGATAGGTGGCATTGGTGGGCACTGAGAGGTGGCACTGATGGGCACTGATAGGTGGCAGTGATCGGAACTGATGGGTGGCAGTAATGGGCACTGATGGGTGGCACTGATTGGCACCACTGGTGGTCATTGATAGGTGGCACTCATGGGCATTAATAGGTGGCACTGATTGCTGGCACTGTTATGCACTGGTGGGCACAGATGAGATGGCCGTACCTCTTCCTCTTCGGGACCGATGTCCCTTGCACAGAAGTCATGATCATCTTTCTTTTCTCCTTGCACTGTTAGCGTAAGGAGAAAAAAAATGATTACCGATCTTCTGTTTACAACACATGATCAGCTGTCATTGGCTGACAGCTGATCACGTGGTAAGGGGCCGGGATCTCATTGACTCGGTGATCACAGCTCGCACCCTGCAGGGGGAGCGTGCAGAGAGGAGGACATCTATTGACGGCCTCCCGGCAAAGTAGGTCCGCGCTGTAGTCATTCGGCTATAGCGCGGATCTGAAGGGGTTAATAAGCTTACCTGTAGGTACAAGAAAAAAAAAAAGGACTCGAAAGACACACCCTTTATGTAAATATGTGATGTCTTGCCTTCTTCCTATGGATACGGACCTGACATTATTTGTAGACTCTTTGCTGCCCCCCGCTGGTAACTGAGCCATGATCTGAGTGGGTACACTGCACATAGATGGGCCTTGTCCCTCTATGTATCAATTATAGATGGTCATTTTTCAGTATAGCAGGGTGACAGACAAAACCTGGTGGGTAGTTACTGACTATTAACTACTTCCAGCCCAAGCATACTCTGGCACTCCTTTTCTACGTGTATTTTTGCTAGAAAATTACTCAGAACCTCCAAATATATAAATATATATATATATATATATATATATATATATATATATATATATATATATATTTAACAGAGACCCTAGGGAATTAAATGGTGGTCATTGCAATTTTTTACATCACACAGCAATTTTTTTTAAACACATTCATGAAAGAAAAAAAAAAAAAAAAAAAAAACACTAAAGTTACCCCAATTTTTTTTTTTTTAATAATGTGAAAGATGGTGTTACGCCAAGTAAATAGATACCGAACATGACACGCATTAAAATTGAGCGCACTCGTGGAATGGCGCTAAAGCTTCTTCGGTACTTAAAAATCTCTGGTTTTAAAATGTTTACAGGTTACCAGTCTAGAGTTACAGAGGATGCCTAGTGCTAAAATTATTGCTCTCCGTCTAGCGATCGCAGCGATACCTCACATGTGTGGTTTGAACGCTGTTTACAAAAGCGGGCGCGACCTATGTATGCGTGATGGAGATGCTCTCCACAATACTTCCGAGTATCGTGGGGAGCATACACCTCTCCCACCAAGGTGCGTGCTCTCCACAATACCCGGAAGTGACGTGTGTGGGTCACCAACAGCTGAATACCCAGGAAGTAACCAGGCGCAGCGGTCCCCGTTAACGCAGGTGTTCCCTCGGTACTGGCAGTTGGCGTCTCCATCACGGTTTACGTTTATTTTGTAAGGGGGCCATGTTAAAGATTTAAATAAATGGGACTATGCTACAGTATGTGAACCTTATTTTCTCTACATGACCCTGCTACCTTTGGAGCTGCTCTTACCTTACATAAACACAGTTAACCAGTGGATGTTCTTAAAGGGGTTGTAAAGGTTCATGTTTTTTCACCTTAATGCATCCTATGCATTAAGGTGAAAAAACATCCGACAATACCGGCCACCCCGGGCCCCCCATTTTACTTACCTGAGCCCGTTCACCTGCTGCGCTCGCCCCCGATTTCCTGTTCGCCGCTCAGCCTGGCCGTTGATTGGCTAGAGTGGATGGATTAAAAGCAGCGCAGCCATTGGCTCGCGCTGCTGTCAATCACATCCAATGACGCGGCGCACCGGGGGCAGGGCCGAGTGATACAGTCAGCGGCTATAGCCCCCGGCTGTATCACGGGAGCGCGCCCGCAAGAACTAAACACCATGCGAGAGAGCTCCCATGAAGGCACTTAGTTCTTGTGGGGAGGAGCTGAGACAGCCGCTGAGGGACCCCAGGAGACCAGGTTCTGGGCCACTCTGTGCAAAACGAGCTGCACAGTGGAGGTAAGTATAACATGTTTGTTATTTAAAAAAAATAAAAAAATTACCTTTACAACCCCTTTAAGAAGTGGAGGCATAAAGCTATATTCTGAATCCTCAATTTTACCAGTTTTATGGTAAGTTTATCCCCAAAGGGGACTGTTTCTTTTCACGTGGTGACGATCTTGGGGTTTTGGTGTATGGATTGATGAACTTTCTTATCTCCATCCTAAGAAAACTTGTGTTCTTCTCACTTGAAACCACTTCTATGGACTATTTTTGTTCATTCACATATCCTAATACTTAATGTGTACAAGAAATTGTTTCTAAATGTCATAAGAAATTTAAAGTGACATAAGCGCTGCTATGATGTTTTAACGGTTGCAATTTTTTTGCATTTTTTATTTTCATCATTTGTTTTAAATATTTTATTCTTTTTTATTTCTTTATTCTTATTAATCTTTTCATGTGACACTGAAGAAATGACACTTTGCTACAATGTAAAGTAGTGAGTGTACAGCTTGTATAACAGTGTAAGTTTGCTGTCCCCTCAAAATAACTCAACACACAGCCATTAATGTCTAAACCGCTGGCAACAAAAGTGAGTACACCCCTAAGTGAAAATGTCCAAATTGGGCCCAATTAGCCATTTTCCCTCCCGGTGTCATGTAACTTGTTAGTGTTACAAGGTCTCAGGTGTGAATGGGGAGCAGGTGTGTTAAATTTGGTGTTATCGCTCTCACTCTCTCATACTGGTCACTGGAAGTTCAACATGGCACCTCGTGGCAAAGAACTCTCTGAGGATCTGAAAAAAAGAATTGTTGCTCTACATAAAGATGGCCTAGGCCAGTGATGGCGAACCTTGGCACCCCAGATGTTTTGGAACTACATTTCCCATGATGTTTAAATACACTGCAGAGTGCATGAGCATCATGGGAAATGTAGTTCCAAAACATCTGGGGTGCCAAGGTTGACCATTACTGGCCTAGGCTATAAGAAGATTGCCAAGACCCTGAAACTGAGCTGCAGCACAGTGGCCAAGACCATACAGCGGTTTAACAGGACAGGTTCCGCTCAGAACAGGCCTCGCCGTGGTCGACCAAAGAGGTTGAGTGCACGTGCTCAGCATCATATCCAGAGGTTGTCTTTGGGAAATAGACGTATGAGTGCTGCCAGTCTGTGTCATTTCAAAATAAGAATATAGTTAGAACAATACAAATTAAGTTAAGTTTAATTTGATAATTTAATATGCAATAATAAACCACAGCATTTGCATCAGTTTCTGCAACAATAATCCCCAGCAATGTTGTTAGCTTATGTAATAACCCCCAGCATTGATGGGATTGTCTGCAATCCCCATTATGAACTAGCTGGCGTGCTTAACTCTCTGAGTTGAGGCTAATTAACCATTTGAGCTCTAAAATATTTTATCCCCTTCATGGCCAGTCCATTTTTTGCTATATAGAATTGCGCTACTTTAACTTGTGTAGTATGGCCCCTCGGGGACTGCTTGGATTTACCTGCTCATCTGCATCGCCATGACCCTGCAAACATTCCAACCCACCTGACACTCTGGGTTCAGACATCATTGCAACACCTTTAAGTAATAAGACAACGCTCAGTGTTTATATTCTATTAACGTTTACTGGAATACTTCAGTTAAGATATTGTTGTAAGAAAGGTAATGGTTCTACTGAGCTTTGAATAACAGCATAAGCTCAGTAGAATGCTTCCACAAGAAATGCCAGTTAAGACAATTGGCAAACACAGAATACTATATACACATATGTACAATGGCGCAACACTAAGTCATAACCTTAAAAGGATAAGTAAAGTTAAGCATCATTTCTGACAATACTTCTAGACAGAGAAACCCAGGCCGGCCTGTTTAAACTGTGTTCCTAATGAGAGATTAAGCTAAACATGGATGGTGTAAGGGCCCCTTAAGCAGAAATGACAGAATGTCCCCGTTTCAAATCTGTTGGTCTTCACCGGCAGTCGGAGGTCATTACTATTTCCAATAAAGTGTAGAGGCAGAGTGGTGTTGTATCTTGTGATGACTGTGGCTACAGATGCCCATGTAGTGTTCAGGTAGAAGTGCAGTGAAGTGTTCCCAAAGTAAAGCTGTCTGTACATAATGTCCCAGTAAACAACCAACGAAAGGTTTGCAAAGGTGGGCAATTGCCCTCTCACCAATGACCAGGCCAATTCAGCACCTTCCAGATACCGATTTACGGATAGATATCCTGGCTGCAGACCCGCTAGTGATGATCACCCGATACAGAGCCAATAACGTGGGTTGCTACACTGTCGAGTTGGTGTTGTTCAGATGTATGCTAATTCTGGATACTGCGTGGTAGGCCGCGACCTCACTCTCCGTATACGGAGAGGTCCATCCACACACAAGACCCACGAGGAAGACAGAGTGGGGTGGGTCTCTGGTTTCTTTTATAGCTCTTCCCAGCAATCTCCTTGATGGTAGCAAAGATCCCTGGGATATGTGGTCTGGGTGTATAGTCATGCAAGGGAACAGCCATCTGAAAGAACTACCAATCCCACAATCCCTTTGGCTAGGCTCACAAATATGATGTCAGTTTAGTAACGCTGGGCACTAGGGGGATAAATCATATACAGATAAGGTATGGAATAACTATTCATTGCAATTGTGGTCCACATTGCTACACTTGTAATTGAGCGTTTTTTTATACTAGTATTGGCTGCGATCAGTGACTTATAGTGGGACTGTGATAGTGACACTTTGTGGGAACTGACTAACTGCCACTGACATCACCAGTGACACTTATCAGTGCTAATAATATACACGCTCATTGTAAAAATGACACTGTCTGGGAAGGGGTTAACATCAGGGACAATCAAGGGGTTAATTGTGTGCCTAACAATATGTAATGTGCGCTGCTTTTTACAACTGATAGATCTGTTTCTTATTGCTGCTTTGCATGGAAAAGAAAAAAAAGCTATTTTTCCCTCTGTACAGAGCTCTGTGTTGATTGTCAACCCAGGGCTCTGGGCTGTGATTTGACACAGCCGGTCAGCAGGTCCCAGCCATGAATCATTGGCTGGGATCTGCTGACAGACGCCCACTGTGTACAATCACAGGGGAGTAAATAATTTGAACACTTGTGCTACTAATGCTGCACAAAGGGGTTAATTAGCTGCCACTAGTCACTAATGCATCAGTGACAGTACATAAACCATCATGCTGCATATTACAGAAATACCATTTGTGATTGATTAACCTCCCCTTAGCCCCATTCAAAGAGTTCATTAACTACTCTTCAGATGGCAATCTGCTTACTTGTGTAATCTGTGATGCACTGCTTGGTTCCTCCTCCTCTAGTTCGCAGCTCCTCTGTGCTCTCCTCAGTGACGTCACTAGGGTTGGTGTCACCTGGTGTGGTAAAACATGGTGTCACCCCCCCTTAATAATTAAATAACCTACCCCCTCGCCACAGTGCTCTGACCTGATGCTGTGGAGTGACAGCAGTAGACACTGGGCAAGCTAGCGGATCAGGATCTCTTCTGTCTAGCCTGCCACAGTACCCTGCAGGGTGTTGGGCAGGCTAGTTTTGGGCCGGCAGCGCATGGTCACGGTGCGCACCCTATATACACGTGCTGTCAATGATGGGGGTGACACCATCGCGGTCGGATATCAAAGTAGATGGAATCCCTGTACCCAGAGGAGATGGCGGTCCTTGTCCCCAGGGAATATGGGGTCCCTGTCCCCAGAGGAGATGGTGGTCCCTGTCCCCATGAAATATGGGGTTCCTGCTCCCAGGGGGGCTGGTGATCCCTGTCCCCAGGGTATATAGGGGCTCCTGTCCCCAGGGAATTTGGGGCTCCTGTCCCCAGAGGAGATGGGGTTCCTGTCCCTAGAGGAGATGGGGTTCCTGTCCCTAGAGGAGATAATGGTCCCTGTCCCTAGAGGAGATAGTGGTCCCTGTCCCCAGAGGAGATGGGGTGGGGTATGGAATGGTGTATGGGGGAGATGGGGTTGTCTCACTCAGGTTGATGCAGTGCAGTGCTAGATCTCGGCCAGCATAGTCTAGCTGCCCTCCAAGCACTTGTTCATGGTTGCTTCTGTTACCTCCAGCAGCACAGAGAGGACGATCAGCATTGGAAGCTGCTTCTTCACTCCATGGGCTCTCTGAGAGAGTTCTCTGCCTGAAGGGGTGGGGGGACTGGGAGACAAGCCTGTGATGTCCTCCAGTAAGCCTGCTCACACAGGGCTGCACTAGTGTGCTGGAAGTTTGTCCGGCACAGGAGGGCTCTGTCTAAAAGAGGAAATGGATGTGACTTGGTGGGTCCCAGGACTGGGAAAGACACTAGACTAAGCAGCATTCTATAGGGCAGGAGAGAGGGGCCAGCCGAGGATTCTGATGGAGACTGAATAGTGGCTGCTGAAAGCTAGAGGAGTGCCTGTCAGTATACCCTGCTTGTTAGGACATGTGGGACTGGTGTCACCCGGGGGCCCACCCCCCATTCCCCCATAGCGACGCCACTGGCTCCTCTCCCATACCATCTCCCGGCCGGCCTCTCAGTGATATCATGCTGACCGGGACTAGGAAGCGACTGTCGGGCGGAGATTACTCCACCTGACAGGGAGGTGAAGGGCGGGGCTAGTCTTAGGCTTGTGCCGGGTACAGGAGCGCACTTGGCACATTGCAGCTATTAGCTCTGTAGCGTGGCTGATGTGTGCAGACAGTCAGTGTACTCTTTCATTCCAGTTTTAGCAGCACACTGTCAGGAACTTCTCCTGTGCCCCTCTTCCTCCTGTAAATGGTGCCGCCCAGGGCATACGCCCCTTCTGCCCCCCTTGTACTGTTCCTGGGAGAGAGAGCGCACAGGCTCTGGTGCAACACCTTTATTAAAGGAGAGGCATGTTGAGTGTTTTTCAGAGCTCGCTTTTTGTCACAAAGTTTTAAAAATTGAAAAAATAAAAATAAAATTTTAAAAAATGTCCTTGTCTTTCTTCATTTTCCAAAACAAACTAGAGCTGCAAAATTCTCACCATGCTTCTTGGCAAATACCTTGGTGTCTACTTTCCATAATGGGGTCATTTGGAGGGTTGTGCTATCTTGACATTTCAGGGCCTCCGAAACTGTGATAGGTAGTGAGGAAGTGAAATCACCATTTTACGCCCTCAGAAATCCTGAAGGCGGTGATTGGTTTTCGGGGTCCCGTACGCGGCTAGGCTCCCAAAAAGTCTCACACATGTGGTATCCCCATACTCAGGAGAAGCAGCTGAATGTATTTTGGGGTGTAATTCCACATATATCCATGGTATGTTAGAGCAATATATCATTTAGTGACAACTTTGTAAAAAAATAAAAAAACAATAAATAAAAAAGAAAATAAATAAAAGGCTTGTCATTTTCCCGAAACTTGTGGCAAAGTATAAAATATTGCATGGACTCAACCTGCCTCTCAGCACATAGCGTGGTGTGTCTACGTCCAAAAATGGGGCCATTTGGGGCGGGGGGGGGGGGGGGGGGGGGTTGTGCTATCTGAGCATTTCATGGCCTCCGAAACTGTGATAGGTAGTGAGGAAGGGAAATCACCATTTTACGCCCTTAGAAAGCATGAATGCGGTAATGGTCTGGGAGCCTCTGTCACGGATTACACACGCCCACGGCGACTAGGTAACCACGACGTGTGTTCCGTTACGGGGGTATATGAGGAACTAAGGGAATAAGGGGGAACTTATGCTGAGCATGTAAGACTGGCTGTGGTACTTTCACAGCCTGCACTACCTTTGGCCACCACTAGAGGGAGACTCCACTCTAATCCAGCTAGCTGACCACACACAGGCAGATACGAATCTTACATACAATCTGGTGCACTGTAAGGGTTTGGGAGCAGTCTAGCAATTACTATACACTTCTAGGGTTCCTCCAGCTATCTTGTAAGCTTGAACCCCTGTGTTAATCACTCTTCCCACTGTCCCCACACCCACACACGACACACAATAAACGATAGCCTGCCACCACCCAACAGTTTGTCCGCAGACTGGTCTGCTGAGCCACCACACACACAGATCTCCGTCTGGCAGATCTGTTAGCGTACAATCTGCATGCAATCTGCCAACACACAGTGCAATTGCATACCAATTGGTACGTAACTTAGACCGAGTATTTAGGCACTAAAATACAACAACCTCTCCAGAGATATGAGTCCTAGCTTAGTACACAGAAGTCACTTATTAATTTTATCATTTAATATCCCGAAAGTGGGTAGTGCATAAAACATATACAAAGAAAAAGAAGTTACCAAAAAAGATAAAAAAGTAAAGAAAGACACACAAATTGGCAATTTGCTATGAAAATAAAAAGGGATAAAAACAGAAATAAACTTTACCCAAGTCTATCCTCTTTGTAGAAGCATACTGGAACATGTGGGAACTCCCCAGTTTCGAACTGGCTTCAGGGAAGAACGATGTCCATATCTCAGGCTACCCTATTTATTGAAATATGGATGTGGGCTGGATTTTAGCCCCTGGCCAATCAACCCTGGGGGGTGTTCCTGTCTCAGCCCACAGAATGTTTTGTATTCTGAATTTACTAGAGTGGAATTAGCCCAGAACGGCGCTGATTACTGGGTTATGGACAGGATTTCCGATACCAGCGCATCAGTCCGATTGCGACAGTACCAATCACTGCCTGCCTGCCGCAATCAGGCGCCATATAACAGTTTTGTGTGGTTCTCCAGGATTCCACACCTGCTAAACATACAGAGTTACATGTACACGTAACCCATCATGTGTACGATCAAAAGGAATTATTTTAATCTCTCTGACGCTAATATTTTAACTTTTATGAGAGATAAACTAGGTTCCTTAGATCTGTTGATATTAATCAAAGATTACAGACTGACTGGGGCCTTGCACATGCCCCCTGCGGATCAGTGTAGCCAAAATGACTAGAAGTTTTCTTTGTAAGCCTCAGGATGGTGGCAATCTGTTTACTCTAATGGGAACTTTTATTGGCATCTAGTGTCACTTCATCCAAGAAAAAACTGTCTCTGTCATTTTCAAATGCTAATGAAAGAACATATGTGCATGACTGGCATAGAATACTATATTTTTAATAACCCAGAATTAAACTACATCTACAATTACACTACTTCTACAGATCACACCACATCTTGTTAAGGCAAAACTATCCTACTCTTACATTTTCATTACAGCCACCACCCGCAAGCTAGAGGCCGCGTCAGGGTGAAAGGACTCCTTTTCGGTGGTAATGATCTGTGAGACTCCACCCGCGAGCTAGAGGCAGCGTCAGGGTGAAGGGACTCCTTTTTGTTGGTAATGGTCTGGGAGCTTCGAGTAAGAAATGAATTAATGAAAATAGATAACAGGTCCATTAAAAAAGGGGAAGTGTCCATTGATTTTTACTGAAAAATAAGGTCATTGTTTAGTGTTGCAACAAAAACAAAATCTGGCCTCCTCCAACCCTTATAGCCGGTCAGTGCCTCTCCTTTTTCAGTGGTAATGGTGTGGGAGCCTTCACCTGAGAGCTAGAGGTTGGCTCAGAATGAAGGGACTCCTTTTCAGTGGTAATTGTCTGGGAGCCTCCATCCGCGAGCTAGAGGCCGCGTCAGGGTGAAGGGACTCCTTTTCGCAGGTAATTGTCTGGGAGCCTCCACCCGCGAGCTAGAGGCTGCGCAGGGTGAAGGGACTCCTTTTCGGTGGTAATTGTCTGGGAGCCTCCACCCGCGAGCTTGAGGCCGCGTCAGGGTGAAGGGACTCCTTTTCGGTGGTAATTGTCTGGTAGCCTCCAACCACAATCTAGAGGCCACGTCAGGGTGAAGGGACTCCTTTTCAGTGGTATTTGTCTGGGAGCCTCCACCCACGAGCTAGAGGCCGCGTCAGGGTGAAGGGACTCCTTTTCGGTGGTAATTGTCTGGGAGCCTCAACCCACAAGCTAGAGGCTGCGTCAGGGTGAAGGGACTCCTTTTCGGTGGTAATTGTCTGGGAGCCTCCACCCGCAAGCTAGAGGCCCCGTTTAGTATTGCAACAAAAAAAAAAATCCAGCCTCCTCCACCCCTTATAGCCGGCCAATGCTTCCCCTTTTTCAGTGGTAATGGTCTGGGAGCCTTCACCTGAGAGCAAGAGGCCTCGTCAGGGTAAAGGGACTCCTTTTCGGTGGTAATTGTCTGGGAGCCTCCACCTGCAAGCTAGAGGCCGCGTCAAGGTAAAGGGACTCCTTTTCGGTGGTAATAGTCTGGGAGCCTCCACCCGCGAGCTAGAGGCCGCCTCAGGGTGAAGGGACTCCTTCTCGGTGGTAATTGTCTGGGAGCCTCCACCCACAAGCTAGAGGCACCATTTAGTGTTGCAAAAAAAAAAAATCCAGCCTCCTCCACCCCTTATAGCCGGCCTCTCCTTTTTCAGTGGTAATGGTCTGGGAGCCTTCACCTGAGAGCAAGAGGCCACGCCGGGGTGAAGGGACTCCTTTTCGGTGGTAATTGTCTAGGAGCCTCCACCGGCAATCTAGAGGTAGGATCAGGGTGATGGGACTCCTTTTCGGTGGTAATGGTCTGGGAGCCTCCAGTAAGAAATGAATTAATGAAAATAGATAACAGGTCCATTAAAAAAGGGGGAGTGTGCATTGATTTTTACTTAAAAATAAGGTCATTGTTTAGAGTTGCAGCAAAAAAAAAAAATCTACCCCTTATAGCCGGCCAATGCCTCTCCTTTTTCAGTGGTAATGGTCTGGGAGCCTTCACCCGAAAGCTAGAGGCTGGGTCAGAATGAAGGGACTCCTTTTCTGTTGTAATTGTCTGGGAGCCTCTACCCGCAAGCTAGAGGCTGCGTCAGGGTGAAGGGACTCCTTTTCGGTGGTAATTGTCTGGGAGTCTCCACCCGCGATCTAGAGGCCGCGTCAGGGTGAAGGGACTCCTTTTCGGTGGTAATTGTCTGGGAGCCTCCACCCGTAAGCTAGAGGCCGTGTCAAGGTGAAGGGGCTCCTTTTCAGTGGTAATTGTCTGGGAGCCTCCAACCGCGAGCTAGAGGCTGCGTTTAGTGTTGCAAAAAAAAAATCTGGCCTCCTCCACCCCTTATAGCCGGCCAATGCCTTTCCTTTTTCAGTGGTAATGGACTGGGAGCCTTCACCTGAGAGCAAGAAGCCACGTCAGGGTGAAGGGACTTCTTTTCGGTGGTAATTGTCTGGAAGCCTCCACCCACGAGCTAGAGGCCGCGTCAGGGTGAAGGGACTGCTTTTCGGTGGTAATTGTCTGTGAGCCTCCACCCGCAAGCTAGAGGCTGCGTCAATGTGAAGGGACTCCTTTTTGGTGGTAATTGTCTGGGAGCCTCTACTCGCAAGCTAGAGGCCCCATCAGGGTGAAGGGACTCCTTTTTGGTGGTAATTGTCTGGGAGCCTTCACCTGAGAGCAAGAGGCCGCGTCAGAGTGAAGGGACTCCTTTTCGGTGGTAATTGTCTGGGAGCCTCCACCCGAGAGCTAGAGGCCACGTCAGGGTGAAGAGACGCCTTTTCGGTGGTAATTGAGAGCCTCCACCCGTGAGCTAGAGGCCGCCCTCCTCCACCCCTCATAGCCGGCCAATGCCTCTCCTTTTTAAGTGGTAATGGTTTGGCTAGAAGCCGCGTCAGTGTGAAGAGACTCCTTTTCGGTGGTAATTGTCTGGGAGCCTCCACCTGCGAGCTAGAGGCCACGTCAGGGTGAAGGGACTCTCTTTTGGTGGTAATTGTCTGGGAGCCTCCACCCGCGATCTAGAGGCCGCGTCAGGCTGGAGGGACTCCTTTTCGGTGGTAATTGTCTGGGAGCCTCCACTCGCAAGCTAGAGGCCGCATCAGGGTGAAGGGATTCCTTTTCGGTGATCATGGTCTGGGGCCTCCACCTGCTATCTAGAGGCCGCGTCAGGGTGAAGGGAATCCTTTTCGGTGGTAATTGTCTGGGAGCCTCCATCTGCGAGCTAGATGCCGCGTTTAGTGTTGCAACAAAAAAAAAATCCTGCCTCCTCCACCCCTTATTGCCGGCCAATGCCTCTCCTTTTTCGGTGGTAATGGTCTGGGAGCCTCCACCCACGATCTAGAGGCTGCGTCAGGCTGGAGGGACTCCTTTTCGGTGGTAATTGGCTGGGAGCCTCCGTTCGCAAGCTAGAGGCCTCATCAGGGTGAAGAGACTCCTTTTCAGTGGTAATTGTCTGGGAGCCTCCACCCTCGAGCTAGAGGCCGCGTCAGCGTGAAGGGACTCCTTTTCATTGGTAATTGTCTGGGAGCCTCCACCCACGACCTAGAGGCAGCGTTAGGGTGAAAGGACTCCTTTTCAGTCCTAATTGTGTGGGAGCCTCCACCCGTGAGCTAGAGGCCGCGTCAGGGTGAAGGGACTCCTTTTCGGTGGTAATTGTCCGGGAGCCTTCACCCGCGAGCTAGATGCCACATTTAGTGTTGCAACAAAAACAAAATCCGGCCTCCTCCACCCCTTATAGCCGGCCTATGCCTCTCCTTTTTCGGTGGTAATTGTCAGGGAGACTCCACCCGCGAGCTAGGGGCTGCATCAGGCTGAAGGGATTCCTTTTCGGTAGTAATTGTCTGGGAGCCTCCACCCGCGATCTAGAGGCCGCGACAGAGTGAAGGGACTCCTTTTCAGTGGTGATTGTCTGGGAGCCTCCACCCACGAGCTAGAGGCCACGTCAGGGTGAAGGGACTCCTTTTTGGTGGTAATTCTCTTGGAGCCTCCACCTGCGAGCTAGAGGCCGCGTCAGGGTGAAGGGACTCCTTTTCGGTGGTATTTGTCTGGGAGCCTCCACCCGTGAGCTAGAGGCCATGTCAGGGTGAAGGGACTCTTTTTCGGTGGTAATTGTCTGGGAGCATCCACCCGCGAGCTAGCGGCCGCGTCAGGGTGAAGAGACTCCTATTCAGTGGTAATTGTCTGGGAGCCTCCACCCACGAGCTAGAGGCCGCGTCAGGGTGAAGGGACTCCTTTTCGGTGGTAATTGGGAGCCCCCACCCGCGAGCTAGAGGCCGCATCAGGGTGAAGGCACTCCCTTTTGGTGGTAATTGTCTGGGAGCCTGAACCCGCGAGCTAGAGGTCGCGTCAGGTTGAAGGGACTCCTTTTCGGTGGTAATTGTCTGAGAGCCTCCACCCGCGAGCTAGAGGCCGCGTTTAGTGTTGTAACAAAAAAAAAAATCCGGCCTCCTCCACCCCTTATAGTCGACCAATGCCTCTCCTTTTTCGGTGGTAATGCTCTGGGAGCCTTCACCTGAGAGCTAGAGACTGGGTCAGAATGAAGAGACTTCTTTTCCGTAGTAATTGTCTGGGATCCTCCACCCGCAAGCTAGAGGCAGCGTCAGGGTGAAGGGACTCCTTTTCGGTGGTAATGGTCTGGGAGCCTCCACCCATGGGCTAAAGGCAGCGTCAGGGTGAAGGGACTCCTTTTTGGTGATAATGGTCTGGAAGCCTCCAGTAAGAAATTAATTAATGAAAATAGATAACAGGTCCATTAAAAAAGGGGGAGCGTGTATTGATTTTTACTGAAAAATAAGGTCATTGTTAAGTGTTCCAACAAAAAAAAAAATCCTGCCTCCTCCACCCCTTACAGCCGGCCAATGCAGCTCCTTTTAAAGTGGTAATGGTCTGGGAGCCTTCACCTGAGAGCTAGAGGTTGGGTCAGAATGAAGGGACTCCTCTTCGGTGGTAATTGTCTGGGAGCCTCAACCCGTGATCTAGAGGCTGCGTTTAGTGTTGCAACATGGTGAAGGGGCTCCTTTTCGGTGGTAATGGTCTGGAGTATATTTTTTTTCCCTGGCATTATATACAATAAGCAGGAAATATAAAAAAAACATACATATTGGTATACTGTACATTACCCATGTTGTTCTTGAAGCATGTAAAAAGAGAAAGGTGGTACATTACTGGACAAACATTCAGATTCCTCCATTTCGATGAAACCTCACGAAAGCATGAATATTGAAGACAAGATCTTCGGATGGTGAAGCGAATGCCCGGCACAATGGGCAAGTGGGGCTTTGTCGAAGCCATCTGTTAATACAGTCAGAATGAAACGTGTGAGAACATGATAATGTTCGGGTGTCCTCTGCATTATACTCACCAAGGCAGATAGAACAGGTAGGCTGCTCCACTGCCAGTGGTCTCTGTGGCGCTGGGTGTTGTTCAGCATTCCTGTCTCCGGGAGAACGGCTCCTGTTTGCTGCCTCCTCCCGTCTCCTCCGACATTGTCTTCTTGTCCTCCTGTGAGCAATTGGATCCTCTCCGCCCTCCTGACGGGATCGCCTTCCACAGGACCGACGCCGTGAAGCTCGTGGCATGGTGGTGGTGACTGATGCCGGTGTACCTAAAAAAAAACAAAAAATTTTTAATAGTAATAATATTAGTAATATATACAATAATAGTAAGATAGCAATATATTTGAATAAAAAACGCTAATAATCCCAGGAGACACAATCTGACGATGTGACTCGGTCAGCTCCCAGTGCAGGAATGTTTTGAAACTACAGTCCGGTTTGAACCGGTTTGCAGCCCACTGTGACATCACACACCTCATACCAGCTGCCACTTTTCAGGCCTGGAAACTTTGACTGGGAATACCTCGGTCATGTAACACTGTAGCCAAATACATTTTATATCATTTCATAGATTTTACATATAATTAAACTGTACTATGGTCATTTTAATGGCTGGGTATGCTGGGCATAATTATCAGTATCTGATCTTATTTTGTATGTGTGGACCCTGCATAGTACCACTTCTCTTGTCCCCTATGCTGGGTGTCATTCTCAATATCTCTTCTTATTCTGTATGGATGGACCCTGCACAGTACCACTTCTCTTGTCCCGTATGCTGGGTGTCATTCTCAGTATCTGTTCTTATTTTGTATGTGTGGACCCTGCACAGTACCACTTCTCTTGTCCTGTATGCTGGGTATAATTCTCAATATCTCTTCTTATTCTGTATGGATGGACATAGTACCACTTCTCTTGTCCCGTATGCTGGGTGTTATTCTCAGTATCTCTACTTATTCTGTATGGATGGACCCTGCACAGTACCACTTCTCTTGTCCCCTATGCTGGGTGTCATTCTCAGTATCTGTTCTTATTTTGTATGTGTGGACCCTGCACAGTACCACTTCTCTTGTCCCATATGCTGGGTATAATTCTTAATATCTCTTCTTATTCTGTATGGATGGACATAGTACCACTTCTCTTGTCCTGTATGCTGGGTGTCATTCTCAGTATCTCTACTTATTCTGTATGGATGGACCCTGCACAGTACCACTTCTCTTGTCCCGTATGCTGGGTGTCATTCTCAGTATCTGTTCTTATTTTGTATGTGTGGACCCTGCACAGTACCACTTCTCTTGTCCTATATGCTGGGTATAATTCTCAAAATCTCTTCTTATTCTGTATGGATGGACTCTGCACAGTACCACTTCTCTTGTCCCGTATGCTTTGTGTCATTCTCAGTATCTGTTCTCATTCTGTATGTATGGACTCTCCACAGTACTACTTCTGTTGTCCCGTATGCTGGGTGTTTTTTCCAGTATCATACTTACCTAGGTGGATGTTGCATCTGTGCCCTGGCTCCTCTACATGGAGAGCCAAGCGATCAAAAACTGTTGATCCCTCGGTTCTGACAGCTCCGTGAGCAGAGAGCTGCAGACTGTCAGTCACAGCTCCCTGCTCTGCCCCCTCCTCGCTCACTGGAGCGCTGGGCTGTGGAGGGGGTGGAGTGGCCAGCTCAGGCTCTCATCGGCTCACTGAGAGGCTGATCCTGGGGGTTGGTCCAGGGACCTGGTGGATCCCGACTTCCATTGTTGTGATGACGTGGACCCTGGACCGACTTTGATGTCAGCAGACTTCAGCCCGCTCTCCACTGAAAACATGTCACAGGAGTGCTTTGGCTGTACTTCTCCTTTAAAGCCGGTTTCTCCCCTCTCCTACCCACCATCTTTCAGCTGCTGGAGGGAGAGACACAGACATGGTCAGATCCAGGGGGCTGCTGATTTCCACCCAGATTTCAGTTGTGCCACCCACCCAGGCCAGTCCTCCCTTTGATGTGATGTCTGAGTGGCTGCTGATCCCCCCCCCCACCATCGCCCGCTCCCAGAGCCAAGAAAAGGGAACGGCGTCCTGAAGCAGTGAAGAGATGGCATCGGACTGTACACAGTTTGATTACCGCCCCCCTATCTCCTCCAAGGGCTGCTCATCTCCCAGCAGCAGGAAATGTGGATGGGGGCGGTAATCACACTGTAATTGTGTACAGTCGAATGCCATCTAAGAGTGATCCTGTCTCATGTGCTGGAGGAGCGCTGTAGTGACAGGAGAGGGTGAAGGGGGGAAGGCTACAGGGGAATTATACACAATGAAGGGGGGGGGTAATTGTACAGTGGGGACGCAAAGTATTCAGACCCTCTTAAATTTTTCACTCTTTGTTATATTGCAGCCATTTGCTAAAATCATTTCGGTTCATTTTTTTCCTCATTAATGTACACACAGCACCCCATATTGACAGAAAAACACAGAATTGTTGACATTTTTGCAGATTTGTTAAAAAAGAAAAAACTGAAATATCACATGGTCCTAAGTATTCAGACCCTTTGCTGTGACACTCATATATTTAACTCAGGTGCTGTCCATTTCTTCTGATCATCCTTGAGATGGTTCTACACCTTCATTTGAGTCCAGCTGTGTTTGCTTATACTGATTGAACTTGATTAGGAAAGCCACACACCTGTCTATATAAGACCTTACAGCTCACAGTGCATGTCAGAGCAAATGAGAATCATGAGGTCAGAGGAACTGCCTGAAGAGCTGAGAGACATAATTGTGACAAGGCACAGATCTGGCCAAGGTTACAAAAAAATGTCTGCTTGCACTTAAGGTTCCTAAGAGCACAGTGGCCTCCATAATCCTTAAATGGAAGATTTTTGGGACGACCAGAACCCTTCCTAGAGCTGGCCGTCCGGCCAAACTGAGCTATCGGGGGAGAAGAGCCTTGGTGAGAAAGGTAAAGAAGAACCCAAAGATCACTGTGGCTGAGCTCCAGAGATGCAGTCAGGAGATGGGAGAAAGTTGTAGAAAGTCAACCATCACTGCAGCCCTCCACCAGTCAGGGCTTTACGACGGAGTGGCCAGACGGAAGCCTTTCCTTAGTGCAAGACACATGAAAGCCCACATGGAGTTTGCCAAAAAAAACACCTGAAGGACTCCAAGATGGTGAGAAATAACATTCTCTGGTCTGATGAGACCAAGATAGAACTTTTTGGCCTTAATTCTAAGCGGTATGTGTGGAGAAAACCAGGCACTGCTCATCAGCTGTCCAATACAGTCCCAACACTGAAACATGGTGGTGGCAGCATCATGCTGTGGAGGTGTTTTTCAGCTGCAGGGACAGGACGACTGGTTGCAATTGAGGGAAAGATGAATGCGGCCAAGTACAGGGATATCCTGGAAGAAAACCTTCTCCAGAGTGCTCAGGACCTCAGACTGGGCCGAAGGTTTACCTTCCAACAAGACAATGACCCTAAGCACACAGCTAAAATAACGAAGGAGTGGCTTCACAACAACTCCGTGACTGTTCTTGAATGTCCCAGCCAGAGCCCTGACTTAAACCCAATTGAACACCTCTGGAGAGACCTAAAAATGGCTGTCCACCAATATTTACCATCCAACCTGACAGAACTGGAAAGGATCTGCAAGGAGGAATGGCAGAGGATCCCCAAATCCAGGTGTGAAAAACTTGTTGCATCTTTCCCAAAAAGACTCATGGCTGTATTATATCAAAAGGATGCTTCTACTAAATACCAAGCAAAGGGTCTGAATACTTAGGGCCATGTGATATTTCAGTTTTTCTTTTTTAATAAATCTGCAAAAATGTCAACAATTCTGTGTTTTTCTGTCAATATGGGGTGCAGTGTGTACATTAATGAGGAAAAAAAAATGCAAGTTAGACTTACCGGTAACTTGTTTTCCAATAGGCTTTCAGGACAGCACCCGAGAGATCATGGCTCCTCCTCCCACAGGAAACACCTCATCAATTAAGTCTTTAATTGGAGTCCTCCACGTTGCCTCGTCAGTTGTTTGTAGAGAACTCCAGCCCCGGCTGCAACACATAAGCGACAGTTATATCATAGTATTACAGCAACAGCATAAAAAAAGGGCGGGTTACTGCTGTCCTGAAAGCCTATTGGAAAACAAGTTACCGGTAAGTCTAACTTGCATTTTTCCAAAACGTCTTTCAGGACAGCACCCGAGAGGATAATTGAGATTTACTCCATTTAGGGTGGGACAACAGCCTGTAAGACTTTTCTTCCAAAAGCCTGGTCCCCAGCCGTCATGAGGTCTAACCTATAATGACGGGCAAAGGTTGTCAGACTTGTCCAAGTAGCTGCCTTACAGATTTGTTCGGGGGTGGCGCCAGCTTTTTCTGCCCAACTCACCGCCGAAGCTCTTGTAGAAGATAATATATTTCACCAAAATAAATAAGAATGTTGCCATCATCCCTAATGTAAACTAGTTCATTTGAGGTTCCCCCATAGAAAAATTGGGACTTTAAAGGCAACCAGACATTATAGAAAAACAATAAGTTTAAAATTAAATGTATTTTTATTAGATCAATGTTTTAAAAGAACCAATAGTCGGTGCATGGGATTGTTGCAACCAATTGGTAGTAACAACAGTAGACAGACCATAAAATATCAGAATACAAAATAACAATAAATATGATCTCCTGGAGAAAAACTACAAGGAAGATAAGACTGTAAATATACAGACAAATTTTTTGATCTTCTCTTGAAAGGAGAAGAGAAGCCCGACGCGTTTCAGGAGTTTGTCCTTTCTTCAGGGGCTTGTTATAATAAAGGCATGTGTGTATCTATGAGAAAAAACAAATCAACAGGGTTGGACAATGCAAGGACAGGAAATAAGAGGATCATCGATGAGATAAAGAAGACAAGTTGATCAAACCCGAAAAAAAAAAAGGGGGGGGGGAAGGGAAGAAGGAGGGGGGGTAAAAAAGGTAAATAAATAAAAATGATAACCTGATGTGAAAAATTTGACCGTATTTGCTGATGAATGTTGGCTGGACAGAATTCAACAAGCTCTTGTAGAATGAGCCCAGACATTCACTGGACTCTCTTCACCTGTAAGGGAATAGGCTTCTGAGATGGCCATTCTCAACCATCTGGCAATGGTTCCTCTGGAAGCTTGTCTTCCTTTTTTATTACCGGAAAATAAAACAAATAGAGCATCTGAACATCTAAAGTCTTTAGTGTTTTCCAAGTAACTCAAGACTGCTCTTTTAACATCCAGGGTATGGAATTCTTCTTCCTTCTTACCCGATGGATTAGAACAAAAGGTAGGAAGTATTATCTCCTGAGTTTGATTCTGGACCGAAGTGACCTTCGGTAAAAAATTAGGATCCGTCTTCAGAACAATTCGGTCTGAAAAAATGGAAAAAAAATGGCTCCCTGATTGACAAGGCTTGCAGCTCACTGACTCTTCGAGCTGTTGTAACCGCCACTAAAAAAACTGTTTTCAAAGTAACCAATTTCAGGGAGGCTAATTGAATGGGTTCAAAAGGTTCCCTGGTCAGGGCCTGTAGAACAACTGATAAGTCCCATGGTGGACAGCTTTTGATCACCACTGGTCTAGACCGGGTGAGAGCTTTGAAGAATCTAATTATTGAGGGTTCTGATGAAATGGATTTTTCCAGAAAAACCCTCAGTGCAGCAACTTTAACCTTGAGGGTGCTGACCGCTAGGCCCTTGTCCGCTCCTTCTTGCAAGAATTCAAGAACAGAGGACATTTGTTTTGGTGATCTGTCAGATGCTGTGCACCAGGAGTTGAAGACCTTCCAAATTTTTGAATATATTGCTCTTGTAACCTTCTTTCTGATGGATAGAAGGGAAGCCACCAATCTATCCGAGAAACCTTTTCTCTTTAAGAGCTGTTCCTCAGTAGCCAGGCTGTGAGTTTTAGCTTTGCTACTTCCTGGTGAAGCAGAGGACCTTGTAACAGAAGGTCTTTCCTTAACGGAAGGTGCCATTATAGTTTTAGTTGCATCTGAAGAAGGGATAAAAACCAAGGCCTTTTGGGCCAGAAGGGAGTGATTAGGATCACTGTTGTATCCTCCTTCCTGATTTTTGCTATGACCCGAGGGATAAGCTGAAACGGGGGGAATGCGTAACAGAGGTGAAATTTCCAATTGTGTGCCAGAGCATCCACTCCCAGCGAGTTTTCTGGGTCGCAAAGAGATCCACTCTTGGGCGCCCCCACTTGTTCACGATCAAATGGAAGACCTCTGGATTCAATTGCCACTCCGCTTCTAATACCCGATTCCTGCTGAGGAAGTCCGCCACCCTGTTTAGGGTCCCCTTTAAGTGGACCGCGGACAAGGATAGAGTATGGAGCTCCGCCCAACCTAGAATGCTTCTTGCTAGGTTTTGTAGAACTCTGCTTCTGGTTCCCCCCTGTCTGTTTATGTAAGTCACCGCTGTGGCGTTGTCTGAGAGGATCGGAGTATGCTGTCTCTTGACTTCTTTTGCAAAGGTCAGTAAGGCTATCTCTATAGCTTTTAGATCCCTCCAATTTGAGGACCTCAGAGCATCTTTTGTGGACCACGAGCCCTGGGCCCATCGACCGTTCACATGAGCCCCCCAACCCCAGGAACTGGCATCGGTTGTTAACCTCACCTGCGTTGGGAAGGACCATAACAGGCCCTCTCAATATCTTGTCTGGTTCTTCCACCACCAAAGACTCCTTTTCACCGATGTAGGGATCTTCACTAGTGAATCTAGTGAATCCTGCTGGTGATTCCAGGTTTTTAACAGGAAACTTTGCAGAGGTCTGAAATGGAGCTTTGCCCACTGGATGGCCGGTATGGAAGAGGTCAGGGTTCCCAAAGCTGACATGACCTTCCTGATGGACAGAATTTGATTGGACTGTAGCAGTGACACCACTGGTACCAACTTTTTCTGTTTTTCCTCTGGAAGAAAAATTTTTTGTTCCAAAGAGTTGATATGGAAACCCAGGAATAACACTTCCTGTGAGGGAATCAGATTTGATTTTTGAAGGTTTAAGATCCACCCTATGGACTCTAGGTGAACATGAGCTCTGAGCAAGTTTTCTTGAAGACTTTCTCTGGTCTGAGCAAAAAACAGCAGATTATCCAGATAAGGAATAACTGAGATTCCCTCTAGACGCAGAGGTGCCAAAGCTTCGGCCATTATTTTCGTGAACACCCTTGGGGATGATGACAGACCAAACGGGAGTGCTCTGAATTGCAGATGTACCACCTTCTTTCCTTCTTTCAGTGCTAACCTCAGATATTTCTGTGACTTGGCGGCAATCGGAATGTGGAGGTAGGCATCTTGTAAATCTATTGATGCCATGTAGCACCCTTGGTACAGGAGGTTTCTTACTGAAAAAATTGAATCCATTTTAAACCTTCTGTACTCTACTGATTTGTTCAGCATTTTGAGATTCAAGATGAGGCGGAACTTTCCTGAAGGTTTCTGAACTAGGAATACATGTGAGTAGACTCCTGTCGGGACCGGAACAATGACTCTCTGGGATTTCAGTTCCTGAATTAGGGACTTCATGGCGAAAGCCTTGACTGGATTCCTTGGGACATTTGTCATCAAGAATCTTTTTGGAGGTTCTTCCGTGAACTCTATCACATACCCCTGGGAGAGCATATTTACAATAAACTGGTTTGAAGTGATGGCTCTCCACTGAGGAAGGAACTCTTGGAGTCTTCCCCCAACCTTGAGGGAGTCATTGCGATTTTCCGGAGGCCGCAGGAGGATTGAAGAGCACTCCACTCCTACCTTTGGGCTTTCTTGCCCTGCGTTTTTCCTTCCTGCTGTCCTTTTTGGGGCCGAAAAAAACGCTTACGGGTTTGCACCTGTTTCTTCTTGACCGGAAATGACTTCTTTTTGTCTGCCGTACGGTCAAGGATGGACTCTAGCTCCGGACCAAATAACAGATCACCTGCAAAAGGAATACCACACAATCTATTTTTAGATGCAGCATCCCCTAACCAAGTCTTCAGCCATAAGGCCCTCCTAGCAGAGTTAGTTAAAGCTGCTGACCTGCGGATAGATTCAGCAGACGCATCCACAATATATGATATTGCTGCAGACAGAGTTGTAAAGGAGTCTAGAATCTCCTGTTTTGAGGAATCTGCTGTAACATGGGCCTTCAGCTGGTTAACCCAGTGATCTAAATTCCTTGCAACACAGGTTGTTGCCATTGCCGGTTTTAGATTATTCATCACCGATTGCCAGGTTCTTTAAAGAAGCAGGTCCATCCTTTTATCCATGGGCTCCTTCAGAGTGCCCATATCCTCAAAGACGAGGTCCGTAGACTTAGAGACCTGAGAAAAGGCAGAGTCCAATTTTGGAACCTTGTTCCATATAGAATCAGAATTTTCCTCAAATGGAAATCTTTTCTTGTGAGCCCGGGAAAAGAATGGCTTTTTCTCAGGTTCCAGCCACTCTTTTTTTTTTTTTTTTATTGGAAAAAACCGACTTTATTTGAATGAAAAACATTTTACAATGTAGTTACTTATGCGAAATAATAAACATTACATTTTTACAGGCATTTTGTGTGAGAATCTTCCTACATACAAACATGTTAAGATACAAGGTTATGATGGTGAATACATCCAGTATATAAAAAACTTCATATCATTTCACTACCATTACATTTTTACTTGAAATTTACCTATTTTAGACCTTCATTAGAACAGTCATCTTTTATTTTTATCTAAGTAGGTCTGTCTGCGAGGCATTAGGGTATTTTAAGCACATGTTTCTCCATCCTCTAACCATCTATCTCACACGCTTGAGTACTTATGTGCACATTTTATATTGGCATAGACTAACTTTTTAAATGGCAGTGCATCATTAACATCCCTCTTCCATTGGCGTATGGAGGGAGGCTGAGCCTGCATCCATACCTTAGCTATGCCTTTGCGTGCCATAAACAGAGTTTCCCTGTAGCATGGTATTTGTCAATTTCTACATCTGGCAGAAGTCCCAAAAGACATAGTTTGGGGTCCAATACCGCCGGGTATCCCATATTGTCATGTAAGAATTGGACAAACAGCGTCCAATATGTCTGTATGTTTGGGCAGCTCCATATGAGATGGAAGAATGTACCTGGTGCTGCATGACAAAAGTGGCATGATGGGTCGTATGTACGGAGAAATTTTGCCTTTTTTAAGGGGAGTCAAGTATGCTTTATGTATAATGTATATTTGTGTCAGTCTGTCTGATAGCTTAGGGGATGTTAATCTGGTCCCTTCCATTATTTCATCCCAGTCTTCTTCCCCTATGGGGCCTATGTCTTTTTCCCATTTCATTTTGGCCTTCTGTGCAGTAGCATTTGATCTACTGTTTCTAATCTGTAGGTACAGTGTTGAGATGAGTTTAGAGGGTTCCTCTCCCAGTATTACATCCAGGACTGGGGGAGAATCCGACACCACCTCCATATTTGGTATTTGTGGTTTTAGTGCATGGCGAAGTTGCAAATGCTTAAAAGCCATCTGATTAGGGAGGGTATACTCTTCCTTAAGCACCTGAAACTGCTTAAGTCTGGAGACAGATAGCACCTGATGAATGTATATTATGCCATATGTAGCCCATACTGTTGAGTGGAACAGATATTCTAACTCTGGAAGGTGTTTGTTAAACCATAGTGGGGTGTGGGCATGAATTTTCCCAATGTTTTGCTTTTTCAACATCATTTCCCATATTCTTTGATGATGGAGCAACATTCCAATATTATACCTTGGGAGTTTTTTTAGTAATTTGTTTCCCTCTAAGAATAGCTTGTATCGGGGTAAATGCTGGGTGTCCTGGTTTTTTGCATACTAGGGATCTATAACGTTGCATTTCCTCTTTATTAAAGTGGTACATATGAGAGAGTTGAGCTGCTAAGTAATAATCTTGTAGATCGGGAAGGGACATTCCTCCCCTATCTGTGGGGTTCTTTAAAACATGCCAAGCTAGTTTGTGTCTGCCATTACCCGATACAAATGAGTTTAATATGGCTTCCATTTGTTTAAAGACTTTTAAGGGAATATAAAGAGGGGCATGCCAACTAATATATAGTATTTTGGGTAGCAAAATCATTTTTATTATATTTATACATCCCATCACCCCCAGTGGCAGCCTGGACCATGTCTAGGTTTTGGACTTTATTAGGTCAAATAGGGGTGTAACATTTAAATGTGTGTAGTCTGTCAAAGTCCTAGTGACCTCTACCCCTAGGTACTTAATTTTAGATACTCTGGGTAATGGAAGAGTTGGGATTGTTTGGGGGGGGAATGTCCAGTGGGAGAATTTGAGATTTGGCCCAGTTAATATGCAATCCCGGGAAGCTACCCATTTTTTCAATAATTTCGAGTGCAGCCTGCAGTGAAGGTCCTTGGTCCGCCAGATACAGAATTGTGTCATTAGCATATAGACCTATTTTATCTACTGTATGACCTTTTCTCAGTCCCTTTATGTTAGAGTCAGCTATAAGTGCAATTGCCAGTGGCTCTGCCGCCAGGGCATATAGTAGGGGGGACAGGGGGCATCCCTGTCTTTTCCCCTCTCCAGAGGGAATTGCTCCAAAAGCCAGCCATTAACAAACACCCTTGCTTTAGGTGTCTGGTAAAGAAGCTTAACCCACTGCATGAACTGTGGACCAGAGCAATAATTACGTAAACACTCCCACAGATATGGCCATTCTACGGAATCAAAGGCTTTGGCAGTGTCAAGTGCTACCACCACCCTGGTTCTCGAATTGTCATGCTGAGCCTGTATGTCCATATATAATCTCCTAATGTTCATGGCAGTGTTTTTCCCTGGCATAAATCCTGTTTGGTCAGAATGTATTAACGTGAGTATAGCTGTGTTCAATCTATTGGCCAGTATTTTAGCTAGTATCTTTATATCCACCTGCAGGAGTGATATAGGCCTATATGACTCAGGGTAATAGCGATCCTTGCCCGACTTAGGGAGTACAATTATCTGGGCCTCTTGCATGGATAAAGGGAGCGAATTTGTGTCAAATATGGATTGATAAAGATCCTTGAGTTTAGGTATGAGCGTTTCTGAATATGTTGCATAGAACTCCAGGGGTAGACCATCTAGTCCAGGAGCTTTGAACTTGGCCAGTTGGGCAATCGCATCAGAAATATCCTGTGTAGTTATGGGTGCATCTAGTAATTTCACTTGTTCTGGTTTTAATCTAGGGAATTGGATAGTGTTTAAGGACGCCTGAAGTTCCGTTTGTGTGTGTGTTGTACGGGATTTATATAGGTTTTTATAGAATTGTAAAAACTGGGATGCTACCTGGAAGGGGTCTGTAACACTATTTCCCTCAGTGTCTATTAGGGAAACTACTACCGGGGGCCTGTCGTCCATATGAGCTAGATAGGCCAATAACCTGCCTTCCCTCTCCCTCTGTTCATAGACTCTCTGCCTACAGAAAAATATACTTTGCTTGGTCTTTTCAGTGCATAACTGTGTTA
Organism: Aquarana catesbeiana; assembly: GCF_042186555.1. NCBI lineage: Eukaryota > Metazoa > Chordata > Amphibia > Anura > Ranidae > Aquarana > Aquarana catesbeiana. The sequence continues at coordinate 667,302,041 of NC_133324.1, read as the reverse complement.
CCATGCGGGATTGTAATTTTACTCTGCCTAGATTTTCGGGAGTGGGATTGGAGTTATAAATTGTTTCCAGTTCTTGTAGCTTATCAGTTGTTAATTGTAATGATAGATTGGATGTCTGTTTTAGTCTATTTATTCTGGTATTAAGAATCCAACGGGCCTGTTCCTTAAAGTCATCCCAGAATGCGTTAAGGGAGGGTGGGATTCTAGGTCTAACCAGGAAATATTTAATCTCTCTTTCAATGAATTCATGGTCTGTAAGGGCCGACAGCCAGTGGGGGTTTAATCTCCATATGCGTATAGGGGGGGCATTCCCCAGAGATACTGTCACCCAACATGGGGAATTGTCTGATAATAACCTTGGTGCAATACCTGACCCTGTGACTTTAGGTAGTAGAATCTGGGACACCAGTACAAAGTCTATTCTAGACATGGTATTATGGCTTGTGGAATGGCACATATATGCTCTAGTTGTTGGGTTACTGTGCCTCCACACATCCACCAGGGCAAACTCCGTCATGGTGCGAGATAGTCTAGTCTGCATGGGTGCACCTAGTGGGACCCCTATTTGTGTCGGTCGGTCTAGATATGGGGACATTGTTGTGTTAAAATCTCCCATCCATATTGCTGGTATTGTCGGGTGTTGCGCTGTAAACGCTAGGCCCTCTGTTACAACATCAGATTTATACGGGGGGGGGGGGGGGGGGTATGTAGCTGGCTATGATTAGCAAGGGGGTTCCTCCAACAAGTGCATGTATAAAGATATATCTACCCTGCCGGTCAGTCTCCAAAGCAATCAATTCAAACGGGGTGGATTTAGCCACTAGTACCGTGACCCCCCTGGAGAAGTTCGTATGTGTGCTATGATATGCCCATCCCACCCAGGGGCGCCGCAGCGCTGCCTGCAGATGGCCAGTGACATGTGTCTCCACCAGTGCTACAATGTTTGCCTTTTGTCTTTTAATAAATGTTAGTATAGCTGTACATTTAATTTTATCCCGCATACCTCGCACATTCCAAGTCATAAATTTAATATCTGTCCCGTTGGTCATGACTTACAGGGGACACATAGACCGGCAGGGCAGCGCACCTCAACAACACACATTGCCTAATCACTTCAAGAACATCTCTAGAATTCACACAATAATCACATAATTTCAGGTTCTTTTCCCAACACAATAACTTGCGCACAACGGTGCAATATTTCCCAATGCTTTGATCTACTGATCTGGCATTAACCTTCCCACCCAGCTTTTCACCTCCCCAACTTGGCGAAAGCATACTGTACCCATTAACCATTGTTCGGATTTTCTTCCAGCCTTCCAAACTGACTGGAGGTGTTCTACTTAAACCAGCAACCGTTATATGAGTTAGCGTCCAGCTGTCAACATTGGCTGAAGGTGCAGTATTTGGGGTATTATGAGCTGGAAAGTTCAATATAAGAAAAGAAAAAAATAAGGGTTGCATACGAAGTGGGGGCGATTATTCACTGCGTGAGGCATGGATGAGTCACAGAGGATGTCCTATGTGTTTCTTGCTCTGTTTGAGTGAGTCTCTTGCTGCAAGTATGTATAGTCATCCTAGTGTGCTGGATATTTGGGGCCGCAGCCCCGCAGTATCTACATAAATGCACTGTGGGGGCATTTCAATACACAGGTTGATATACTCTGTAGTCCAATCATCTGTAAATCCAAAGCCGTATATATATGAGTGTCAGCAGGCTGAGGGTTTCCCCCACCTCCCCAGTGTTGTTGCAAGAGGGACTGACCCTCTGTCTTCAGTAGAGGAAGTCTCTAGTTTCATATTCGGTATTGCTTGGGTCGTAAGAATGGGGGAGGGGAGGGGGTAAAAACAGAAGGGGAGGGAGGCTTTTGGATTTTTGTGTATGAAAGTATAATAAATGATGGGGTTAATTTCCCCCCCACAGCAAAGGGGATAATTAGAAGTAACATGGAGCCTGATATCTTCTGCCATTGGCAACAGTACTCACAGTATCCTGCCATAGAACGATCATCCGTCCGGGCGTCCGCACCAGTCCAACCAGTGTGCTGCCGCCTTCAAGTCTTCAAAGAATATGGCCTTGCCATCCTCCTCCACTCTTAGTCTGGCCGGGAACAACATAGCATATTTAAGGTGTGCCACCCTGAGTCGTCGCTTGACATCCTGGAACTGCGCCCGTTTTCTTTGAACTTCATTAGAGAAGTCAGGGAATACCGCGACCTGACCATTGCTCAAAGTAATGTTCCCCTTCTCTCTGGTCAACCTCAGAATTTTGTCTCTATCTTTAAAATTGAGGAAGTTGGCGATGAAGGTCCTGGGGGGGGCTCCCACCGGTGGAGGTTTAGCTGGGATGCGGTGCGCCCGTTCCACAGCGAACATGGCTGAGAAGGCTTCTCTTCCAAAGTGTTGGATCAGGAGGGATTCCAGATATTCAGCAGGGTTGGAACCTTCAGCCTCCTCAGGTAAACCGATGAAACGGAGGTTGCATCGTCTTAAACGATTTTCCATATCGTCTTGATGAGCGTGTAGCTGGTGGATCTGGCGCTGCAAGTCCTCCGTGGTGTGGCTCAGGGGATGCAGGATATCCTCCGCTGCTCCGATACGTGTCTCGGCCTCGGTTACCCTATCTTTTACTTTAGATAAGTCCTGACGCAGCAGGGAAATGTCAATCTTGACCTCATCAATTTTAGCGGTGAGTGTCCCCTGCAGCGCCGCTATGGCATCCAAGACCTTAGCTGTGTCTGCGCTTTGATGGTCCGTTGTTAAGCACGTGCCGTCGCCTTCCCTGGCCTGTGAGTCTTGGTCTTGATGGCGGTATTTTGCTAACTTATCCACTGCTTCGGAGGTCCTTTTCGGCGGAGACATGGTTCTCCGCTGCCCCAGGATATGTATCTCAGGATCTTCCCCAGGTGGAGCAAGATGGCCGCTGCACCAGTGATTAGGTTAGAGCCACGCTCCGCTGCCAAGTCAGTCGCGGGCTGTGTGTATGGCTATGTTAGGAGTGCAGTTGTTCAGAATGTCCCCCTGGAGTGCAGCGGATCGCATACCAGACAGGTGAGCCAGAAGAACACAGTGTCCACTGCCGTGTGCAGCAAGATAGCCGCTACTCAAGGTGGTAGGCCGAAGCCGCGGCCCTTCCCGGGGGCAGCAGAGGGCGTGGGTCACTGCAATTAGGTCCCCAGGTGGTCTGGTGGTGGGTCCAGGATATTTGCTGGTGCTGGGCTGCCAGGGGGGCTCAAAACAGCTAATCAGGCCGCCGCCGGGTGCAGCAAGATGGCCGCCGCTCCGGATACCAGGCCGGAGCCGCGGTCTTTCCTAGAGGCGTTGCTGGTCCGGGGGTGCAGCAGGCTCCAGACACTGGGGATAAGATGGGATTTATCCCCGAAGGCAGCATAAAGTGTCTGATGGCCAGGATGGTAACAGGGGGCCCAGAACAACCATCCAGGCCGCCGCCGGGTGCAGCAAGATGGCCGCCGATCCGGAGACTAGGCCGAAGCCGCGGCCTTTCCTGAGGATGTTACCAGTCCGGAGGCTCCGGGCGGCGTTTTGGCGGTGCAGCAGGCTCCAGAAGCAGGGGAAGAAGTTGATTGTATCCCCAGATGGATATAACAGTGTCTGATGGCTAGGATGGTGACAGGATAGTAGGATCGGAGTTTGGGTCAGCAGAGCTCTCTTCACCTGTGACCTACTCCATTGCTTCCCAGGCCACGCCCCCCAGCCACTCTTTTTTAATCATATCAGTGATAACTGAATGGATTGGAAAAGAACGGCCTTTTGAATCTCCTAAACCAGCATACATGCGGTCATGCAGGGAGAGTTCCTTCTTTTCCTCTTCTATCCCCAAAGTGGCATGGATTACTTTCAGGAGTCCTCCAACCTCTTCTAGCAACATTTTGTACTTAGAAGCGTCATCTGTTTCATTTTCCTCCTCCTCAGAATCTGTTTCATCTGGAGCAAGGGAAACGGACCCTTGGGAAGTGTCCTGGGATATCGGACCCCCCAAAATTATTTGAGAGCCACCTTGAGGTACTGAAGATGGCTGTGGAACCGAAGAATCCATTGAGGGAGCTGTTTCCTCTCTTAGGTTTGACCTCAGATCTTGAAAGGTGGCCCGGAGCTCATCCTTTATTGTTGCAACCAAATCGCCACACACGGATGGAGACTCCTCTCTGACTAAATTTGTAATGCACTCTGCACAAAGCGTTTTGTTCCAAACATCGCTTAATTTCTCTTTGCAGACAGGGCACCTTTCCTTGACTGGTTGGGCAGAACCTTTGGCCTGGACAAACAGAAAAGATACAAGGAACCACGCTTAAAAGGCTGCTATACAGCACCAATAAAACACCCAGGTGCACTAAGGAAGATAACCTCTTACTTCCATGTGCCCCGCAAGCCTTGGCTTGCCCCCTTATCCGCTGCATCGCTATTTATTATTTATTTATTTATTTATTTCAGGTACTTATATAGCGCTGTCAATTTACGCAGCGCTTTACATATACTTTGTACATTTACATCAGTCCCTACCCTCAAGGAGCTTACAATCTAAGGTCCCTAACTCACATTCATACATACTAGGGACAATTTAGACAGGATCCAATTAACCTACTAGCATGTCTTTGGCGTGCTATCCATAGCTGTCTGCGGACGCGTGGTGAAACGATCGGTCCCAGATTCAAAGATGCCGATGCGCTGACCTGGAACCGGAATTAAGGCACCAGGTGACCCTGTCCTCTCCCTCTGCGCTTTGCGGGCAGAAATGACGCACGCGCCGACCCGGAAGTGCTGCTTCTTCCATACAGGACGTGGCTGAGGCGCTCCTCTGCCACCAGAAACATGGCGGCCGCCACTGCTTGTTCCGCAAATGCAACCCGCAGGGAACGGAGGACGACCGCCTGTCTGGCAAAGAAAAGGAAGCAGTACCCCCGGGCGTACAGGCTCTCCCCGGGCACGGAAGAGGGAGAGGGAGCCCATGGGACCATCCATCTGGGAGGCAAGTGGGAGGTTCACTCTCCTAGCCAAAAAACACCTAACAGGTGAGAACCTGTGTCTCCCAGGAAAAAACCCTGAGAGATCATGACTCCCACCTGCTAGAGGAAAAACAAAAAACTGACGAGGTAACCTGGAGGACTCCAATTAAAGACTTAATTGATGAGGTGTTTCCTGTGGGAGGAGGAGCCATGATCTCTCAAGTGCTGTCCTGAAAGACGTTTGGGAAAATGAACTTAAATGATTTTAGCAATTGGCTGCAATATAACAAAGAGTGAAAATTTTAAGAGGGTCTGAATACTTTCCGTCCCCACTGTATGTGCTTTGAATGTTTGTGGAGAAGGGGGGATGGGCAGCTATCTGTGCTGAGAAGTGTAATCAGGATGGGGGGGGGGGGGAGATTTTCTAGGAGGAATGGGGAAGGATATGTGCTAGGAGAAGAGTTTGGGGGGATTTGAACCAGGAGGAGGCATTGGGTGAATGTATGTACTAGGAGGGGGGAGGTGAAATTTCTGCTAAGGGGGGGGGGGGCTTGAGCTGGGAGGAGGGATTGGGTGGGATTTGTGCTAGAAGTGATTGGTAGGATTTGTGCTAGGAGGGAGGATTGGGGGGGGGGGGTTGTACTAGGAGGGATTGGGGAGATTTGTGCTGGGATGAGGGATGGGGGGGGATTTGGCTGGGATGGGGAATTTGGGGCAGTTGATTTTTGTTAGGAGGGGGAATTGTGGGATGGGAGGCAGGATTGGGGAGCAAAGATTTAAGCTGGGAGGAGGGGGCCCTGTCAGGTAGGCCCCGTGACTTATATGCCCCCCACTCTTAGGTAACACCAGATCCCTCTATATTCCCTACTCCTAGCTAACACCATAACCACTATACCCCCTACTCCTAGATAACACCACAACCACTATACCCCTTACTCCTAGATAACACCATAACCACTATACCCCCTACTCCTAGATAACACCACAACCACTATACCCCTTACTCCTAGATAACACCATAACCACTATACCCCCTACTCCTAGATAACACCATAACCACTATACCCCCTACTCCTAGATAACACCATAACCACTATATCCCTTACTCCTAGATAACACCATAACCACTATACCCCTTACTCCTAAAAAACACCATAACCACTATACCCCTTACTCCTAGATAACACCATAACCACTATACCCCCTACTCTTAGATAACACCATAACCACTCTACCCCTTACTCCGAGATAACAACAGAACAATTATACCTCCCACAATTAGGTAACAGACCCTCCTATACCCCCCACTCTTGGAAAACACCAGAACCACTATACCCCTCCCGCCACACAAACACTATACTACCAACTATGGGCAATGTGTGCCCCCCTGGCAGGGATCTATGTGCCCCCACTTGGTAGGGTGTGCCCCCTGGCAGGGATCTCTGTGTCCCTAATGGGTAGTGTGTGCCCCTCAGCAGGGAACCCTGTGCCCCCACTGGGTTGTGTGCTCCCCCTGGCGGGGATATTTCTGTGCCCCCACTGGGTTGTGTGCACCCCCTGGCCCACATCTCTGTGTCACCCTGGCAGGGATCTCTGTGCCCCCATTGGGTAGTGTGCGCCTCCTGGCGGGGATCTCTGTGCCCCCATTGGGTAGCGTGTGACCCCGTATTTTACAATGATGGGCAGAGCATAATAAAAATTTACTCTGAAAAGTATTGAAATTGCTTGTGTTATGTATGTAACCCGCCCATCAACACTGAACTACCCGCCCTTATCAGCTCTGCCCATCTGCCCTAAACTGCTCCTGCCCATTGAAACAATGGGGCAGCGCGGCTGTACCGCTGGCATAGCGCTGCTGCAGCAGCGCTTTGCGGTGGTTTTAACCCTTTCTCGGCCGCTAGTGGGGGGTAAAAGCACCCCACTAGCGGCTGAATAGTGCCGCGAAATTGACGGTAAGGTGCCGCTAAAAATATCGGCGCTTTACCGCCGACGCACCCACCGCCCCAGTGTGAAAGCGGCCTTACTCCTGATATCATTAACTAGTCATGTTCCTCCACCAGCTGAACAGATGAAGTGCAGACCCACAGTCTGGATCACCACAGGAGGTAGGCACTTGGGCCCCGGGGGGGGGGGGGTTAAATAGTGTTCCTTCTCCTGGCCCCTAGCTTAGCAGAAGTTTTTGGAATTGTTGCAGACGAGAGGTTACTCCACAGAATATACTGGCATGGCTGAACAGCCTCAGCCCGGGATCACACTTGTGCAAACACAGTCATTGCATGTGATTCGCAACCGCATTGCTGTGCCAATCGCATGCGATGTCTGTGCAGTGCGAGTTCAGCCATAAAGTTGTATACAGTTGTATGGCTGAAATTGCATTAGATTTGCAGGAGAATAGTGCAGGGACTTTTTCCCTTTCCGTCATTTCAGGACAGCCACAATAGAGAGATAGTCTCCTCCCCTTCCTCTGGAAACACTGCGCCAGCCCATAAAATCTCTCCTCCCCTGCCAGACCTCAGTTATTAGTGTTTCCTCCGGTGGGGAGACACTGTGCAGAGGAACCAGGCCGGGTGCAGTCAGGGAGACTGTGGCCTCTTTCTAAGAAAATCATCCCTAGGGAAGCAGGGGCTTCCAGGATGAAGAGTGGCGGTACATACCGCAGCTGAAGCCACCCCTTCCTTGCTGAGCGCGGCATCAGGTCGTGGGGGACCCCTATCGCGTCCACAGGGCCGCAGCATGGAGACAGTCCGCTCTCCCCTGTATCCATACAGGCCGCAAATTTGGAACCAGCGGGCCGGACGACGGGTGACGTCATTTCCGGCGGGGGGGCGGACGCTTTCCCTTTGAACCGCGACTTCCGGTTCCGGGTCGCGGGGCTGATAGGGGGCCGGGCTCAGGCTGGAGTGAGTCGCTTCACATGTACACAGTGTGAGACTCTACACAGGCAACCACCTGCAGTCATGTCTGAGGCAGATGCTGCAGCTCATTCGGACGCTGTCTCCAGCCTTCCA